>NW_019154127.1:13045133-13187521 GCF_002288905.1 Enhydra lutris kenyoni
TTGGTGGGAATGCAAGCTGGTGCAACCACTCTGGAAAACAGCATCCTCGCCAGCATCTGTCATTTCCTGACTTGTTAATTTTAGCCATTCTGACCGGTGTGAGGTGGTGTCTCATTGTGGTTTTGATTTGTATTTCCCTGATGCCGAGTGATGTGGAGCACTTTTTCATGTGTCTGTTGGCCATCTGGATGTCTTCTTTGCAGAAATGTCTGCTCATGTCTTCTGCCCATTTCTTGACTGGATTAATTGTTTTTGGGTGTCAAGTTTGATAAGTTCTTTATAGATTTTGGATATTAGCCTTTTATCTGATAAGACATTTGCAAATATCTTCTCCCCTTTGGTAGTTTGTCTTTTGGTTTTGTTGACGTTTCCTTTGCTGTGCAAAAGCTTTTTATCTTGATGAAGTCCCAATAGTTCATTTTAACTTTTGTTTCCCTTGCCTCTGAAGGTGTGTCTAGCAAGAATTTGTGGGACGGGGGTGGGGTGGGGGGGATTGGGATGGGAATGGGGTAACTGGGTGATGGACATTGGGGAAGGTATGTGTTGTAACGAGCACTGGGTATTATACAAGACTGATGATTCACAGACCTGTACCCCGGAAACAAATAAGACATTATATGCTAATTAATTGAATTTAAATTGAAGAAGAAGAAGTTGCTGTGGTCAAGGTCAAAAAGGTTGCTATCTGTGTTCTCTAGGATTTTGAAGGTTTCCTATCTCACATTTAGGTCTCTTTTTTTTTTTTTTTAAGATTTTTAATTTATTTATTTGACAGACGGAGATCACAAGTAGTCAGAGAAGCAGGCAGAGAGAGAGGAGGAAGCAGGCTCCCCGCTGAGCAGAGAGCCTGATGCAGGGCTCTATCCTAGGACCCTGGGATCATGACCTGAGCCAAAGGCAGAGGCTTTAACACACTGAGCCACCCAGGCACCCCTACATTTAGGTCTTTTATCCATTTTGAGTTTATTTTTGTGTGTGGTGTAAGGAAATAGTCCAGTTTCATTCTTCTGCATGTGGGTATCCAATTTTCCCAACACCGTTTGTTGAAGAGACTGTCTTTTTGCCTTTGGATATTCTTTTCTGCTTCATCAAAAATTAGTTGACCATAGAGTTAAGGGTCCATTTCTGGGCTCTCTACTCTGTTCCATTGATCTATGTGTCTGTTTTTGTGCCAGTACCATACTGTCTTGATGATGACAGCTTTGTAATAGAGCTTGAAGTCCGGCATCGTGATGCCACCAGCTTTGCTTTTCTTTTTCAACATTCCTCAGGCTATTCAGGGTCTTTTTGGTTCCATATAAATTTTAAGATTATTTGGTCCCAGCTCTGTGAAGAAATGCTGATGGTACTTTGATAGGGATTACACCGAATGTGTAGATCGCTCTAGGGTAGCAGAGACATTTTAACAATATTTACCCTTCTGATCCATGAGCATGGAATGCTTTTCCATCTCTTTGTGTCTTCCTCAACTTCTTTCAGAAGTGTTTTTTAGTTTTCAGAGTACAGATCCTGTCTTTCCCTTTTTGGTTGTTTGGGTGCATTTATAGATGGGATCGACTCCTTAATTTCAATTTCTTCTCACTGTTAGCTTATACAAATGCAGCTGATTTCTGTGCATTGATTCTGTATCCTGCCACTTTGCTGAATTCCTCTGAATTCTGGCAGTTTTGTGGTGGAGTCTTTTGGGTTTTCCACACAGCGTATCATGTCATCTGCAAAGAGTGAGAGTTTGACTTCTTTGCTGATTCGGATGTCGAACCACCCTTGCAGCCCAGGAATAAATCCCACTTGGTCCTGGTGAATCATCCTTTTGATGTACTGTTGGATCCTATTGGCTAGTATCTTGGTGAGAATTTTTGCATCTGTGTTCATCAGGGATATTGGTCTGTAATTCTTCTTTTTGGTGGGGTCTTTGTCTGGTCTTGGGATCTAGGTAATGCTGGCCTCATAGTATGAGTTTGGAAGATTTCTTTCCATTTCTGTTTTTTTTTTTTTGAAACACCTTCGGAAGAACAGGTATTTTTTTTTTTTTTTAGATTTTATTTATTTATTTGACAGACAGAGATCACAAGTAGGCAGAGAGGCAGACAGATAGAGAGAGAGGTGGAAGCAGGCTCCCTGCAGAGCAGAGAGCCCGATGTGGGGCTCGATCCCAGGACACTGGGACCATGACCTGAGCCGAAGGCAGAGGCTTTAACCCACTGAGCCACCCAGGTGCCCCAGAAGAACAGGTATTAATACTTCTTTAAATGTTTTGTAGAATTCCCCTGGGAAGCTGCCCAGCCCTGGAGTCGTGTTTATTGGGAGATTTTTTATGACTGCTTCAATTTCTTGAGGAATATGGGTCTGTTTGGGTTTTCTCTTTCTTCCTCTCCTATTCTGAATGACAGTTGTGGTAGTTTATATGCTTCTAGGAATGCATCCATTTCTTCCAGATTGTCAAATTTGCTGGTGTATAATTGCTCATAATATGTTTTTATAATTGTTTGTATTTCTTTGGTGTTGGTTGTGATCTCTCCTCTTTCATGCATGATTTTATTTATTTGGGCCCTTTCTCTCTTCTTTTTGATAAGTCTGGCCAGGGGTTTATCATCTTATTAATTCTTTCAAAGAACCAGCTCCTAGTTGATCTGTTCAGTTCTTTTGGTTTCTATTTCATTGATTTCTGCTCTAATCTTTATTTCTCTTCTCCCGCTGGATTTAGGCTTTATTTGCTGTTCATCTCCAGCTCCTTTAGGTGTAAGGTTAGGTTGTTTACTTAAGACTTTTCTTGTTTCTTGAGAAAGGCTTGTCTTGCTATTTATTTCCCTCTTAGGACGGCCTTTGCTGCATCCCAAAGATTTTGAACAGTTCTGTTTTCATTTTCACTTGTTTCCATGAATTTTAAAAAAATTCTTCTTTAATTTCCTGGTTGACCCATTCATTCTTCAGTAGGATGTTCTTTAACTGCCATGTATTTGTGTTCCTTCCAAATTCCTTCCAAATTACCGCTTGTGATTGAGTTCAAGTTTTAAACTGTTCTGGTCTGTCTGGTCTATATTGTCTCTGTTCCTTTCTGGTCTTTGTTACTTTTGGGCTCTCTCTTTGCTCAAAGGATCCTCTTTAATATTTCCTGTGGATCTGGTTTAGTGATCACAAATTCTTTTAGTTTCTGTTTGTCTTAGAAGCTCTCTATCTCTCCTTCTATTCTGAATGTCATCCTAGCAGGACAAAGAATTCTTGGCTGCTTTTTTTTCTCATTTAGCACCCTGAGTATATCATGCCAGTCCTTTCTGTCCTGCCAGGTCTCATGGACCGGTCTGCTGCCAACCTTATGTTTCTAGCGATGTAGGTTAAGAACCTCTTGTCCTGAGCTGCTTTCAGGATTTTCTCTTTATCTCTGAAATTTGTGAGGTTCACTATTATATGTGGAGGTGTTGCCCTATTTTTATTGTTTTTTGAGGGGGGTTCTCTGTGCCTTATGGACTAGAATGCCTGTTTCCTTCCCCAGATTAGGGACATTTTCAGCTATAATTTGTTCAAATAATCCTTCTGTCCCACTCTCTCCCTCTTCCTCTGGGACCCCAATTATTCCAATCTTTTTTCACTTTATGGAATTGCTAATCTTTCAAATCCTTCCCTCGTGATCCAGTAGTTGTCTCTCTCTCTTTTTCTCAGCTTCCTTATTCTCCATCATTTTGTCTTTTAAATCACTGACTCTCTTTTGCCTCATTTGTCCCAGCAGAGCCTGGGACAAATTTTTTTTTTTATTTTTTATCACACTTCATTAACAGCCTTTGTAATTTCGACTGATTAGATTTTAGTTCTTTTACTTCTCTAGTGTTTTCTATGGTTTTTTCAAGCCCAGCTAGTATCTTTATAATCATTATTCTGAATTCTAGCTCTGACTGTCTATTAATATCCATATTGACTAAATCTTTGGCAGTGAGTACTTCCTCTTTTTCTCTCTTTTAGAGTGAGTTCTTCTGTCTTGTCATTGTATCCAGAAAAGAGTAAATGAAAGAAAGAGAAAATACAGAAATAGCAACTACAACACTAGAAAAAATGCACACTAAACAAATCAGAAGAGAACAGAAACCAAAAAAAAAAAAAAAAAAAAAGAGAGAGAGAATCAAACAAGAAGTTGAACAGAACAATAAACTAGATGCCAAAATAGGAAAGAAACACACACACACACACACACACATATGTAAAATTGAATACAATGAGAGGAAGCCAGAAATGAAAAATATATATGAAGTGTAAATGTAAAAATGAAAATGAAAAAGACTTAAAAAAATTGACAATATAAGAAAATAGCTAAAACGGAAATGAAGTATAAAACTGAAAGATTAAAGAATCACAAGAAAAAAACCACAAATGCCATATACTGTTTTCCCCAAGAGCCGGAGTCTTGCAGCTCTGTACGATCGGTAAACCTGCTGTCAGCCTGAAGTTCTGCTGATCTTCCGGGAGAGGTGCCTGTCACGCTAATTCCCAGGTGGCTTTGGCCTGGCAGAGATGCACCCACTTGCAGGGGGCCTGGCTCGGTGTAAGTGGCTCCAGGACCACGTGGGGGATGAGAATGGTGGCGCCCCAGTCTCCAGCCCTGGAGCAGAAATTCGCTCCCCCCGCTCTTCGTGAGCCCCCGCGGGAAAGCTGTCAGTCATTCTTTACTCCGTGCTTACCGAGCCTGTGGCCGAAAGTTTTTATCTCAGGCGCGTGACCCTGTCTGGAGTCTCCAAACTTTGCAGACTCCTGTGGCGTGCACCCAGGCTGCTCCTCCGAGGGCAGGGAGGGGGTGTCTCAGCCCAGATCTGCTGCTTGCTAGGAACCTGCTCGGAGAACAGTGACCCGACCCCGCAGCGGTTCTCGGTTTGTGGCAAGACTGAGCAGAAAGCTGGTGCCTGGGGTCGCTGATTGCAGTCAACTTCCTGCTCCAATGCCTGGGAACCCTGCCACCCTTGGGCACCCCCATTCTTCTTGTGACCCTGGGGACCCTGAGACCACACTGTCCCACTTGGGATTCCAGCCCACTTGGCCCCATGCGTGCCTTTCAGGTGTCTAAAAGTTCTGATTTTGTGCTCACTGTGTGTAACACTCTCCAGTAGCTGCTTACAGAGGCTCCCTCCGCCCGTGTTTATCTTCCACTGTATCACCTCGGACTCTCGTCTCTGCGCCTCCTACCGTGCAGAAAGTGGTTGCTTTTCTTTTGGTAGAGCTGCAGCGGTTCTCAGGTCTCTCGTTGATTCTGCAGGTGTTCAGAATGATCTCATAACTGTCTCGCCGAATTCCAGGGACCAGACAAAATTAGGGTCCCCTACTCCTCCTCCATCTTAACTCCTCTTGAATTAGTGTTTTTGTATTTTTAGGGTAAATACCCAGGAGTGCGATTGCTGGGTCATAGGGTAGCGCTATTTTTAACTCTCTGAGGACCCTCTGTGCTGTTTTCCAGAGCAGCTGCCCCAGCTTACATTCCCACGAACGGTGCATGAGGGCTTCCCTTTCTCCGCATCCTCGCCAGCACCTGTTGTTTCTTGTGTAATCTTAGCTGTTCTGACAGGTGTGAGATGGTGTCTCATTGAGGTTTTGATGTGTATTTCCCCGATGGTGAGTGTGTCTGTTGACCCTCTGGATGTCTTCTTTGGAGAAAAGTCCGTTCATGTCTTTCCATTTTTTAATTGGATTGTTTGGTTTTGGGTGTTGAGTTTTATAAATTCTTTAACTATTTTAGATAATAACCCTTTTTCAGATACGGCATTTGCAAATATCTTCTCCCATTCCATAGGTTGCCTTTTGGTTTTATTTTATTTTATTTTTTTTTAAAGATTTTTTATTTATTTATTTGATAGAGAGAGATCACAAGTAGACAGAGAGGCAGGCAGAGAGAGAGAGAGAGAGAGGGAAGCAGGCTCCCTGCTGAGCAGAGAGCCCGATGCGGCACTCGATCCCAGGACCCTGAGATCATGACCTGAGCCGAAGGCAGCGGCTTAACCCACTGAGCCACCCAGGCGCCCAACTTTTGGTTTTATTGATTGTTTCTTTTGCTGTGAAGATTTTTTTTCCTTCCTTTTTAATTTAATTAATTAATTAATTAATTTATTTATTTTTAAAGATTTTATTTATTTATTTGACAGACGGAGATCACAAGTAGGCAGAGAGGCAGGCAGAGAGAGAGGGGGAAGCAGACTGCCCGCTGAGTAGAGAGCCCAATACGGGGCTCGATCCCAGGGTCCTGGGATCACGACCCGAGCCGAAGGCAGAGGCTTTAACCCGCTGAGCCACCCAGGTCCCCACCATCTTCTTTTTTTTTTTTTAAATGAGATCCCAATAGTTTATTTTTGCTCTTGTTTCCCTTGCCTCAAGAGATAGATCTAAAAATCTAAAAACATGTTGTTATGCTTGATGTCACAGAAATTACTGCCTGTGCTCTCTTCTAGGGTTTTTATGGTTTCAGGTCTCACATTTAGGTCTTTAACTCGTTTTGAATTTATTTTTGTGTGTGGTGTAGGAAGGTGGTCCAGTTTCATTCTTTTGCATGTAGCCAACCAGTTTTCCCAATGCCATTTGTTGAAGAGACGGTCTTATTTCCATGGGGTGTTTTCTCCTGGTTGGTTGAAGATTAATTGACCATAGAGTTGCGAGTCCATTTCTGGGCTTTCTATTCTGTTCTGTTGAGCTGTGTGTCTATTTCGTGCCAGTACCATACTGTCCTGATGACTACAGCTTTGTAATAGAGCTCAAAGTCTGGAATTGTGATGCCGCCAGCTTTGCTTTTCTTTTTCAAGATTACTTTGGCCATTTGGGGTGTTTTGTGCTTCCGTACAAATTTTAGGCTTGTTTGTTCTAGTTCTCTGAAAAATGCTGGTGGTATTTGATAGGGATTTCCTTCGGGTTGTAGATTGCTTTGGATAGTATGGACATTTTTTTAAAAGATTTTATTCATTTTGACACAGAGTGAGGACAAGCCAGGGGAGCAACAGGAAGAGGGAGAGGGTGAAGCAGACTCCCTGCTGAGCAGCGAGCCTGATGCAGGGCTCGATCCCAGGACTCTGGGATCATGACCCGAGCCGAAGGCAGACACCTAACCACCTGAGCCCCCCAGTCCCCCTTCTGCAGTTTGCCTTTAACTCTGAGTCACTGGATTGTTGCAGGAAGCTCTTGGTGTGTGTCCTTGCCAAGGGGTCTCGTCCGTCAGGTGCACTTGTGACTTCGTGCCTAAATCTTGGGGAGCCTCTTCCTTTCACAGTGATGAAAAAGGCTTTCAGAGTCGAATGCAGGGCACTGCTGACACGTGTGGGGAGTGACTCCGTGGGTGCGCTGCTGCCTCGTCTCCCAGGGGCTTTGCTTTGTGGTTGCGCGTCGCATCTATTCTGAAGAGTGGGTGGGAGCAGGAGACTCGGGGCCTCTGGATCAGTGCCACTTCCCTGCCCATGTCCCCGTGGGCAGCACAGTGAGGGCCGCATGGCCGGCCGCACGAGAGGTGGGTCGTGCCCGGGAAGGACCCGCACCTGGAGCCACGCTGTGCCCTGCTCGTTCTCTGCAGTTGCCGCTGTGTGGACTCGGCGCAGCGGAGCCAGTGTAAGCTCTGGACACCGGCAGCTGAGTCGACGCGGACTTCCTCTGACACAGGCTTTCTGCGCCGGCATGACTTTGATCTAGAACTGTCTGCTGTGGAGTGAGGTTCCACACTGGCCGGGTCCTGGGAGATGGACGTCAGCGGCAGGGAGAGAGGCAGCCCCGGGCTTGGCTTGCGGCCCGCGCGGCCCCAGAAGGTGTGCGTCTTCCTTCCTTGGTTTGCTGTTCTTTAAATGCGAGTTTTCTAAAATACTTTCTTCTCCACTTTGAGCAGCGTTGGACTTTCAGACGGCTGATGGCAGGAGACCTCCGTGTCCATTGTGCAGCGCTGAGATAGTGAGGCCCTGGCCGCCCGGGGCCTTCCTGGCCGAGTGTCCGGGCCTGGCCCCTCTGCCCTGGATGGCGGCGCTCGCAGCCCCCTGCATTCATGTGGGGCGAGCTAGAATGTATGGAGGCAGCCCCAGCACAGGTGCACCGGCCCGAGGTCTCCGCGGCCGAGAAAGGGAAGCCGTGAGCATGGGCAGCTGGCCCCGCCGGCCGCGGCAGGTGTTCGCCGAGAAAGGCAGCCTTCCGGTGACCCACGGCTGGTGCCATGCGGGGGCTTGGGTGCTCCCACAGAGCCCCGCCGTGCTCGCAGGGCAGCCGTCACTGGCGCTGGGAGCCGGGGACTGCCCTGCTCTCTGCAGGCCGGGGTTGCCTGAGACCCAGCCCGGCCTCAGGAGTTTGTGTGCCCGCAGCCGCCAAAGGGACCGTGACCAAGATCGGAAAAGGCTGAGCGCGCAGCCCGTTGATGTGGGCGCCAGGATGGGCAGAGCTGGGTGAGCCAGGCGTCCAGACCACGCTGTTGTCTGTCCACGGTGGGCTGTACGTCGTGATCGGAGACGGTACTGGTCGTCGAGGCCACGGCAGGACAGGGGCCTTGGCCCTGAAGGAAGGTGCAGGGTGCAGAGAAACCATGAGGCCCGTGGCACTGAGCACGGCCTGTGAGGCCCTGGGGGAGAGGTGCGCTCCAGGTGTGGGCGAGCGCTGGGCAGACTCTGGGACGGCCGCATGGGCGATGAGGGGTATTTGCCAGCTGGCCAGGCCCAGAGAAGGCCAGAGTGTTCCAGCCGAAGTCCCAGGGTGGGGCCGTGCCGGGCCGGGGGAGGAATAGCGTGACACCCTCTGACTGCTGGCACAGCTCCTGGGGGACAGGGGTGGCGGGGTGCTGCCGCCCGTGGACTTGACCTGCAGTGGGGTTTTCGCCAGATTTGTGTTTCTGAACGGTGGACAGTGGAGAGGAGGAGGGGAGACCAGCGGTTCCCATGAGCCCCTGCTGTGATCAGGGTTGTGGGAGGGGGGAGTGCTGGTTGGAGTCACTGCCCTGGGGTGGAGGGGAAGGCAAGATGCTGGGGGGAGGGCCAGCTTTGGGTCGAGGCAAAGACCACTGGGAGGTGCCCAGTGACGGGTTTGCCTCTGTCTCAGGACAGAGGCTGCCAGGGGCAGAGAGGGCAGCTCGAGTCGCGACTCCACGCGAGTTCAGTTCCTTCCCTTGGGCTGGCCACGTCTTGCTGTTCTGTCCTCCCCGCTCCAGTCAGGCCCTCCTCTCCCCAGCGCGCGTTGCCGTAGTCAGCTGTGGTGACGTGGTAACACCCCCTCCTCCGTCTGTCTTCTCTGGCGTCAGCCGTGCCTCCTGGTTCTGTTTTTGTCCTGCTGGCGGCTGCTCCCCATTCTGTACCGGGTGGCCCAGATCTCCCGACCTCCTGACGTATGTGGCCCACCCCCTCTCCCCGGGCTGGCCTCACCCGAGCTGGAGGCCCTACGTGCTGACACAGTGTCCTGGGGCTGCTGGAACGAAGTCCCACAAACCGGACGGATGAAAACAACAGAAACGTGCTTCCTGGCACCTGAAGTCAGCCTGGCATCTGAGGCACTCGGGGTCCTCCTCTCTGCACTCCTGGTGGCTCCGGGCGGTCTTGGCCTGGGGCAGCATCACCCCGGTCTTGGCGTCTGTCTGCACATGACGTCCCCTCTGTATCTCAGGTCTTTGTCTCCCCATCCTTAAAGGACACCAGTCACTGGACTTAGGGCCTCCCCGTAATCCAGGATAGTCTCGTCTTAAGATCTTCCGCATAATGACCTGCGTAAAGGCCCTTGTTCTAGAGAAGGTCCCACTGGCAAGGACTAGGGGCTGGGATTCGGCGATCTCCTGAGAGACACTGTTCGGTCCCCTCCTTGCACCAGCCGTGCCCTGATGGGCACTGAGTTTGCATTTCTGACACAGTCGCATTTGTTCGGAATTTGAGAAGCATCAAACCTAAGGTGCCCTACCCCTTGCTCTCTCCTCGCAGGCCACAGAATCTGCTCCCCTCCGTCGGCTCCGTTCCAGGACGTGCGGCTCGGCTTTGCCCGTTGTTCAGGTGGGAACACGCCCAGCGCCCTGCCTGCCCGCAGCTGCGCATCTGCCCGTGGCTGCGCACCTGTCCGCCTTGGGTCCCTGCCGCGTCCCCCTGCTGCTCAGACCCTCCCATGGCTCCCCGTGCCCCCAAGACTGCGGGGCCGGGGCCTGTGAGAGTCTGTGGGAGCCGGTCCCGTGCCTGCTGCTCCCTTCCCTTCGCTGTCCCCCTCATCACTCTGCCCAGTCTCCTGCCCCACATGTGGAGTCATGACCTCCCCGTGGCTCCTGTTGGCCCTCCTGCACCTGGGGGTCTCCCTCTCTCCCCCCAGTCTTCTCCGTCCCTGCCTGCTTGTCCTCATCTCATCCCCTCCTGACACTTACCCATGCGCAAGGTGACCGGCTTGTGCCTACAGCTGCCCGGTACCCGTGTGCACCGTGACCGGTTGGCTCCTATCTGCGCCGCTGCCTGTGCTTCCCCGGGCGCCGGGTGGGACTTGAGTCGGAGCATTTGCTGCAGGACGGGGGGAGCCTCGTTTGCCCCTGGGCCTTCACTAGGTCGCGGTTGGCTTCCCAGGCCGGTGGGAGGCCCCGACTCTCATGACGATTTGGTTGGCCCCACCTCTGGCCACTCTGCAGTTGCGGCCCTGTTACTCAGGCCCCTCCGGGGAGGGTGGCCCCACAGGAGACCCTGACCCAGGGAGGGTGCGAGCGCCAAGTGGGTGAACATGCTGACCCTTCCGTGTGGCCCGGCTGCCCAGCCGCCCCAGGAGAGCAGAGCGGAGCCTCCGCACTGTCGCGGCCCTGGGCCCAGGACAGTGTCCCGCACCCGTGGACAGTTACTAGAGGGAAGGCATCCGGAGTGGTAAATACTGAGAACAAGTCCGGGCCCGGAGCACGTGTGACTTCGGGGCCACTAAGTGAGCGGGGTCAGGCTGAGGGTGTTGGCTTATAACCTCCTGGGGTGGCTTCTTCCTCTCCATGTGAAAATACGCATTTTAAAAAAGCCTATGGGTCCTGTGGAGTAAGGGGGACCCAAAATGCTCTGTAATTATTAACTGATGCTTTTCTGCTTCTGTTTCCCTAGACACCATTTGCCTCTGACTCGAGATGATGTGATGTTTTATTATAAAACTCACTCACCATGATGGCCACACAGACCTTGAGCATAGACAGCTATCAGGATGGGCAGCAGGTGAGCGGCGAGCTTTACCCGCGCGCTGCGTTCGGGCGTGGAGCGGCTGCGGAGACGCGACTGATGCGTCGTTCGCTGCTGAGTCCGTCTCCCGGAGGCTGCGGGTTCAATTTCAAGTGCGTGATGTGGGGTTATGTGCCGGTGCTCAGAGGGGCTAGCCGCGGACTCACGCGTTTCTCCCAGTGGTTGTGACCCGCTCCGTCGGAGCCGATTGGGAAGTTACCGTTTTCATGTCCGCACTAGTGAGCATTGTTGCTTTTAAAGGGAAGCTGGGTGGGTGAGAGCCGCGTGGCTGGTTGCCGACCTGCGTGGGAGCCACGGCCTTTCCCCTCCGCAGGGTGAGTGGCGGCGGGGCGTCCCGATGGGCTGGGCGGCGGCGTCGCCAGGCCGCCTGATAGCCTCTTGCCCGCCCGCCCACCGTCTATGCGCTTCGTTTTCCTTGCAGCTGCGGTGAAATCTGGACGTTTCGGGTCTGAGCCCTGAAGGAACTGGGCAGTCCGGGAGTGGGAGCAGCTCAGCCGAGGCCCGGGCGGCCTCTCTTGGGACCCCGAGGTCTTGGGGTGCTCTGTGTGTTCGGAATGGGGGCCAGTACCTCTCTGACTCGGAGCCCTGGAGCTCGTTCCTTCGAAGAGCTCCGTCTTTGCTTCCTGCTTCCTATAGTCGGGAGGCGACGAGAGACGCCCCGAGGCCCCTTCTCCCTGCTCGGACATTGAGTGCGCCTCGTCAGTCCAGGCGGGGGGACTCACCCGAATGAGGTCGGGCCGCACCAGTGAGGTTCCGGGTGGCGCGGGGTGGGGGCCCGCGGCTCCTTCGCCTCCTGCTGCATCTCCTTGGTGGCCAGTCCCGGCCTTGCTGGTTTGGTTCCTGGCGCACAGACTTTGTTTTGTTGGCTTTTGCTGTTGTTGTGGTTGCTGGTTCTTTACAAATGTTTAAGGGTCTTAGCTTCTTATAGGAATTGAGGCGTGGGGGGGGGTGCTCTCTGCATCTCAAAGTCCTTTGATATTTCCAAGTGATTCCATTTCTAAAATGCAAAGCTAGTGCTGTCCCCTCTCCTCCTGCCCACAGAGCCTGGCCTTGAGGACCCTGCATTGCCCATGTCCTCACCTCTGCGGTCTGCTTCTGGGTATGTCTGCCCTGTGGCCCTGGCCGGGCACTTCCCTTGGCTCTTTCCCCAAGCAGCAGCTCGGCCACGGTCCTCCGGTCCTATGCGTCTTTGCTTCCATCGCATTCTGGGAAGACTCCCTGTCTGCCCTGATCACACGGCAGCCTGCTCCCTCCCCACCTGCCCCCTACCCCTGTCCTTCCTCCCTCCGCTGATCCCCCATCCCCTGCTGGCCGAACCTATCCTGGGAGCCTATCCCGAGAGTCTCCTCCCGCAGGAGCAGATCTGTGCCTGTGGTGGTGGCTGTGTCCTGCGTGGTGCCAGGCACAGGGAGGGAAGGAGCCTCTCTTTTCTCTTGCCATGGAAAACTCTTGATGAACGTTGACTGTTTACTACCCTGCAGCTTAGATGTGCCCGGTTTCCTTGGCCATTCCTCCGAGGTGGCACATTTAGGTGTTTCTTTTTCACACCAGCACTTAAAAAAAAAAACCTAAAATAAATCTTTTGAGGCTTAAAAAAATTTTTTTAAAAAAAGATTTTGTTTTTATTTGACAGAGAGAGACACAGTGAGAGAGGGAACACAAGCAGGGGGAGTGGGAGAGGGAGAGGCAGGCCTCCCGTTGAGCAAAGACCCCGATGTGGAGCTCGATCCCAGGACCCTGAGATCATGACCCAAGCTGAAGGCAGATGCCTAATGACTGAACCACCCAGGTGCCCCCTTTTGAGGCTTTTCAATAACACTGTCAGATTTCCCTCCAGAAAGGTTGAGTTTGGCTGGGCTGCAGTGAGCTGCTTTAGTGTTTTGTTTTTTTTTTTAAAGATTTTATTTATTTATTTATTTGACAGACAGAGATCACAAGCAGGCAGAGAGGCAGGCAGAGAGAGAGGAGGAAGCAGGCTCCCTGCTGAGCAGAGAGCCCGATGCGGGGCTCGATCCCAGGACCCTAAGATCATGACCCGAGTCGAAGGCAGCGGCTTAACCCACTGAGCCACCCAGGCACCCCAGTGTTTTGTTTTTTTAAGAGAGACAAATGCCCTCCCGGGCCCGCTGCACCATCTGAAGGCAGCAGCTCGGAGGGGTCCCTGCCCTCTGGACCATCGGAGAGCTGCAGCAGGATCCCTGTGGCCTGTGACCAGCCCTGGCTGTCAGGGGACCCTGGGTGGGGGCGGGGTTCGTGGCAGGGCACAGTCTCTCCCACCATGTGGGGAGAAGCCCCTTCTCCAAGGGTCCCCACCCGGCTGCTGCCTGGAGGGACAGAGTCCTGGCGGCAAGGGGTGGCCATGAAGGAGCTAGGGGACTGGCCATCTGCTCGTGGATCCTTGAGAGCTTCCTGCAGCGATCTGTGATTTCTTTCTGTGAACTGAATTCCTCATGCTGATGGGTTTAAATACTTTACACCTAAGTTACAAACCAAATAGCTAGCTGAAAGGAATGTAACTGGTAATATCACTAGCGCTTCCTCTCACGTTTAATACAAGTTCTTGAAACACAGCCAGTCTTCGCTTTCTGCACAGTGACTCTTTTCTCAAACTTTGGATAGCTTATGTGTTCTCAAATTCAAGAGTAGATGGGGAGAATTTAGAATATGGGGTCTGAGTTGTTTTCGTGACAAGGTAAGAGTGTGAACTCCTCGTGTGTGCTTCTCTTACTGTAGTGTTACTCGGTGTGAGCCTCTAAGGCAGGAAGGGACAGCAGTGACATTTTTCCTGTGCCCCGTCCCTTCAGTGCTGGGCAGTAGTACGTTTCTGAAAATCATAAGCATTTCACGGAGACCAGTCCTCACAGCTTTCATGATGATTTGGAAATTTTACTTTGTCTTAGCCATTTGCAAAATGTATTAAGTTCAGAGGAGTTTTGTTGGTCGTAGTTTCTAGATACTGTTGCCAGTCATCCAGCCGTCTAGCAATTTCCGCTCCTGTTGCATTTCTGTTCCTGTTTGAGAGTCTAGTACTTAGTAGCTCTTTATTTTGTGTTTAGTAACCAGAATTCTCCTCCTCCTTTCACAGATGCAAGTAGTAACAGAGTTAAAAACGGAGCAAGACCCCAACTGCTCTGAGCCCGATGTGGAAGGAGTAAGCCCCCCACCCGTGGGGTCCCAGACGCCAATGGACGCGGACAAGCAGGCCATTTATAGGTAGCGACGAGATGCGACGCACGGGGGTTTTAACAGCAATAACAGGGATCGAGAACCTTGTTAAGTGGAACGTTAGAGCTGTCAGCTAGGCAGAGTAGTAAGGTTTGACGTGATAACCACGGGGGTGAGAAGTTTGTCAAATTAAGATATCATTCCTGATACCTTAAAAGAAGTTTTGGAATATAAATGTACATTTTAGTCAGCCTTGCTAAAAGAAATCTTCAGGCCCAGGTATTTTTTCAGGATAGTCCAGTAAACAAAGAGGGAACGGCTCCCAACGCATCATTCTGATACTAAAGCCAGACAAAGACAGTTTAAAAAAAAAAAAAGTACACACCAGTATGTCTCAGGAACTTAAACATAAAAGTCATTAATAAAACATTAAATCCAGTGACATATAAAAAGAATGACATACACTCACCAAGTGGAGTTTATCCCGAGAACTCAAACTGAATCATTTGTCAAAAGATCAGCCAGCGAGACCCCAACATGATCATACCGAGTGACACAGAAAAGCATTTGACAAAAATCAGCAGCTAATTATGATTCAAAACTGTCAGCAAGGTGGTCATGGAGGGTCTCTCTCCTAACCTGATGAAGCGCAACATCAGGAAATCTGTAGTTCTCATCATATTCGATGGCCAGAGACTGTTTTCCTCTGAGACCGTGCAAAAGGAGCCCCGTTCGGCACTGTAATATAAGTCCTAGCCAGTGTGATAAGGCAAGAAGATGCATACCAGATTAGAAAGGAAGACATGAAGCTGGCTCTGTGCACAAACGACACAATTGTCTGTATAGAAAAGCCCAAAGACTCCACCAAAAAACTTCCAGAACTGGGTAAGTGAGTTTAGTAAGGTCACTCATTACAGGGGCAACGCACAGAAAACAATCCCGTTTCTCTATCAGTAATATACAATGGGAGGCTGAGAATTTAAAAAGACAGTATTGTTTACAAGAGCTCCGAAACATTTAGGTATAAATCTAACAAAACGCAGAAACTTTATGCTGAAAAACTATAAGATGCTGATGCCAGCAATCAAGGAAAACCTACATGCGACACATACCATGTTCATGGATTGGAAAACTCAACATAGTAAAGATGTCCTTTTTCCTGAAATCGACCTGTAGAGTTAGCATAATTCCAATTAAAGCCTTAGCAGGATAGTTTTCTACATGTAGACACATTAATTTTGAATTTTATATGGAAGGCAAAATAACTAGACCAGCCGAAATAGTGTTGAAAAAGAATAAAGTTGAATTTGGAAACATCCTGTGGCGGCATAGTAATGAAGATGCCGTGACAGTGGTGAAGGGATAGGAGCAGATCACTGATAGAGAGTCCAGAAGTAGATGTACCAGAATGTGATTTAGTGGATCTGACAAAGGTGTAGACAGTTCCGTGGGGTAGAGGCGGACTTTCCCACAAATGGTATTGGAAGAATTAGACATTCACATGCCAAAAGAAGATCCTCAGTGTGCTCTCACGTTTTGTACAGTTTACTCAAGGGGTGCCTGGGGGGCTCAGCAGGTGAAGCTTTTGCCATCGCTGAGGTCCTGATGCCAGGGTCCTGGGATCGAGCCCTGCATCAATCTCCCTGCTCAGCGGGGAGCCTGCTTTTCCCTTCTGCTTGTGCACTCTCTCTCTCTCTCAAATAAATAAATAAAATCTTAAAAGAAAAAGTTTACTCAAAAGAGAGTATAGATCTAACTGTAAATTTTAAACTGATAAAGCTGGTCTGTCCATACCATGGCGTATCATTCAGCCACAACAAGGAACGAGGTAGTGACCCATGTGCCAGCGCTGATGAGCCTGGAAGACACCGTGCTGAGTGCGAGAAGCTAGATGCCGAAGGGTGTGTGTTGTGTAATTCCGTTTAGATGCCTAGAACCCTGGCAAGCCTAGAGAGACAGAAAATCGGTTGTGGTGGCCGGGGGCTGGGGTTTGGGGGGAGATGGGCAGCAACTGCTAATGGCTGCAGGGTCACTGCGGGCTGATGAAGGTGCTGTAGGGTTGCCCTTGGTGATGGCTGCTCCCCTCTGTGAGCAGAGGAGACCCCCTCGGCTCTTCCATGGCGGCGGATAAGCTGGAGCATGAGAACGATGTCTCGACAGTGAATGCGCACACACGCCCTCAGACACTCTCGTGCACGTGTGGGACGTGGGACGCCCGTTTTACTCTTTCTGTCCCCCCAGGCACCCGCTGTTTCCGTTATTAGCTTTGCTGTTTGAAAAATGCGAACAGTCCACGCAGGGCTCCGAAGGCACGACTTCCGCCAGCTTCGATGTGGATATCGAAAATTTTGTACGGAAGCAGGAGAAGGAAGGGAAACCCTTCTTTTGTGAAGATCCGGAAACTGACAATTTAGTAAGTAAAAGAAATGTTTCATTCTTATTCTTTATTTATTCCAAATTTAAAATCTGTTCAGTGAACTTGAAACTTGTAATCAGGACTTCAGAATGTAGTTGTGCTAAAGGAGGGAATCCGGGAGTTGATGAAATATTTCCCGTATGTGTGACCTGGGTGTAACCCCACGTCTCCCAGCCTTCCCCGGTGACCTCTATCCAGGGCTCAGAGGAGCTCGTCTGTGCCTGTGCCACCAGGGGGCTGGGGACTCAGGTCCCCCTGAGTATAGGTGAAGTCCCTTGGGGTCGGTGTGCTTCTGTGCCGCGCTTCTCAGGCAGCATGCCTGTGTCCCTGTCCGGTTCTGAGCTTGTCCCCGGCCATGGACACACGTCCCTGTGCTCTCTCTGGAGGCTGGCCGTGAGTGGTGGCAGGTGGCTGTGTGCAGACTCGAGGCCCTTGCACACGGAGCAGGGCGGCCTGCACAGCGGTCTCCCACGCTCCTCACTGCTCACCCCAGCCGTGCCGCCTCGGCCGGATGCCCTCCTCCTCGGCCGGGTGCCCTCCTCCTCGGCCGGGTGCCCCACGACCCTTGCTGAAGGAAGAGCAGACGTGGTCGTGTCAGCGTCGCTTACGCGCCCCTCAGGGCAGTGGAGCACCAGTAGCCCGAGTCGGGGGCGCGCTCCTTCCCCGGGCTGCCTTTAGAGCCTGCTAATCCCCAGCCCCAAACCGGGGTCAGGGCCCCTGTCCGCAGAAGAGAGTCTTTAGGAAATCTTTTCCTGAATAAATGTCCCGGGTCTGTGTCGGTTTTTAACTTCTCATTATGCATTCAACCTCCGTGCCTGACGGATTTTCCCGGGGCGCCGTCTGACCTGGAGTGGCCTCCAGGTGCCCGCCCTTTCAGGGTGAGAATCAGAAGCTTGCTTGGCCTCTGAATCTGTCACACTGCCACCACTGTGTGGCCGCGGGGACAGCCGGAGGAGGGGACCCAGGCTCTCCTGACTGGTGTCCCCGCAGAGGGCCAAGCGGGCCTTGGCTGGTTCCTTCGGCAAATGCATTCGAGGTGTGCGACCAGGGCCCCAGCGGGAGGGGCTGGGCTTTGGGCTGTGGATTCACAGGCACGTGGTGCTTATTGGGGCAGAGCGGAGTCTGCAGCTGTGGGGCGGGTTACCCCGAAACTTAGTGACTTAATAAAGTCACAGTAGAACTTTTAGATCTTAAAGGGCTGACGTCGTGCTAGGGCCAAAGTTCTCAGGCTTCACACCAGGAGCACAGTCCATCAAAGGCAGAGTCGGTAAGTCGAGTTTTATCGAAAAAAAGAGCCACCTGTGCTGTGGGTGTGGATCCGTCCCCACTGACGGAGGGACCGAGGGGGACACGGGAGGACAGGGAGGGTGAGGGCCTTGCTCTTGTGGAACGGGGCAGCGGTGGGGCCAGGCCGAGGCTGGGCCGTCTCCCGGCGCTGGGACTCACCGAGGGCGGCAGGGGGACCATCCGTGTCCCCGCACAGCAGATGCAGCTGAGATGTCAGAGGCCTGTGGCGCTGGGATGCCTTGTCGTTCCACGTGGTTCGGACGTAATTCCCCTTCTGTCGCCAGCCCTGCAGACGGCCGTGGCTCTGCGGCACTCAGGTTGAGCCGAGAGAGGCTACGTGCTGAGAATTCAAACTTCCCGGGACGCTGCCGTTTTCTTGTCTGAGGGTCTTTCATTTTCTCTGCTTCTAGATGGTAAAAGCAATCCAGGTTTTGCGTATCCATCTTCTTGAGCTGGAAAAGGTTAATGAACTGTGCAAAGACTTCTGCAGTCGATACATCGCTTGTCTAAAGACGAAAATGAACAGTGAGACTCTGCTGAGCGGAGAGCCCGGAAGCCCGTATTCCCCCGTCCAGTCCCAGGTATCTGTTTGGGTCCTGCTCTGCTTCGCAGTGATGGTAAGGTCCGCAGGGGCGACGGTGCCGCCTCCTGAGACCAGCGGCCCCGCCGGAGGGCCTGGGCTATCACGGCCTTCCTGGGGCCAGGACAGCCTCTGGGCTTCATGCAGTCGTGGACTGAGGCCTCCATCTGCCCGGCGGACCCTGGACCCCGGCTGTTTGGAGGACGGAGTACCAGTCATCACTTTCCTTTTTCTTTAAAATAAGGTTTTTATTATTTCTGGAAATTGTGGTAAAACACACGTATCATAGAATGTACCGTCTTGACTGTTGGGTGACATTCAGCATATTCACACTGCTGCACAGTCGTCACCAGCCGTCTCTGGAACTTTCCATCTTCTCAGACTGAAACGCTGTCCCTGTGGAGTAATAACTCCCCACTCTTCCCTCCCCAGCTCCCACCATTCTACTCTCTGTGAACCTGGTCAGTTCAGGTACCCGACGCGAGGGGATCCCACCGTATTTGTCCTTTTGTGTCTGGCCTGCTTCACGGGCATGACGTCCTCGAGGTGGGCGCACGTCGGAGCGCCATTACCCATGAGCCGTTCTGTGGCCCGTAGTGACATCGCGTCGTGCTCACGGTTCGCGTCTTCCTGATGCCTGATGGTGTTGGCCATCTTTCCTGAGCTTGTCTGCTGCCTGTCCGTCCGCTCACGTCTTTGCCCATCTTCTGATGGGATTTTTTTTTTTTAAAGATTTTATTTATTTATTTGACAGAGATCACAAGTAAGCAGAGAGGCAGACAGAGAGAGAGGAAGGGAAGCAGGCTCCCTGCTGAGCAGAGAGCCCGATGTGGGACTCAATCTCAGGACCCTGAGAGCATGACCTGAGCCGAAGGCAGCGGCTTAACCCACTGAGCCACCCAGGCGCCCTGATGGGATTTTCTTAAACTGTTCACTTCTCAGTGTATTCTAGATACTGGTCTTTCATGAGCTAGATGGTTTGTGAAGGTTTTCTCCCCAGTCTGTAGCTTATCTTCTCATCCTCTTAGCAGAGTCTTTTGCATTGTAAACATTTTAAATTTTGATCAAGTCCCTTTTGTCAACTTTTCTTTGATGAGCTCTGCTTTTGGCGGTAAGTCCCAGAACTCTGCCCGGCCCCAGGTCCCAAGGACTTTTCTCTAGGTTTTTTGTTTTGTTTTTTGGGTTTTTTTTTTCCTTCAAGTTTTATGTTTCACATTTAAATCCATGAGCCTTTTGAGTTAACTTTGGTATAAAGTGAGAGGGTCTAGGTCGAGGTTCTTTGCTCTGCGTCTGACGGCCCAGTGCTCCGGCACCGTCTGCTCCGGTCCCTCCCTCAAAGTGCTTTTACGACACTGGGGGCAGCTGGTCGGGTGTGTTTGTGTCCATCTGTCTCTGTTCAGGTCCGCTGATCGGTGTATGGACAGCAGCTGGTCGGGACACCGGAGCTATCTAACAAGCCTCACGTGTCGGTAGACGGGTTCCTCCTGCTGTAGTCTTCGTTTCCAAAGTGATTTTAGTTATTCTAGGTCGTTTCCATAGAAGTTTTGGAATAATCTTGTCTGTATCAACAAAAAAGTGCTGCTGGGGTTTAGGTAGGAATTGCATTCAGCCTGCGTATCGTTCTGGGGAGAAACGAGGTCTTCCCTCCGTCCACTCCCCCAGCGCACAGACTGGCATGTCTCTCCGTTCATTCACTCCTCTGTCGTTTTTCAGTGGTGTTCTGTAGTTTCGTGCTGTAAGGCCCACACGTGTGTTTGTAGAATCACACCTCGGTGTTTCTTTTCTTCTTTTTTTTTTAAAGCAGTTACAGGGGGTGTTATGTTTTTAACTTCAGTGTCCCTGCTAATATTGAGAAATAGTTGATTTTGTATGTTTATCCTGCATCCTGCAACCTTGCAGAACTCCATTCTTAGTTCTAGGAGGCCGTGTTCACAGCTTCCTGACAACGTCTCACCTGTGCAGTGATGCCAGCTGCGGACAGGAGCCGTTCTCGTCCTTCCTTCCCAAGCTGTGTGCCCATTTCCTTGTCTTTCCCTACTGCATTGGCAGGAGCCCCTGGTGCGGTCTTGAATACCATTGGTGAAAGTGAATGTCCTGCCTTTTCCCCAGTCTTAGGGAAAAACATTCTGCCTTTCACTATTAATTATAGTTTTAGTGACAGGTTTTTCCTGGATGCTGTCCACCGGTTGAAGAAGTTCCTCCCTATTCCTGTTTTTCTAAGAGTTTCTGTTATGTTGCGTCCTGTCAAATGCATTCCCTGCGCGGATCAATAGGATTATGTGATTTTTCTCCTTTCTTTTATTAACGTGGTAGTTGATTACATTTTTGCATACTGAGCTGGAATAAACTCCGCCTGGGCATGGCACGAAGTTCTTTTCACTTGGCCTCCCGAGTTGGGCTGGCTAGTACGCTGTCAAGCATTTGTGTCCGCATCAAGGGTTGCCGGCCTGTGGTTTCCTTTTTGTTATGGTCTCTGTCCGGGTTTGGTACCAGGATAGTACAGCTTTATAAAGTGAGCAGAAGAGTATTATTCCCTCCTTTCCTGTTTTCTGGAAGTGACTACGTAGAATTGGTGTTACTACTTTACATGTCGGATAGAATTCTTCAGTGACAGTAGCTGGACCTGGAGATTTCTTTTTTGAGTTTTTAAGTTACGAATTCGGTGTCCTTCATGGTTGTAGGGCTGATCAGATGGCCTGTTTCACACAAGCTCCCCTCTCAGACGGCAGAGGCTCACGTGATGAGTGGCTGTGGCCCGTCTCGCCTGCTGCCGTGTGTAGGGTGTGCGGTGCCCTCTGTGTCCTTCCTGGTCCTGGTAATATGTCGTCTCCCTTTGTTTTCCCCGCGTCTTGTAGACGTTATCAATCTACTGATCGTGCAGAGAACCAGCTCTGTTTTCATTGCTCTCTGGTTTTCTGTTTTCAGCTTCGTTGATTTCGCTTTGATCTTTTTCACGTCCTCCCTTCTGCTTGCTTTGGTTTCCTTTTGTTCCTCCGTGTTTCGGTTCTCCATGGTGGGAGCTTGGATTATTGATTGGGATGAATTAACTTTTATTTTAACCAAGTTGATGCGGCAGCCTGCAGAGTAATTGTCTCTGCACGGTCGCCACCAGCGCTGTTCAGCTGCCCAGGTACCCGGGTGCCTGCCGGGTGCCGGGCCCCGTGCCCGGACGCCAGGTGCACAGCTTCCTCCCCTTGCAGCCGCCAACCCAGCCGTCACGGTGAACGGGTAGATGAGCCCGTTTGTACCCGACTTCAGATGGCTGGGATCTGGGTGCAGCGTTCACGGTCGTTTTCGTGGAACCTGCTGCAGGCCAGGCCCAGACCAAGCCCTCCAGAAGCAGGAACGCCAGGGGCTCGCCTCTCTGGTGGGGACTCATGATGACACGCTGGAACGTAACCTCTTGAAAGCCACATTGAAGCCAGTATCTCAGAACCGTCGCATGTGATGCCGGGCAGCCTTGGATCTCCTGGTTTGCAGATGCGGAAGGAGGCCTTTCCGTTTTCCTCCAGCCCCTCACTGTGTGTCTCTGACTTACAGCAGATTCAAAGCGCCATCTCAGGCACGCTCAGCCCCCAGGGAATCGTGGTGCCGGCGTCTGCGCTGCAACAGGGGAACGTCACCATGGCGACCGTGGCAGGTATGCTGGCTCTTGCCTTGAGCGCTTGTGGAAAAGGCCTTCCTGTTAGAACGGAGAAGTGCGCCGGTATAGTTTCTAGTCAATGCCGGTTCCTGAAATAGGAGTGGCAACATCTAGAGCCCTTAGAACTGAATGCATCTTCCTTGTTTTAATTCCCAGTAACAAACGGTGTGCGCAAGCTGTGTTTCTCTACCGAAAGATTTTGAGAAGAAAGGTTTTCTATAGGAGTTGACGACATACAGCAAAACCCGCTGTGGTTTGCAGGTGACGCCGTTGTTCCTTGGGCTCTTCGCAGCACCTGGACAAGCTTAGGTGGCGTCACTAACGTTTGACAAACAAGAATTCGTTCTTAGTATAGGGAAGCCCACCGCGGGAGGGGTACGGGTTCTGCGGTTCCCTGGTGCGTGTCGAACGTCGCAAATGCAACATCGTCGTGAGAGTGGACTGAGGCGTGTAAGGAGGGGAAAAATTTACACCGAAAAGCCTCGTGTGATAGTGTGCAGGGAAACCTCCGCGGGAAGATGAATGCATGTTTGATCAGAAAAGACGATAAAAAATATTTCACACCATCACCGGGTCCTTTAATACTGGTAACTGTGGGGAAAGGAGGAAATAGAGGCAGACAGAAGAGGGAATTGCAGAATCCAAGGATGCCCTTGTGCCCTGTGCGGTGGGACACCTTGCTGCCTGCCCCACACTGTGCACCCCCACACTGTGCCCGCGCCCCAGAACACTGCCCTGCCCTCCCAACCGTTCTGCCCCTCCCCCTGCACACTGCCCCGCTCTGCTGCACAGGACCCCTCTTTCCCCGCACGATGCCGTACCTCCTGCCCAGGGGCCCACACAGCCCACGTGTGACAGACAGTACCATGTCCCCCCACGGTGCCCCTCCCCTGCCAGAGCCAGGCCTCACTGTAGATGTCAGGACACTTTGTCCCGGGACGTTGTTTTAATAATTTGCAGTGACAGGTCCACCAGCAAAGTACTGATCACTTGGAATAGTTTAAAAACCGCGTCAGACTGGAGGTTTTATTCCTTCCATACGCGCGTTGAGTATATCGAGAATATGGTTTTAAATCCTTGAGACTTAAGAGTCTTTTAATGTCTTCCTTCTTGAGGTGGCACCGTGTACCAGCCTGTCACAGTCGTCACTCCTCAAGGCCAAGTAGTGACACAAGCGCTGTCGCCCGGCACGATCAGGATCCAGAACTCCCAGGTGCGTATGTCATTCCCGAGGGCGGGTTTGGGGCTGAGTGGCACCATGTGGGGAACAGCGGGTCCTGGCGGGAGCTGTTCCTCGGCCTGAAGACCACGGTCTCGGCCAGCTTTCCCGTAGCCATCTGTAGGTCACCTCGATGTCAGCGTGCCGTCTCTCATCTACTCTTTGTCTCTCTCGTTGCAACAAAGTCTCCAAGTTCAGAAAGTCTAAGGAAGCCGGAAAAAAGTCAGCCCTGACCCCTTTCCCCCAGCAGCCACTGTCGTCCAACTGAACAGTGGACTGCGTAGCTGTCTCTGGCTTGGGAGATTCGAGGCTGCGTGGATGGGCTCTTCCCGCCCCAGGTCGGCCAACCGCAGACCCCGTAGACCATGGCCAGGCCCTTCTCGGTGCACCTGCTGGGCCAGAGCACCTCTTCAGGCCAGTCCTGGGGGTGGTGGGGCCCTTCCTGAATGCCCTCCCACAGCCTACGGGAAAGCCCAGTCCAGGCTGCCTCTTCCCCACTCTCCGTGACCCAGTGGAGGCCCTGCCCGAAGAGGAGGCCGGTGGGCTCGTCCTGCCCTCGGTTGGCGGCCTCGAGGGGACCCCCAGCTCCAAGAGCGCAGGAAGGAGCTTTGCGGGCCGAAGCTGCAGGTGGACGAGCTGCTCTCTGCTGGCAGAGCTCGTGCTGCTCTCTCTGTGCCTGTGTGGGGAGAGGGGCCCGGCAGTCCGCCCTCCGCCATGGGTTATGGGCATGCACGCACCCTTTGTTTTCCCACGTTTATCTGGGTTTAAGTCAGAGGGTCGTGTTTCTCTGACCCGCTCACATTTAGGAATACAGATTCTGCTGGTTCTTTTTTTTTTTTTTTAAAGATTCTATTTATTTATTTTACAGAGAGAGAGAGATCACAAGTAGGCAGAGAGGCAGGCAGAGAGAGAAGGGGAAGCAAGCTCCCTGCTGAGCAGAGAGTCCGATGCGGGGCTGGATCCCAGGACCCTGAGATCGTGACCTGAGCCGAAGTCAGCGGCCTAACCCACTGAGCCACCCAGGCACCCCTAGATTCTGTTAGTTCTTTGTCTTTGGCCTGCACAGGGGTTTCCCACAGCCTCCGGGCGGCTTGGAGGCCCAGGTCTAGAGATGCTGGTCTCCTGCGAGCAGGCAGCAGAGGCCACAGGGCCTGGGGTGGGGGGGGGTGGCGCACGGGCTGGCGCTGCCAATCCAGGGCTTACTGCCTCTCGCTGCCTGGACAGAGTTGAGCTGGGGCTGGGGGCCTTGTCATCTGGGCACACGGGGTCTCACCAGGCCCAGCCGTGGGTAGAGGAGGAGCCGGACTCCACCTGCATCGTCCCTAGATCCCCAGCCAACCCGCTGTCCCTGGAGCTCCCCATTCAGCACGGTGGCGAACATGAGCGCCTCCTGGTACCACAGGGAGCTGCTTTTAGAGAGACACAGTTCAGAGTGAGGTGCCTTCCTTGTGTTGTTTAAGAAGAAAGTTCTCCGGGGCACCTGGTGGCTCAGTCAGTTAAGCCTCTGACTGGGGCTTCTTCCGTTGGTGCGAAAGACACACACATGAGAAGTGCCTTGCGTGCCGGA
Organism: Enhydra lutris kenyoni; assembly: GCF_002288905.1. Classification (NCBI taxonomy): domain Eukaryota; kingdom Metazoa; phylum Chordata; class Mammalia; order Carnivora; family Mustelidae; genus Enhydra; species Enhydra lutris. The sequence goes on from NW_019154127.1 coordinate 13,070,161, forward strand.
AATGGGCAGAATGTGCCCATACTGTCCTCGGGGCCGAGGCCCAGGGCGGGCACCACGGCCCCTTTGCCCTGTGCCCTGTGTCCACACTGTGTGCGCGTCTGTGTCTCCCCTCTGCTCAGCCCACGCGGCCGCCTTTCGCTGGCTGCCGTTCCGCCTTCCTGCCCGTTTCTACTGATCGCCTGGGATCCTCGGCTAGGGGAGTGGATGTTGTCACGTGTTGTCACGTTTGTCACTAGAGGGCATGAGGTGAAAACACGTGGTGGGCACGAGGGCCGTGGGACGCACGTGTCTGCCGGGTAGTGGCTCCGAGACCCTCTGGGCTCCGGTCTCACCTGCTGGATGGGGGACCGCTGCCCGGGAGACAGTGGGGTCCGTAGTGAGACTGCCGAGGGCGCCGCCCCCACAGGTGAGCTCGTGGGGGCCCAGCCCACCCCCTTTGAGGTCGGCAGGTCATTTATCCATAAGACCTTTGGGTATTTTGTCCATCTGAAGTCGCGAGCCACTCGCATATGTTGTGATTTTCTGTGCTTTCTAACGTTATTTTTCCATCGTTTAAAAGCTCCAGTTGCAGTTAAACCAAGACCTGAGCATCTTGCATCAAGATGATGGCTCCTCTAAGAACAAACGGGGCGTTCTACCGAAGCACGCCACCAACGTGATGCGGTCGTGGCTCTTCCAGCACATCGGGGTAAGAGCGCGGGGACCCCAGCAGCAGCGCCCCGGGGCGCTTCCCCTCCGCTTCCTCTCCGCGAAGAGTGCACTCCGCGTCGGGCATGGCTGTCCCGGCTGACTGTCTCAGTGTTAGGGAGGGACGTGGGACAGAGGAGGGTGACCACGCTCTGGGGGGCTCTGCCTCAGGGACTTAGTCGGGAGGGCCCCACTGCCGACCAGGGAGTCCTTTCTGCTCCTGCTAATCACCTCCGTGCCACGAAGGGTGACGCAGTGAGCTGAGGTTCGAGAAGTGGGCAGAGAGAAGAGGAGTTTGGGCAAAACCTGGGAAAACAGTGACGTCTTAGATATTGGATTTGAGCAGAGAGTGTGGTAAGGTCAAAGACTGAGCTGTGGACAGAGGGGCCCGCACACGAGCTTGTTGAACTTGAGATGGCGTCTGGCCCCGCAGACAGACCCGGCGCACGCACGTTGTGTCCGCACACCTGTTGGCTCCCCCGGGTCATGACCACACCTTCTCTGTGGGGGTGTCCTGTCTTAGCAGGCACATGCTCGCTCGCCCATTTACTGGGCAAGACTTGCTTCTCATGAGTTGAGACCCTCAGGCCTCATGCTGCTGAACGTCGGGGACGCATGTGACCCTGAGCAGCTTGGGGACCGCCCCGTTTGGTGGCCAGGGTCAGGAAGGGCCAGGTTGGCTTTTAGGGAAGTGTGCGGTGAGACTGAGGCAGGAAAGTGGCCGCTGCCTGTCGTGTCCAGGCGGACAGAGGAGCCCGCAGGGGCGTGTGGGCACAGATGCGGTGGCCTTTCTGTACCCGGAGGGACGGAAGGTTGTCGGGTCCATGGTCAAAGGAGAGAGACTGATACAAAGCAAAGGTCAAGCAAAGCTTTATTTCACGCAAGCATCAAGGATCAAATGGACTGGCCAGAGCCGTCTCTTACAAAGAGGCGACCCCTCCCAGGCTCACAGACTAACTTTTATAGAGCAAAGGCCATGTGGTCGAGCCTGGCCACACACCCGTGGCCAACTGAATTACAGTTCACCCACAGTAGCTCTTTGAACTGGCCTATCGCTCTGGTCAGAATTGGCGCCCAAAAGGCAGGGCCCACATTCTTGGGTGGTTAGGGAGGTGCTTTCCTGGTTGGACGTCTCCACCTGGCTTGGCTCATCCTTGTATTCTGGGCTCTGTTACCTCCCCCTGACCTGACACGTCCTGGTATATGGGGCTGGTCAGTCATATTTTACTGGTTTCCCAGACTTGTTTCTACGTAAGTTCCTCTGGGGGGGCAGGGTCAATCTAAGTTTACTGCATAAACAACAGAATGGCTCGCTCTGGCTAAGTAGGCCCTTACAAAGGTCAGGAGGCCAGCGGGGAGCCGCCCGGCAGCCTCGGGAGCCTGCTCTGTGGCCGGTGCTGGCCTCCCTCCGCAGCCCCGTTGCTGCCGACTGCCGCGCTGCGTCGGCGACTCTGCCCCTCGGCCTCCCTGGCCCCCGCTCGTGTCTCTGGTTGCCGCCTGCTCCCTCCGCAGCCCGCCCCGCTCATCTGCAGCCCGTTGCGCCCCCCCCCCCACCCCGTGGCTGTCAGCAGGGAGTCCTGGTGCCCCTCCTCCGCATCCACCCTGGGGCAGGCCGGCTGCCTGAGCCCTGGGCCTCCGTGTGTTCCCAGTGCCGGTCTCCGTCCTCGCCCTGACTCAGCCCCCAGCCGGCACCAGTCTCTATCATCCCCCCTCTCCGGGCTTTAGCCTGTGTCACTGCCGACCAGCACCCCCTTTTCTCTAACTGATGCCAGGCTCCTTCCCCGAGAGACAGCAGTCAGAGGAGCTGCTGACTCCAGATGTGGAAACGGCACGTGATGTCGCTGAGCAGTTTTGGGGTGGGGACAGGACCTCTCTCCCTTTCCCTGGGGGGAAGGCCCTCAAGGAGCCCAGGCCAGCCCGCCTGGAGCGCTAGGACCCCCCCCCCCTCCTGCTCTGCCGAGCGATCCCTGCCTGCAGGCCACGGCAGCACGGGTCTGGGGACAACAGTGCCGTGTCTGAGTGGTGCGGCCGCACCTGGAAAGTTGTCCTAAAAGGGAAAGGTGTTATGGGTACAGTGGTTCAGTGATGGTCGTCCTACTGGTGGGAAGACTCAGTATGTGGTTTCGGGCCCATCTGTTTGCTGGGAAGTTACACAGCTAGTTCCCGTGGGACACGAGGACTGGGGCGCCCAGCAGACCCAGGCAGAGGGTGGCGAGTGAGACAGCAGGGTCCCCCAGCGCTGTCCCCTCGGGAGAGTGCCACTGGGTAGCGTGTCTGCACTCTAGGAGCACAGACGGTGTCCTTGAATGTTTTCATGATTCCTAAAACAATAAACTTTCCTCACAGGTTGAAGTAAAGTGTTCCTTTTTTTTTCCTTATGAGGCGTTTTCTGCCTCTTCTGGCCCTTGTTTCTTTGGAACACAGTCCTCTCGGCGGCCTCCCTGACATGGGACGACGGTCGTTCTGCCACACGGCGGGGTTTGTCCTGCTTAGTGCACTGGGCTTTCCGGCCCCTGTCATTTCACGGGCTCTCAACCGGCAGGCACGGCATTCCCATTTCCGCAGTCTCCGCCCCGGGGCCCTGTGCGGTCACCGTCTGTCCGAGGGAACAGATGCCACTGGGGAGGCCGCTGTGGCCCGAACCATGGTCCCCACGGTCCCAGTCGTGTGAAGCGACGGCTGCCCACGCCGAGTGTTACTTGCGGTAGCTCCTGCCCCCTGTGTCCCCCGGGGTCCCAGGCCATCTGGAATCAGGGACTCCAGGGAGGCAGGCTTTAGACCCCGTGTCCTCCTGGCTTCTGCGTGTGGACAGTGATCAGCCGTGGAGAAGGCGCTTGTTACCGTAGATAGAAGAGATTCCTTTGGTCCTTCTGTCGGTTTTGATATGTACCTTACGGTTTAATTCTGCTTTTTCAAGTGGAGTATTTTTAGCATACGAGGAAGAGGAATATAACAGGTGCTCCCGCCCCAGCCCTGGGCGCAGCTCTTCACAGACCCCGCACGCTGACCTGGCCCCGGGCAGGTCCTGAACCGCCAGCCGTGCACCCCCGTGTCCCTTTCCTCTCCCAGTGCCTGGCACAGAAGCATGTCACCCTGTGGGTCAGGCTGGGAGCCGCTGGCCCCGCCCTTTCCCTGCGTCCTCTGCTTACCCAGCTGGAGGATGGGGACTTTGTGTGCTTTCCGGCCTCAGCTTCCTTGTCCGTACGACAGAAGTGACTGTGCGTGACGCCCGTGCTGTGGCTTGCTGGGTCCGAACTCCACCGTGTGGCCTCGGTGAAGTGGCCCCTCCAGGACAGCAGGGCGCGGCTCTCGGTGGGCCCGGCACCCCCGCCTTGTCTCTGAGCCGCTCACCCGGTGTCACCCTGGCCTGCGCTGTGTCTGCCGCCGGGCTGCCGCGTGCTTGGGCGGCGCAGGGGAGACATCCTGCGACACGTCCTGCGACACGTTTCTAAAACGAAATCGTAAGACTAATGAGGTTTTGCCAGAAAGCGCTGTTGCTGCTTACCATTTTTTCGCTAATGATTATTTGTATCTTTCTGTTCTACCTAGATAAGCTCGAGTCCCTTTTAAACCCTGCCGGTCATGCTGACCCTTCTTTTTATTTCTAGCACCCCTACCCGACAGAAGATGAGAAAAAACAGATTGCTGCTCAGACAAATTTGACACTACTCCAAGTTAACAACTGGTAAGAGCCGCCCACCCTCCGGAACGGTGCCTGTCACTGTGATGGAAGCCTCGAGAATCCTCTAATAAGTAGTGGGATTGGTTAAAGATGGCTGAGTCCTTTTAACGGGCGGCACTGTGTCCCCAGAGTGCCGGAACTGGTGGAGGATGTTTGAGAATAGATCAGCACACACTTTCGTCTTAAACCTTTCGTCCTCACTACGGACTTGCCCTGCGGCCTGCTGGTCCGGTTAGAGACGTGCTTCTCCGAGGGCGCCTGGGCGGCTCCGCCGGCTGAGCGTCCGACTCTTGATTTTGGCTCAGGTCATGATCCTCGGGGTCATGGGATCGAGCCCCGCGTTGGGCTCCGCACTGGGCGTGGAGCCCGCTTGAGACTTTCTCTCCCTCTGCTCCCAACCACTTGCACCTGGCCACACAGTCTCAAAAAAAAGTTTCTCCATCGTGGGTCACCACTACGCCTGAGCCCCACGTTCATTCAGAAAGTGATGTTTCTGGTGATGGGCTTCCCTGGGCGGTGCCTGGTGGCGATGAGGCATCTTGACCCCTGGTGCCCCTCCCGCCCCTGCAGCTCCCCTACTTTTGTCCCTTTGTTCAACTCTGAGTCGGGGAGGCGGCCCCTCGGCTGTCCGCTGTCTGTATGGTGGTCCCACCCCCTCAGCAGGACTCGGGGTCCTAGGAGGGAAATGCCCGGGATTGGTTGACGTCATGAATAAAGTAGCCTGTTGTAATTTCGGTGTCGCATGCTGCGGTGGACGCTTGGACCCCGACCACGAGCGCTCCCCTGAGATCAGAGCTGCTGGCATGACGGAGGGCGTTAAGGTCCAGGGTGCACTTAAGGCTGTGCGTGTCAGTTGTCGGTCTCTCGTACTCACTCAGGAGCGGGAAACAGGATCGGCTAATAAAACGGGCATCCGTAAAAGAAAGCACAGACTCTGCCACTTGTGAACACTGTTCTCTTTTTAACTGTTAAAATTTAAATTTGAGGGGCGCCTGGGTGGCTCAGTGGGTTAAAGCCTCTGCCTTCGGCTCAAGTCATGATCTTGGGGTCCTGGGATCGAGCCCCACATCGGGCTCTCTGCTCAGCAGGGAGCCTGCTTCCCTTTCTCTCTCTGTTTGCCTCTCTGCCTACTTGTGATCGCTGTCTGTCAAATAAATAAATAAAATCTTTTAAAAAAATTTAAATTTGAGCAAAGTCAGGTACCTTTCAGTATAAATGACAAAATCTCCCAACATACGCGGCATCTGGGCAGGACGGATGGATGTGCTTTGGGTTGCACCGAGTATCTGTAATCTTGTGTTTGGGCCATTGTTTGAGCTTTGGGGACCAAGAATACAGAGTCTTTGGATTATTTCCTATTAAATCTTTTAAACAGCGTTTGCAAAAAAAAAAAAAAAAAGCAAAAAACTGTGTTGTCGCTGTGACGTTTGCGATGGCCTAGTACCTTCCGTTCCCTGGTGCGTCTCGGACGCTGCCCAGCTCGGTTCAGTCCTAAGGGCGGTCGGCTGATTGGAGCTGGACGTTAGAGTCCCTTCTCTGGACAGCCCGATGCCTTTTGTTGCTGGTCAGCCTTCTTGCTTTCCCTTGTCTGTTAACTTCCTCGAGCTCCCTAACTTGCTGCTCTGTCACATAACCAGAATTGTCTGATCTGGAAGGTTTGACACCCGCTTTTAAGTTTTTTTTTTTTTTTTTTTTTTAAAGATCTTATTTATTTGACAGAGATCACAAGTAGCCAGAGAAGCAGGTGGGGGCGGGGAGCCGGGGCGGGAAGCAGGCTCCCTGCTGAGCAGAGAGCCTGATGCGGGGCTCGATCCCAGGACCCCAAGATCATGACCTGAGCCGAAGGCAGAGGCCTTAACCCACTGGGCCACCCAGGCGACCCCGCTTTTAAGTTTTACATTAATAACAGTTTACTAGCACGATTAGCATAAAGTTTCTAAAACCTTTTCATCTTTGTAGCTACTTTTACTTTGTGTGACTTTGTTTCCTTTTACATTTACAAAAATCCCACGCTGGGCTGACCTTGAACACCCCCTTAGCTTGTGCCTCTGCCACTTGGCGGTTCTGAGTGAGGAGGCTGGAGAGGCAGATGCTGAGAGGCGGCGGCGGGCTTCCCTCCACAGGCAGTGGCGGGGTCAGCGCCAAGCTGGGGGCCACCAGGGCTCCCCTGTGACGGCCGCTGCCCCCTTGCTTGTGCTCCAGGGACCAGATCACCGCCTGCGGCTTCAGTTCCCTCCTTTCCACTAGAGAATGTTGCAGATGCTAGGATTTTAGGTTTAAGTCATCTGTGCACCCAGTGTCAGGCTCGCTCTCGGTGGAGGCGCTGAGTGGCACGCTCTAACTGGGCCAGCCAGGCGCCCCGTGAGTGTCACTATGTTCATGTGGCCTGGGAGCAGGTGCGCCCCAGTTCTGCTCTGCACCTGGGCGCCTGGAGAGCGGGGCGTGGCGGCAGACCAGCGCAGAGCCCCAGTCTCCGTGGAGCTTGTATTTCTCTGACACCCAAACATGAATACTCGCCCTCATGAGGACCCCACTTCTGGGGTTGAGCAGGCTCGGCTCCAGTGAGAGGTGACCCCCCTCCTTGCCATATTCCTAGAGGAGGAACTGCCCCTAGGCTTGGCAGGTGCAGCTGTGTCCTCCGAGTGTGCGGTTGCACCAACCGCCAGCTTCTGGAGGGCAGGGGTGGTCATCCAGAGCTCCGCTGCCCTCCCAGATCCGGGGCCACCAGCTGGGTGCGGGAAGGTGCCGGCCAAAGAAGGCAGACTTTCCAGGCACATACTTAAAGTCAGTGAAGCATGTTCCCACGTGGGACCGTGCGCTCCTGCCACTCTGCTTGTGTGGGATCTGGTCCCCACTTGGCCTGCAGGGTCCTCTCTGGGGTCCCCGGGGGCGCTGTCACAGCACCGACACAGCTGAGGGATTTCAGACAGGGGCCCCTCCATAACTAGCCTGTTCCTTGGGGTGTCGAGGGCCCACTCTGGCCCTAAAGCCGCCCACACTGAGGTGACCATGAGTGGACGGAGCACCGTCTGCCCCGGGAGGGTCAGGACTGTGGGGTCGTGCTCCCGGGGGTCCAGGACGTGCTCAACGGGAGGGCTGTGGGAGGGCCATAGGAGGGCCCGCCTAGTGACTGCTTCCCCGTTCCCCGTCCACGCCCAGGTTCATCAACGCCAGAAGACGGATTCTTCAGCCCATGCTGGATTCTAGCTGTTCAGAAACCCCAAAAACTAAGAAGAAAACTGCTCAGAACAGACCGGTCCAGAGGTTTTGGCCTGACTCCATTGCCTCCGGAGCTGCACAGCCGCCCCCCAGCGAGCTGGCCATGTCTGAAGGTGGGCCACGGGGTGCTGGGGGCCGGGCGGGGCAGGGGCGGAGGCCTGAGTCCCGCGTGCACAGCTGCAGGGTTGGCCTTATCCGCAGAGCCCAGTGACAGAGGCCTGGAGTCCCAATTGTGTTCTGTTCCTCTTTTCCCTTCGTGTGTTTCTTCTCCCTCGGGCTTCAGTGCGTAGCAGGGAGCTGTCCCGGCCTCACCACCTGCTGTTCTGCCTTTTTCTGAAACGTCGGGGAGCCCCCGCGGCCCTGGTCCTGCTGTTGCTGGTCCCCTCTGACCCGTCCCTGTCCCCGCCTGGTCTGTGTTTACCAAGCAGCTTCATGTCTGCTGCAGGTCTCCAACGCTCAGCTCGATTGGGTCTGCGTGTCCTTCCGTGTGTACAGTCGGTGCTGTGAGCTCATTCCTACTTTCTTGGGCGTATTTTCCTCAGCAGCATACTGTTGCTACGTCGGGAAACTTGGGGGCCCGTATTTCCTCAAATACCTGCTCTGTCGCCCCTCCCCCACCCCTTCAGGGACCGCCGTTGTCCATCTGTCCTGGCTGGTGCGCTTTCCTGCGTTTGCGATTCTGTTTCTTGTTTCCACCGTCTTGATGGCTCCCGTGTCTGTCTGTGAGCGTCACCCAGCTCGTCTTCTGTGGCTGACCTGCCACCGGGCCCACTGCGGGTGCGTTTCGGGGAGACATTGTCCTGCTCATCTCCAGAAGTTCCGGAGAAGTCCTTTCTGCCTCTCGTGGCTCCGTTTCCTAGAACACAGTCCCAGGAACTGTTCTGACGCCCTCCGCTGCCTCTAACATCTCTGTCCCGCGCAGCTTTCCGTGGCCTGACTTTTGTCCTCACTGAGGGTCGCCTCCCTGCCTGCGCGCGGGCCTGGGAACCTTGGACTGACGCCAGGCCCTGTGAGCCTCGCCTGGCTGGGGGCGGGGCTTTCGCACGGCAGCGAGTCCTCCTGAGCCGTGTCCTAGCTCGGACGCTACTTGGGACGGTCTTTGTGACTGGTCCTCATTTGGTGACCCAGGGGCGCTCAGTCCTGGGCTGACTGCGCAAACCACGGCAAGACTTTCGATTGCCCCCTTCCCCGGGCCCCCGCCCCCCGTGCAGCTCTCAGAGGCCTGGACGGCGTCCTTGAATCTTCTCAGATGCTTCTCTCCCGGGGCTTGACTGTGTCCCACATGTGTGTGCGGACCCACCCTCCGCCCAGCGTCCGCGGGGCTCCCGCAGCTGAGCTGGCCAGAGGGCTGGGCTGGGCCCCCCACGCTGTGTTGTAAACCAGGCTTGACTCTGTTTCCTGGTTGTGGCGCGTTTACAGCCGGGCCTTCACAGTTTGGGTTTTGATATGCAGTGGTCTTCGATTTTTATTTAAGTAATTTGTGTTTTCAGGTTCTGTTTTCTCTTTTAATCCAAGAATTAGTTAGGAAGGTATTAGTTCTCTCTCCCTCTTCCCCCGCCCTCCCTCCTTGGAAAAGACAATCCCTGCATATCAGGGTAGGTAGAAGTTCACACAGAACTATCCAGTGGAAAGTGATTTTCCCTCCATCCTGGCCCCCGATCTTTGCCAGAAACCGTCCTCATTACCAGTTTCTGTCTGTGCTCCCAGGGCGCTCCTGACATGACCCACTGTGCGGAGACCACAGGGGATGAATGAAGCTCTTTAAAAGGGTTTCCCCGATTCTGACCTATGACGCAGTCTCCTCCTGCTGTCCCCCGTCACTATGTCTGAAGGCCTTTCTAGACGAGCGCACGAGCCCCCGTGTGTGTGGTGACACAGGGCACCTCGCGCTCCTGCAGCTTCTGTCCCTCAGCTGCTAGGCCGGAAGGCGCACAGGGACAGGCGAGTTAGGGGGCTCGTGGCCTCTTCTGTTCTCCTTGTGAAACTGCTTTCCGCCCCGTGCCCCTGTGTTCTTGTAGTCCTGACCCGAGGTCTTGCGTAGACCAGGAGCGTTCAGAGCGTGTTAGCGAAGGAAGGGCTGAGGTGGATCCTAGAGGCCGTTTCCCAACCCCTGTGGAGCGCCCCGGAACCGGAGGTCACATAAGCAAACAGCGCCCCGCCGCGTGACGGAGCGTCTTCCTGCGCGGGAGCTGATTTTCCCCTCCTGCCGCAGGAGCCGTCGTGACCATCACCGCGCCTGTGAGCATGAACGTGGACAGCCTCCAGCCCCTGTCCTCGGACGGCGCCACCCTGGCGGTGCAGCAGGTCATGATGGCGGAGCAGAGCGAGGACGAGTCTGTGGACAGCACGGGGGACAGTGGGGCCGCGCTGGCCCCCGCCCACATCAGCGGCCTCGTCCTGGAGAACAGCGACTCCCTGCAGTAGGCCCCGGCGCGGCCCGGAACCGTGGGGCGGGCTGGCCTGACCTTTACAGTTTGCACGGCAAACCTTTTACACAGTTTTATTCTAATATGTTTTATATGTAGATAGAGAAGAGTGCACTTTTGTATTTCATAGTACGCTTCAAGAGCATCTTTGCTGGTGCAGCGACTTCTTTCGAGTGTGCGCGCGTGTGTGTGTGCGTGCGTGTGTGTGCGTGTGTGTGGGTTTTTAAGGAAATTCTTTAAAGGTTTAACGCTAAGAATGTGATGAGTGGCAAACACCCCTGTGAGCCCCTAATTCAATTAAGGAATAGTGCTGCCATTTTCTAAAAAATTACGCAGTTTTAACTTAGTTCTGTGGTTGAAGCAGGTCTCAGTGGGCTGATCTCTTTGTGCGGCCCACGGATTCGAAAGACGTTTCTGCGTCTTAAAGCTGCCCGTGCCAGGCGGACGCCGCACGGTGGCAAAGGGGGCGTGGCTCCGCGGTGGGCCCTCTGAACACACGTAGGTTCTCGCACATTCCGTGAGCCTGTTTCATTTGCTATAGATGAAAAAGAAACTCCTATTTTTACCTTGCTGGAATTATTGGATAAAAAACTATTTTTATAAATTCGTTATGAATTGGATGACTATATTGAGGATAAAATTTCTAGAGGAGAAACAATACGTGCTTACTACTTCAATTTGGAATGTTGTGAACTGACCAAATTCCGTGAACCTGCCCAAAGTTAGCTAGCATTCCACGGTTCTCTGCCGTCCCAGGCTGGTGGTTCATATTTACGACTATGAAGGAAGCAGCTGTTGAATGAAATTTTGGTACCTGCGAATTTTAGTTGCTACGTGAATGCTCACATCACATCTTACTCTCGATCCGGACATAGACCTAAGGGATTGCTAAACAGGGCTAGTAAGTCAGGTGACGCGGCGGCCAGCGACCGGAGAACAGCTCAGCGCCTGTGTTTCTGTCTGATCTGACTCTGACTGCAGTTAAATGGTTACTGTCCCAGATAGCTGTGTGTTGCTCTAGGACGTTTTCGTCAGCCATGTGTCACATGTAGAATGTTCATTACAAACTAATACAAAACGTCCTCTACCCGCTGGCTCCGAGTGAGGGCCCATAAGCCACGCTAGCTCTGTTACGTAATTAACATCTTCCCGAAGTGACACGGGGACCCAGAATGGGGCGACAGCATGATGGCAGACTCTCCTGCCGTTGGGCCCGGTGTCCATTTTCCCTCCTCGTCCGTTGTTGCTTTGGCATTTCCAGAGCCCTGCCCCTCGGGCTTGCACTCACGAGATTTGGAATAATTGTAGGATTCCGTTTCCGGGGGACAAGACAAACCAGAAGAGGAGACTGGGTTTTGTTTCCTTTGTTTTCATGTAGTTGCAAGTGGGGCTCTTCCTCAGAGCGAAAACAAGCCGCCTTGTCTCGTGAAGTCTTTACGTGGTCTGACAGGGGACGCCCGCTGTCCATGTGGCCGAACGGTAGTTCATGGTCAGGAAAGTCGCCCGTTCTTGAGGTTCGACGGCAGTAGCTGCCCGCAGACCACGCTGACACGAGGGGACATTTTGAGCGAGGGCAGATTTTGTTCTGCAGCCGACTTCTTCCCCCCAAATTTATTGATTAATCACGGAAGAGCATTTCCTAGATAACTTAGAAGACAGTTAGAAATACTTGGAAATTTCTCTTAAAAATATTTCAGGAGCTTTAGAAGAAAAACACAACTATTAACTCTTGGCAAGAGAATCACATTTGTAAGCAGCGGTTACATTCCTTATTTATAAATGGTTTGTAATTTTTTCAGCAAGTCTGCCCCAGTTTAAAAGATGATTTTAACTTGACCTGAAGTCTGGTATTGTTGGACTTCTTGAAGCGAGGACCTGTGGAGGCCGGCCGGCTTCCTGCGGCTGCAGGTCCCCGGGCCTCCTAGCCGCCCTGCTCCTTGGGTGAGTGCAGACGTACTCCCGGTGCGGACCCCCAGCGTCACTGTCTCCCTCCCTGCCCAGGGACTCCCAGTGGTCACCATCTCCCTCCCTGTGCAGGGATTCACAGTGTCACCCTATCTCTCCCTGCTCAGGGACTCCCAGCAGTCTCTGTCTCCCTCCCCGCCTAGGGACTCCCAGGGCTCACTGTCTCCCTCCCTGCCCAGGGATCCTGCAAGGGGCAGCCCGGCAGTCCAGGGCTCCTGTGCAGAGTCCCACCCCGCACTGGCCTGAGGCCTCCAGGCCCAGTGATGCCGCACGCTCCCTCTGGCTGAGGCTGGGTTTCTCAGGCTCTCCGTTCTCACTGGGCTCCGAGCACTGGGATGAGCCATTCAGAGAGAGGCACAGAGGGTGGCCTGAGATTCCGGCAGACTTCCCGGGACGCCCAGGTGCCCATGCACGGCTGGGCATATGGCAGAACTGATTGGGGTCAGAGAGCCGCCACCCAGCGCACTGTCTGTCCGTCTGCATTGTAGAAACCTCCATCCCCAGCCCTCCGGCATTCCAGAGCAGCTGTGCAAAGGGGACGCCGTCAAACGTTCCTTTTTGGTGAGCGGATGTGATCCTGACCTTACACTAGAAGGTGCCTTGGATGCGTTCTGAGGCCCAGAGGAAGCCGGCCGTCCCCTCTGTGCCACGGCTGAGCAGGGAGCCCGACAGGCTGGGCCACTGCCCTCCCCGGGGGAGCATCGTCCACTCCGCCCGCAGTGCCCCGACTGCCGCCCGCCCAGGGAGAGTGCTGAGTGAGGGGGGCGGCCGGGGGGGCCTTCCCTGCAGGGCGAGCAGCCAGGGCTTGCCTTCTAGACACACTCGAGCACAGCCGGTCGGAGGGAGAAGGACGTCTCTGGCCGGTCGTGACAGAAGTGACTCCACGGTCTGCCTTCGTTTTAGTTACGTTTGATCTATGAACTGACAATCTTTAAAATGTGAATACTGTAACAATATGTTTTCTTGGATTGTTGTCTTTCAAAGGGATTTTTGTGAAGCATTTGATTTATCAAAGCAAAAAAAATTAAAAATAGAAACACGCTTTATGGATGTTTTATTTTCTAAAAGCTGATGTCACCACAAGCTGCTTTTCTATTTTAAGTGGAACGTGGACATCGTTGACGGGTTTTGCTGGTGACGTGGGGGTCATGGGGGTCGTGGGGGTCGTGGTGAGCCCTGCGCTTTGTTCAAGAATTAGGATGGGACGGCCCGGACGCACCAGTCCGCCTGCGTTTTCAGGGGTCCTCCCTTAAGTTCTGTTCCGGGGGAAAAAAATTGCAAAGTTTTTATTTGTTTTTTATTGTAGTTTATCAGAAACCTAATTATTTTGGTAGGAATGAGGAAGGATTCATCAGCAAGGGGCTGTCTTCCACGGGTGTGTCGTGAGCAGCGCCCAGCGTCCTTTTGGACGCGTCAAAGAGCGACAGTAAAACAGCGTCAGAGAACGTTTTCTTTGTAGTCCGGTGTGCTCGAACTCCCCCAGACCGTTCACACTTCGAGGCCAAAGCAAGCAGACTCGCGTGTTTTTAAAGAGTACACCTGAAACGGTAAGTCTCGCAGGCGATGAGAACCGGCTGTGAAGCGTAGTGTTTCGGAAAACGTCCTATTTGATCGGATGGAAAATGGAGCGTCTGTGCCGGCCCTGCAGCTCCACTAGGTCGGAATTCTAACCAGGTGAGACCTCGGCCCAGTCTCTGACCCCCTCTAGGCTTCAGGTGCTTTGTTTGTAAAAGGAAGAAATTGGTGTATAAGGTTTATTCTAGCACAGAAATAGTATTTATGACTAATCCAATGCTACCCATCTATCTAGAGAGAGAAGTAAATAAGTCGTGATCTAGCGAATCCTGAAAAGAAGAAATATGCCGGGACTGCTTTTCCATTTTGTTACGCCGGGCAGAGGTCAGAAGTAACGTCTACTACATTTAGCCCCGATGCTGTGCTCAGAGATGCTCTTTAATGAAATTCTTAACACAGAAGATTTTTGCCCTTTTACAGTGAGACCTTCTTATCTTCACTAAGACCTAAGGTCTTGGTGCCATTTTTCAGCTAAAATTTGCAAAGCTGCAGAGCTGTGGCCTCTAAGCCCACGTGATGAGGAGGTGAATGCTGGTCTTGGGCGCAGGCTCAGGCTGGCTTGCCAGCCGTCCGCTGTCCCCAGCACCCTGGCCCTGAACCAGGTCCGGCATCTTCCCCGAAGTGGCTCTTCCAGCCCTGGAAAGGGCTACTTTGTCGGCCTAATTGAATAATTTAGTATTTTATGCACAAATAATATTTAGAAGGCATTATGTTGCACAGGTGTTTCCATTTCTTATGTCGTGACTTAAATGAACCCAAAACTTCAACCCGCAGAAGCTAGTTTGGTTTTACTGTAGACGAGGGAGTCCTTCCCTGCAGTGGTTTGACAAGGAACAGTTTAAGGAGGTCGAGGGCTTCAGTTGCTTAGGCTTTTTTTTTTTTTAGAAAACAGCTTACAGGAAAAAAGAGGTATATTTTAAAATTTGTTGCTTTCTGTTAACTCGGTTTTCTCTAGTAGTAACCCAGTAGTAACTCTAGTTACTACCCGGTAGTAGCGACTCACTGCTAGGAGTGACTAGTGAAGCCCATAAGCGCCTATACCGCGTGCTGGTGTCGGCCGAGGTCTGAAGCCCTGAGTTCGCTCAGAACAGGGTGGCGGGGCTGAGCAGAGAGGCCGAGAAAGGCGTGTTTCTAGGAGTGGAGGTGGCGTGTGCGGGGGCGTTGGGTTGGGCCTCCCGGAGGTGATCGCGGCTTCTAGCAGAGCCGGAGAAGAGGGGGAGGCAGACACCGGGGGTCCCGGAGAGGACCGCGGATCAGTAGGCGACTCTGAGGGAGCGTGCCTTTGTTACCTCGTGGAAGACCTTGTAAGACCCCAGACACGTAAAGATAGGCTGACCCAGAAGTGGACTTGGCCAGACCCGCAGGAAGCTTCTCTGTTCCGTGGAGGCTGCTGTGGACTGGGAGCGGGCTACAGGCTGAGCAGGGCGTGCTTCTGTCCCAGCGCCTACCACCCACGAGTACTTACTGGTTAGGGTTACGGGGGGCCCTGCAGATCCAGAGAATGAGACTGGCAGTGGCCAGAGAAGCCCGGAGGACAGGAGCCGGCAGTCAGGGCCGGATCCGGGCGGCCAGCAAGCCCATGGGGGAGCGTGGCCAGCCCTGCAGACGGCTGTGGCTCTCGAGCTGAGGTGGGGGCGGTGGTTCCGAGTTTGCCTGGAAGCGGGAGCCTGGAGCCTGGGGTCAGAACATCACTGGGACCCCTGCGGCCGGGACCTCCTCCCGGGGCTCCAGGTGCCCCAGGGAGCGGAAGCGGGGGTGCTCTGGCCTCACGCATCCCAGCCAGGGGCTGTCCACTTCCCATGCGGACCACAGCGCAGACGCTCCCTGGAAGTCGGAGCCAAGGGGACAGGGCAGGGCCGCGTGGAGGGATGCACCTGCGGGGGGCGGGCGCCTGAACCCCGTGACCGTAGCAGGCACATGTTCCCTGGTCTGCTTTGGAGGACTGCTTTCTCCACACGGTGGGGGGGTTCTGTCTTCGTCGTGTGCCGCCTAGCTGCTGACGGGACGGATGGAGAGCCGGGTTGATCTGGGGGAACGGCAGAGACCTGATAGGTGGCCCTCATGTCCCGGGGCAGGCGCACCCCTTCCGACAGCAGCGAGCGTGTGTGCGTCTTTTGAACCGACGTGCTGGGTTTAGGTCTCACTCTTGCTTTTACGCCTTCAGAATCCTCCAGCCGGACCACGTCCCGTGTTTCTGTCCTGCCGTCAGCTTTCAGCAGCTGCTCCCGAGCCCCCGAGGTGGTCTCCCTGCTCCTGCCCCGCCCCTGCCGAAGACCCCGGTGAGGCTGGGAGGTGGTGGGCAGGTTCTGGGGCACCCGCGGTGCCACCCACCCGTGCCTCTGACCGCAAACCCAGCCTTACAGAGTGGGAGGAAGTGGGCCTCCTGGGATCAGGGCCGCATCCGGGGTCCAGAATGTTCTCTGGGCCCCCCAGAAGCAGTGGTCTTTATGGGGCAGCATGGAATGGTTCCTCTCCTCGTGGATTAAGGCTCTTACATGAGGGACTGGCTAGGCTGGGGGCAGGGTCATGCCTGCACACCTCTGAGGGGGTCTCTCCGGTCCCCTAGCCTGCTCCCCAAGCTGCCTCGCCAGCCCCCGTGTGAGGGAGCGCTGCGCCCTGATGACCGGCTGTCTTCTTCCCCCTTCCTGTGCTGGGCTAAAGGGGAGCCCATCAGCGTCTGCTCCTGTCCCAGAGGGCTTTGTCCCTCTTGGGGGGTCAGGCATCTGGTGGCCTTGCCACTGCAGCTCTGAGCTGGAGAAGAGTCAGGACCTGGTGGGTTACCCAGTGTCCTTACCGTCGGGGCACACTCGCGTGGCTTCTCCATTGGAGGGGGAAGCGGAGCCGCCGCACGATCGGCGGGACTTCCGACGGGTTGGCACGTCTCTGCCAACAGCTCTGCCACAGCTCCCGGAGGTAAGTGAGACCTAGCGGAAGGCACCTGGGCCGGGCCCTGCCTGAGAGCGACGGCGGGAGAGCAGGAGGGAGCTCGCCCACAGTGAGTGGGAGGGGCCATCACGAGCTCTCGGCACTGGAGGTCCACAAGGTAAAAATGGGTGTCAGGGGTGCCTGGGGGGCTCAGTGGGTTAAAGCCTCTGCCTTCGGCTCGGGTCATGATCTCAGGGTCCTGGGATCGAGCCCCACATCGGGCTCTCTGCTCAGCAGGGGGCCTGCTTCCATCTCTCTCTGCCTGCCTCTCTGCCTACTTGTGATCTCTGTCAAATAAATAAAATCTTAAAAAAAAAAAAGTACCTTAAAAAAAATGGGTGTCAGGAGGGAGGAATGGGACTTGGAAGTCACTTTTACTTAGAACTTGAGAGGTGGTTTCATGGTCTTCCTGCGTGCCCTTGAGCTGCGGCCCTGCTCCCCGTGGCAGTGCTTGTGTCCTAGGTGCGGTGGCTCCTGTGGCCGAAGCAGCGAGCCAACCCCACGCGCTCTTCCAGGACCCTGTCCGTCGAGCAAACCCTGTCTCCGGAGGGTTAGGGACTGCCTGGCCATCCTAGCACCTCCTGGCACCGGGCTGGAGAGGCTCTGACCTGCCCCGTGGTGCTTCCTTTGTGCCCTCCCCTCCCCCCATCCGCGTGTCCCCTGGTCCCCTCCTGGCTCCTCTCTGGCTCTTGACAGCTTCTCCGGGTCCACACGCGGGCTTCACGGCTCCTTGCCTTTCTTTGAACTTGTGAACTGTGAGTGAACTTGTGAATCCGTTCAGAACAGACGCGACTTTTGACATGAGTCAGTGCCTCGAGAGCAGTCTGTCCGGCTTTGTTGTCACACGTCACAGAAGGTCCCAGCGCTCTACACTTCAGTTCTGGGCAGCCGCCCACAGACACCCTGCCCCTGCCCCCCAGCGCCAACCCGGCACAGTGCAGGCGGGCCCCTGCCTAGCCAGGCTGGGGCAGAGCCACCTCTGCACAGGACCTATCCCTGCCCCACGCCCTGCCTCCCCTGTGCCTCCCCCTGCGCCAGCAGCAGGCCCAGGCTTCCTGGCCTTCCCCGCCCGGCTCCTGGTTGTTCTGGGCAAGCCTCAGGGGGAATGGCTGGGAAGCTCCCCCGTTCTCTGACCTTTGGGGTCTCTGCGGTAACAGCGTCGCCCCGACACGGCCACCAAGACCGTTGGAAACCGTGGACTCGCCCCGTGCAGAGCATTTGCACACACGGGTCTGTGTGTGGGAATTGCCACGCGTGACTTCCAGACCAGCGAGCTGGCCCGAGTGACCGAAGTCAGCCCCTGGGAGGATGCCGCTCCGGCCAGGCCATCCGGGAGCCAGGCAAGTGCTCCTGCAGGGGCCGGGCACACACCAGCATTGCCGGGGTGGGGGGCAGAGGGGCGCAGGGGGCAGCTCTGCCCCAGCCCCAAGTGTGCTCGCCTGCTCCTCCCAGTCCCTCGGAGCTGCGGGGACGCTGCAGGCTCACCTGCCCCAGGCCCGTGTGCTGGCGGTGCGCACGGCCGGGGGCCCTGACCTGCCATCCGCCAGGCGGCCCCACACGGCTCTCCAGTCTCCAGGGTCACCATTTGGTGGGATGTGGCTGCTTCGCGCCCCTGCCCCCGCCCTCTCCGGCTCTCTTCCCGTTTCTTGTTTTCATCGTAGTAAAATACACGGACCATAAAATGCAGCACCTGACTACGTTACAGGCGTCCAGTTCTGTGGCATTAAGTACATTCGTGCAGCCGTCCCCGCCATCCCTCTCCAGAACGTCCCATCTTCCCAAACGGAAGCTCTGTCCTCCTCAAACACAGCCCCACACCCCTCCCGCAGCCCCCCGCCCCCCACCCCCCGGTCTTGTTTTGTGTTCACTGGTCTGACCCTTGGAGATGTTTCTGCAAGCAGGATCCGACGGTGCTTGTCCCTGTGGGACTGGTTTAATTTCGCGGAGCGCGATGTCGTTGGGTTCAACCTTGTAGTATGTGTCGGAACGTCCTCCCTGCTGAGGCCGCGTCCTCTTCTGCCGCGGGCATGGACGGCACATGTGTCTCATGTCTTATTTGGCTCCTCCCACCAGAAGGGAAGGGCTGGTGTCGGGTGTTTGTAATTCTGGGCTGGGACTGGTGTCTGGTGTCTAGGGACGCTCCGTGTCTGCGGATGCTCATGTGGGCTGCCCTCCCCAGAGGCTGTGCCGATGTCCCCAGCCGCCCGCAGAGGTCATGCCCGGGAAGCGGGGCGCGACACCTGCCCACCGGCACCCCCCACCGCGGGGACTTTCTGCTCCCGGCTGTTGCTCATCTGGCAGATAGAGAACAGTCTTGCTTGTGGCTGAGCACAGGAGAAGGCAGCTCGGCCAGCAGCCTCCCGAGGGGTGCAGTGGGACTGACGCTACCTGAAGCCCAGGTGACAACGCCCAGGAGGGGCTTTTTGGGGCCGGGGTCTTTCCAGCATTGGTCAGAGTGTCATGGAGGACGGGAGAAGGGACTGAGCCTGCGGCCATCCCTAGGTGGCCATGGAGGAAACGTCCCCACTTGGCGCTTCTTGGCAAGAGACAGTGGCTCCTTCAGCAAGAAGGACACTGCCAGGAAGCCCAGACTCCAGTGGTCCCAGAGCCAGAGGACCGGGGTCAGGCCAGCCGTCAAGCTACCGCAGCTGGTCGCCCGGGGAGTGGGGCAGACACCATGCCGCTCCCCCACCATGGATGCAGCCGCGCTGCCCTCCACGCCCAGATCCTGGGGGGGGCGCCACGTCCTCCTTCCTGGCGGCATGGGGTGGCGTCTGATCGCCCAAGCCCGTCTGGTGCGTGCGTCCCGCTGCAAAGGATGTTGGGAGAGCGAGCGGCGCTTCTGCAGCCGGGAAGGTGGGCTGTGTCTCGCCGGGCCGTGCCAGGAGCGGGGGAGGTCCACAGCGCAGAAAAGTGCTCGCCTGTGGGCAGGGCCAGGAGCGATCCGAGTTCCCCGGCCCGACTTGGCGGGAGGAGGGGGTCTGCCAGCCACGTGGGACGCTTACGTGGAGCCCAGGAGCTCCGCTGGCGCCCCCGGGACACTAGTGTCCTGAGCCAGCTGTCACCTGTGCAGGTTCCCTTATAAAGGGCGCCCTCGGGAAAGGGCAGGGTGTGCCCCACCCCCCGCCTGTTTGATCTTTCTTGTTCCTTAGGACTGACACCCCCACCACTGCCCTTTTAAGCTGAGCCTACGGCCTCCTGACGAGCGACCCAAAGTCCAGCTTCCCTCGCAGGCAGGGGTGGCCGCGCCCCAGAGTTCAGCCCCGCGGGCAGGGCAGCCTCCTGTGCTCACCACGGTCAGCCATGTGCAGAGCGGCGTGGGGACCTCCCGCTTAGGGACCAGGTGTTCCTGAGCAGGGAGCTGCTTATCACTGTGTGTCGGGCGGCACCCGCTGCTCTGGGCCAGGGGACGCGGGCACAGGAGGGCAGTGCGCCAGCAACAGAGGCCTTGTCGTGCAAGGCCTGCGGCTCCAGAGAAGCAGTGTCTGAGGGTGACGGCGGGGGACAGCCTGGGACAGGCTGGAAGGGGGCTCCTGAGCCCCGGCCGGGAAGCTCCTGACTTTCCCCGAGCACAACCTCACGTGGCCCCAGGTGCCATCCCCTGGGTCCCCAGCCCTTCAGGGGAGGAACGAGGGCCAGGCCGCAGGGCAGGGGGCTTCCAGCTTCCGCAGCCAGGGTGGGCAGCCCGGGCAGGCGGGCTCCTGACAAGGCTGAAGGCCCACCGGGGAGGTGTGTTCCCACCAGCCCTGGGGTGCAGACCCCGAGGTCAGGCCCCAGCTGGGGTGCCCAGGGGAGCAGAGGTTCAGAGCTCCACAGAGAGCGTCACTATCCTACAGTCTAGCCCGTGGTCCCCAGGGAGCAGGCTGTGACGGTGCTGGACTGTCCAGTACGGGCATTGTTGTGGGAAAGTGACCCGCTGACCCGTCGGGAGTCTTGTGACAGAAACGGGCCACCAGACAGGACTGTCCTCTCCATCTGGTCCCTGGTTCACAGAAGCCTAATACAATGACTACCGAGTTTCAGAAACGTAACCAAGATACTTTCCTTTCTGTCCAGAAACTAACCTTTACCGGCTTCGTGTGCAAAAAGTTTTTTTTTTTTTTTTTTTTTTTTAAATCACTGTTCTGCTCCGATCCAGGCCGAGTTCCAGGCGGCTTACCACAAACACGAGCAAGTCCCAGACCCACCCCAGCCTGGGTATAGACTCCCAAGTGCCAGGCTGCCCTCGAGACACAGCGGCTCAGTCCCCCGGCCACAGCCCGTGCCCCTCGCCTGTGTGGCTCCAAACCCTCGCTCGCCCTACTCCTTGTTATCTAGTGACATCCTTCTGCAGGGGTGCGGACCCCCTTGCCCCCGGGCCCCTCCCACCAGCGCAGACCCCCTTCCTATGGTTTATGGTAACGTTTGTGTGGATGCCCACTCAGTGTTTCTGGGTTTTAGGAAGCAGCCCTTACTCCCAGCCCAGCTGTGTTCGGCACCGTGCCTGCCTCCCTCGGACAGCAAACCCGCCAACACCACGGGCTCGGACCGCGAGGATCGCCTGTCCATGGATTCTTCTCCGTAGTCGAGTCTGTACGTGTATTTTTTTAATAACCTACAGCTTAGTTTAGTGTAAAAATACAGTAGAAATGGAACAGACCACGTGTTAATGGTGTATGTTACCAGCAAGGCTTCTGGTCAGTGGTAGGCTGTGAGGGGTTACATTTCTTTTTCAAGATTCTGTTTGAGAGTGAGAGAACGAGCGAGAGAGAAGACGAGCAGGGCGGGCAGAGGGGCTGAGCAGGGAGCCCGATGCGGGGCTCGATCCCAGGACACTGAGATCATGACCTGAGCCGAAGACAGACTCTCAACCTACGGAGACTCCCAGGCGCCCCAGCAGTTAAACCTCTGAGGAACAGAAATTACAGATTCTTTACTGCAGGGCAGAAAGGCTGGCACCCCCAAGCCGGGGCTGTTGAAGGGCCAACAGTCCCGTCTTCATTCAGATCGCCTTTTTGTGGTGTTTCCTAGGGACGAAAGCAACCCCTACTTTCTACCAGCCTTGTGACTGGATGTTTGCAGTCCTCTGATGTTCCCTCCCCTCCGAGCGCCCCCTGGAGCCGTCTGTCCTGCTACAGCCCATGGCCGACTAGCCCTGTCAGGGACCTGCCCCCCCCCACCATTCGGGGTGACCTGGAGCTTGCTGGGGGGAGCACCTCTCCCAGTGCCTGGGTGGAAAGGTCTGCATCCCCACCTTGCTGTTAAGGGAGGGCCTGGCCTGTATTACTCCCCGTTCCAGATGCTTTTAGGCTCTGCTCCCTTGTCTCCCAGCCTCCGCAAGCTAGAGATCAAGTCAGACGCCTTCCTCCTCCCCAGACTTTCTAGGTGAGCTGGGTTTCCTCACCCACCTCTGGAAGCTGCTTTCGGATCCTGTCCCCAGTGACCGAACATCTCACAGTGATGTTACCTGTGCGAGTCCTTCCCCATCCATGGTGCGGGGTGCGGGGTGCGGGATGGACCCTCTCGACTTACAAAATCACGTCTTTTAGTCTGGGAAGGGTCTTGAATTACTTCGCTGGTGATTTCTTTCCCTGTTTTCTTTTTTCTCTCTGGAACTGTTTCTAGTCAAATATTGGAATCCAAGAAGCTCAAAGAATTCCGAGCACAAGAAACATGAAGCAAAATACATCACAATACACCATGATTTCCAAAATAATAGTAAAAATGAACAAAAGCTGGAGGGCTCACAGTTCCTGATTTCAAAACTTACTATCGAAGCTACAGTCATCAAAATGGTGTGGTACTGGCCTAAGGACGGCTCTACTGACCGATGAGAATTCAGAGCCCAGAAATAAACACTTCCATCTGTGGATTTTCAACGCCAAGACCATTCAATGGGGGACACCCTCTAACAGACAGACATCCACATTAAAAAAAAAAAAGCCTGGATCCCTACCTCACACTCAGTATAAAAATTAAATCGAAATGGGTTAATAAACCAAATATGACAGCTAAAACTATGAAAGTCTTAGAAGAAAACAGGTGTAAAGTATCATGACCTTGGATCTGGCAGTGGGTTTGTACATATAAGAGCAAAGATAACAAAAGAAAGAAACTGAGCTGAAGGCGTTGTACGCTAGAAGGGGAACAGTCACCCACAGAATGGGCGGAAACCTTTGCAATCACAATCAGATAAGGGTCTAGTATCTACGATATATAAACAGGGGCGCCTGGTTTGCTCAGTCGTTGGGCGTCTGCCTTCGGCTCAGGTCATGATCCCAGGGTCCTGGGATCGAGCCCGCATCAGGCTCTCTGCTCGGTGGGAAGCCTGCTTCTCCCTCTCCCACTCCCCCTGCTCGTGTTCCCTCTCTCGCTGTCTCTCTCTGCCAAATAAAAAATATATATAAAAATCTTAAAAAATATATAAAGAAGTCCTCCAACTGGACAACAAAAGACAACCCCAGTGAGGAATGGGCACAGAACTACGGGCAGTTCTGCCAAGACCTACAACAGACCAAAAAGCATAACGATGCTGAGCGTCACCAGTCACTGGGGAAACACAGGCAGGACGCCCGGAGCCAGAGTCCAGCAACTGTGGACAAGCTCGCGGAGGAACCGCAACCCCGAGCACGGCGGGCGGGCGGGGACGGACGCGGGCGCCGCCGCTGCACAACAGCCTGGTGGGAGCCGCACGCACGCACGCACATGCACACACACTAACACGCACGCACACACATGCATGTGC
Organism: Enhydra lutris kenyoni; assembly: GCF_002288905.1. Taxonomy (NCBI): domain Eukaryota; kingdom Metazoa; phylum Chordata; class Mammalia; order Carnivora; family Mustelidae; genus Enhydra; species Enhydra lutris. The sequence goes on from NW_019154127.1 coordinate 13,093,364, forward strand.
ACTCATGCACACGCACGCGCGCACATGCACACGCACTAACACGCACACACATGCACACACACTAACGCACGCACGCGCACACACACTCACGCACACACATGCACACGCACTAACACGCACGCACGCACATGCACACACACTAACACGCACACACATGCACACGCACTAACACGCACGCACGCACATGCACACACTAACACGCACGCACATGCACACACACTAACACGCACGCACATGCACACGCACTAACACGCACGTGGACATGCACACGCACTAACACGCACGCGCGCACATGCACACGCACTAACACGCACGTGGACATGCACACACACTAACACGCACACACATGCACACACACTAACACGCACGCACATGCACACACACTAACACGCACGCACGCACATGCACACACACTAACACGCACACACATGCACACACACTAACACGCACGCACACACATGCACACACACTAACACGCACGCACATGCACACACACTAACACGCACGCACACACATGCACACACAGTAACACGCACGCACGCACATGCACACGCACTAACACGCACGCACACACATGCACACACACTAACACGCACGCACACACATGCACACGCACTAACACGCACGCACATGCACACACTAACACGCACGCACACACATGCACACGCACTAACACGCACGCACGCACATGCACACGCACTAACACGCACGCACGCACATGCACACGCACTAACACGCACGCACATGCACACGCACTAACGCACGCACGCACATGCACACGCACTAACACGCACGCACGCACATGCACACACACTAACACGCACGTGGACATGCACGCACACTAACACGCACGCACGTGGACATGCACACACACTAACACGCACGCACACACATGCACGCACACTAACACGCACGCACACACATGCACACACACTAACACGCACGTGGACATGCACGCACACACATGCACACACACTAACACGCACGCACACACATGCACACACACTAACACGCACGCACACACATGCACACACACTAACACGCACACACATGCACACACACTAACACGCACGCACATGCATGTGCACTCATGCACACGCACATGCACATGCACTAACACGCACGCACGCACATGCACACGCACTAACACGCACGTGGACATGCACACACACTAACACGCACACACATGCACACACACTAACACGCACGCACGCACATGCACACACACTAACACGCACGCACGCACGCACATGCACACGCACTAACACGCACGTGGACATGCACACACACTAACACGCACGCACGCACATGCACACACACTAACACGCACGCACACACATGCACACGCACTAACACGCACGCACACACATGCACACGCACTAACACGCACGCACATGCACACGCACTAACACGCACGCACGCATATGCACACACACTAACACGCACGCACACACATGCACACGCACTAACACGCACGCACGCACATGCACACGCACTAACACGCACGTGGACATGCACACACAGTAACACGCACGCACGCACATGCACACGCACTAACACGCACGCACACACATGCACACACACTAACACGCACGCACATGCACACACACTAGCACGCACGCACATGCACACGCACCTAACACGCACGCACACACATGCACACACACTAACACGCACGCACGCACATGCACACGCACTAACACGCACGCACATGCACACGCACTAACACGCACGCACGCACATGCACACGCACTAGCACGCACGCACATGCACACGCACTAACACGCACGCACGCACATGCATGTGCACTCATGCACACGCACACATGCACACGCGCACACGCGCTTGCGGCATTATCACGTGACCCAGCGGTTTCTGGCCGGTGCAGAACCAGAGAGTTCGAAGCCGACCCGCAGACAAATACTCGGGCACACATCGGGGGTCACGGCAGCCCGGCAGCAGAAACCACCCAGACGCCCGCCCGCCGTGCCCGAAGGGATGAGCCGTGTCCCACGGCGCGGCAAAAGTCACTTGGACGTAAGCAGAAGAGCCTCCCCCTACGTGCGGGTGAGCTCCAGAAGCGTCGCGCTGAGCCACAGAAGCCAGACACGGAAGGCCGAACCACAGGATTCCATTTATGTGATGGATCCAGACAGCCCCACGGGACACAAAGCAGGCCAGCAGCAGCCAGAGAGGCCGGGGAGGGGACTGGCTACAAGACCGAGAACAGGACGTTTTTAAACTGATTGAGGTGACATTCCCGTAACATTCAATCAGAAAACCCCAGACAAGTCCCTCTGAGCGACCCGGCCCCAAGCGGACCCTGCTGCGTGTGAGGGGCCTCGCACGCACCCCACTTCCCCAGACACCTTTCTGTTGCTCCCCGTCCTCGGGGGGACCGAGAAAAAGCACTGCTGCAGCTTCTACCCGCCCTGCTCCTGTCGTCGCGTGGGTGCCTCCACCTGGCTGGGCTCTACTCGGATTTTCGTGTTGAAACGGGTTAGAAGAAAGTTAAAGAAAGCCATCTACTCTAACAAACCATAAATAGACCCACAGGGTAGCCAGGCGTTAGTAAAGGGGAATGAACATTCCTGCCAGCCGCGGGCTCAGCGTCGTCCACCTTCCCTGCTGCCCATCACGGGAGGGCGGAGCCAGCGGCAGGCAGTCGGCAGTCACGGGGTGTGCGCTCGGGCTGTCGGAAGCCACAGAGCACGGACCCCACAGGTGGCGTCAGAGCTGTACGGTGGCCCCGGCAGGCCCGGACTTTGTCTTCTGCTCCCGCTCCCGAGCAGCCACGAAGTTCAGCAGGTCGATGGCCGTGACGACGCCGAACACCATTTGCCTCTTGCTGGACTTCCCGTCGCTGTGGTCTGAGGACGAACAAGGCGGGAGGGTGTAAAGGTGCCTCGGTGTGCACTCGGGGACACATGGCCCTGCCCACATCCGGGCCCAGCCGGTGCCTGAGTGTCTCCCCCCAGGAGCGCCCAAGCCGACCCCAACAGCCGCGGTCCTCCGACACGAGCCATCTGGCTGAAGCCACACAGAGCGGGGTCCTGGCTTCCCTCCACCAGGTCTGCTGGGCTGGACGCCCCGTCTCACTACTTCCTCTGCGGGGCCCCCTTGGTGGCCGGCGCTCGTGTTCTGGCCTTAAGTTCCAACCCTGGCCACACCCACAAACCACACCAGCTCACAGCTCCGGGCTGTTGTCAGATCTGGGTCCCTCTCTCTCGGTGGCTGCCGCGCTGTGCTGCCAACGGGCAGAGGGTTTGGGGGATGGTTAATTCCACGTGTCCGCTTTGCTAAGTCACAGGGCACACAAATATCTGGTCACACGTATTCTGGCTGTCTGGGCAAGCCCAGGTATTTGATGGGGTCCAGGGAGTACACCAGATGCCCTCCCCGGCCTGGTGAGCCACGCCTAATCAGCTGAAGGCCTGAACAGAACACAAAGGCTAATGCCCCCTGAGGAAGATGAGAAGCTCCTATCTTTGGACTCAAACTGAGATATCGGCTCTTCTTGGGCCCTGGGCCTGCCCGCTCACCCTGTAGCCCCTGGGACCTGCCAGCCTAGTCACGTGAGCCAGTTTCTGATACGAACCTCTCCCTACATCCACACATGCTGCTGGTGTCCCTGGAAAGCCGTGAGTGACACACAGAGGACCGGCAGAGCCGAGGAGCGGGTGGGAAGGGCCAGGTCCCACTTCTGCCCAGCACCACTGTGTGTGGCCACTGAGGGCAGAGGTCACAGAGGGCGGGGGTCAGGAAGGCCCGGGGGGCCAGGCACCTCAGGAAGAAACATGTGGAACCCAGAAGAGCCAGCCCTGTGCACTGCAGGGAGCACAGGCAAAGGGGGTCGGCAGGTGCCTCTGGGACCCGCCCTACAGGGCCCTCCAGGAAAAACTCGCCCACAGCCAAGGTGTGCCAGGGCCACACGGTCCGTGATGACCGCTCGGCTCTGCCAGCATGGCAGGAAGCGCTGCTGAGTGCGACTCTAAGAAAACTTCATTCCTGGACCCTGAACTTGGACCTCCTGGCTCTTTCTCTTTTGTTTTGTTTTTATTAGATGCTCAGATAGGAGTAAATGTGACACTAGGAGGAGGAACCCTTGCATGCAAGCTTGGGCTCCAGGACCCTGCACACCCTCCTTTGCCCTCCGAGGCTGCGATTCTGACCCCGAGCCGTCTTCGGGGCGGGTGGGGCGTACATACCTGCGGGCCCCCCCACCACGCCCGACAAGGCCAGGTCCCGTGCTGTGGAGCCAAGGACGGGAGAGGGGTTAGACTCGGGGCCACTCTGGCCCCAAGAGCAGCCCTCTGTTGGGAGGGTGGGCAGATTCCAGGCCCCGCCCGATTCTCACCTCCCCAGGCCTTGTCATCACCAGAACTGGACCGGCAGTCCGAAAGCCCCATGGCCTCCCCAGAGGCAGACCCCCTGGCAGGCCCACAGGGGTGTCCCTCGGAGCCACAGTCCAAGGCCAGTGAGGGATGAAGGTCGGCTCCCACCAACTCCCAGATGCCCTTCAAGGGACGAGGGCCTTCCTGCCCTGCACAGCTTATGGCAGGAAGGTGCACGGAACCTGGGGTCGGGCCGTGGCGGCCAGCGCCCCGCAGGGATCCCACCACCCCAGTCCCAGACCAGCCTGGAGCCGGCCCTACTCACACTGGATCTGCTCGTGGACCACCAGGGCGAAGTGGTCCATCTCCAGGATGTGCGAGAGCTTGCCCAGCGGGTCTGTCAGGCGGATCTGGAAGAGAAGCGGTGCTCGATGTGCACGGGGGCAGCCCGGCCGGAGCCAGAGAGCTGCTGCCCCCGTGGGCCCTGCCTGCCTGGCCGTCCAAGTGAAGGCAGCAAAGCCCAGGCCAGGCCGGGCACCGCCCCAGAAGGCCCCCTGCAGCCTTTTGCTGAGTCTGAAATACAACACAGGATGGAGAGGACCACACAACGAACGTGAGCAGACATGAAGATGGGCCACCAGTCCCTGGAAAGACACAGGACATCCTGTACCCAACCCTGCATGGAAGCGGCCGGCAGAGCTTCCCACGGTCTGAGCCCCGTCCAGTCTGGCCATTCTGGGAAAGGCGAAACGGTGAAAAGACGAGGGGCAAGCCAGTGGAGGGGGGCTCACACGCAGTATCGCTCGGCGGGATACCGGCACGGAGGCACCGGTCACAGCCCGGAGACCCCAGGAGACCAAGACGGAACCCCCACCTCAGCAGGCCTCTAGGAACAACGGACTTCGGTCATGCATCGCGACAGACTTGTGCTAGTGCACAAGACTTCACAAAAGGAGACGGTGCGGAGAAGGGGAACGTGGGAACTCAGTGCCACACTGGGCGCCCGAGACGGAGGAGAACCCGCGGTGAGGAAGGACGAGGACACTCGGGTCCACCTTTCAAACGCGAACACAAGCAGACATGCCTCCGTGCAGCTTCACGGAAGCGTATTTCCGACGAGATGGGGAAGGGAATCGGGGGACTACAGAGTGGACAGAGGATCCAGGAAGGAAAAGCAGGAGGGGGGACGTTAGTCCAGCCATGGCACGGAGACCCTGGTCCTCCAGGGCGGGGGGGACAAGGCCGGCCCACGGTGGTCCCCGACTCCAGGCCTGTCACCCCGCTCAGTCCACAGCTCACCACTAGCTGACCCCGCACCCAGGTCTAGACGGGTCCAGCCCCTTGGGAAGGGCTGCCCGGACCTGCGTCCCCCCAAGTACCCAACGTCACACCTCAGGAAAGACCTGAAATGAGGTTTCTTGGCCCAAACGCCTGGGAGCCGGGGAGCCACGTGACCTCACGTCCAGAGGGAAGATGTGTGCCGTCAGCGAGAGGCCTCACTGGTCCCAGACTCTACGTTCGTTTAGAAATCAGTCTGAGGACGATGTTCCGGGTTGGGGATCCCTGACCTGGTGGGGGCTCGTCACACTCGTCCCTCCCGGGGAGATGATGTTCGCAGTGATCGAAGGCGACCTCCCTGTGAGTTGAACTCATGCCCTTTGAAAGCTCTTACCAGTTTTAAGTGGCCCGGAGGGAGAGGGGAGCACTGTGAGGCCCTCTGGCGGGGTCCTCCCCGCAAGGTCACACCGCAAGGTTCTCAGAAGGGGACTTAAGTCGGGGTGCCCGCAGCCAGCCCCAAGGGCCACTTGGCGATAGCCATGCACTCGGGTCGTCTGTTCACAATCCCAGGAAAGTCTTTCACAGACCTGGACAGTCCTGCGTCCCCACGACCTCCGCGGGCGTCCGTTCCCTGGGAGGGGCCACGGGGGCTGCATGACCCTCTCCAGCCACACAGCGAGGGGGTCCCGATCAGATGCGAGCTGCACAAGCCCAGCTGATTTCCAAACCGGCTGGCCACGCCGGAGCCTAGCCGGGCGCCCTTCCCATCTGGCTCCGGTGACGGGGGCGACCTCCCGTGAGAAGACGCGTGCTCACAGGGCTGGGCAGAAAGGGTCAGCGGGGCCCCACCCTAGCCACGCCGGGCGCCGGGGAAGGCCGAGCATGGCAGCGCTGGCCTGCGGGAGCCAAGTGCCCCGGAACGCGCCTCGGCAGGTCCGACGTGACGTGGCCAAGACGATCGCAGGCGTCAGGTAGAGCCAGGGAGTTGGGGCGGCCGTGGCTCACTGCCGGGTGCCCGAGACACGGGTCCCACCCAGGCTTTATCCCGTGGCCCCTGCATTCGCCTCCAGACAGGATCTGGTCCACGGAAGCCTCGCACGCCTGGCAAAGGACGGCATCCTGCCTCCATCTGCGCCGGCACCGTGGTGCCCGGAGTGGAGCGGGCACGGGCACGCCAGGGCCCCTTCGTGGTTTGCTCCCACCGGCCCTGCCCAGCATCTGGGTGGCAAGACACTGGGGTCCCCACACACAGAGACACTGAGGGTCCTAAAAGCAGCAGAGCCAGTGGGGGGCCCTGCCCAGGGCTCGGCCGTGCTATGAAGGCAAAGGCCTGCCGGTGTGGTCTCTAAGGGAAGGAACAAAACAGACTTGGGGGGCAGGTGGCAGCCCCGCTCTGCCTGTCCATCCTCAGGCTCTGCCAGCAACGCGCATGCACAAAACCACAGCGGCCACCAGTGCAGAGACCCCCCAACAGTGAGAGGCAGGGAAGCCACACCGGCTTGCAGAAGGCCACGGCGCGGGGGCAGCCACTCGCTGAGGGAGGGGCCAGGCACCCACGGAATCAACCCCAAAAGGACTGAGATGCAGTGGAGCCGGGAGGGGACAGACTGCGAGCAGGTGGGGACAGACCACGTGTGCGGCCCCCTGCGGACGGGAGGACAAATCAGTGAGCCGTGGGAAAGCAGCCAGACACGGGGCACACACCACCCGCGAGGACAGGACGGGCGTGTCCTCCGTGGCGCTGGGGGTCAGGGAGTGTGGGAAGCCTTCGGGGTGACTGGTGACGGTGTCCTGTCCCAACTGTGAACTGGGATATGTGGACGTGCTCACCACATGGCAGTCATACCTCCCGAGACGGAAAGGAGGGAGCTCGATAGCTGGTGGCCATGGGGCCCGTGGACAGGCCACCAGTGCTCAGCCGGGCTGGCCAGCCACTCGCACAGGACACCAGGCTCAGGGGCATGGAGGCCAGGCGGCCTCACGGCACTCGCGGACGGAAGCACACTTGGACCGGAGCCAGGGGCTTGGGGACTGCGAGGAGGGGCAGGCCGGGGCAGCAGGGTGCTCACGGTTGGTGGAAGTAGGCGGACTCAGAGGAGAGGGGGTGGGGTCCAGGCCGGGAGGGGGGGCGAGCTCTCCTGGGGGTGGTATGGCGGGGTGGGGGTGCTCTGCAGGCCCCAAGAGACGCGGTGGAAGTGGAAGCAATACTTGATTCCGGCGGGCTCGCCGTGTGCTGGGGGAGGGGAGTAGCACCTTCGTCCCCGGGTTGGGGCCTGACCCCCGACTCCCGACCCCCGGGGCTCTCTCGTGGAACAGTCAACGGCCCACCTTCCCCTCACCGCCAGGTGGAGGCCAGAGTGCTCGGGCCTTGGTGTGTTGGGGCCCCTCACAGTCTCAGGACACCCGTGGGGTCCCCCCAGCCCCGGCACATTCCCAGAATGTTCCAGTTCTCACTAGACAATCGGGTGCACCGGGTGTTCCTCATGAGCGTGCCCAGGAAAGGCGTGGCCCCGTGTTATGGGACAGTCGTGCCCGCGAGCCCAGCTGGCTCCCGACCCCTGGGGGGCCACGCCGTGCCCTCCAGGCAGCGTCTCCGCAGCTGGCCCGGTGGTGCTCGTACCTGCTGGAACTGCTTGTACAGGACTTTGCGAACTTGGTCTGACGGCTGAACCTTCCCGGCGAGCAGGGACGACAGCATGTTGCCCAGGGTCACCATCCCCAGGATCGCTCTGGGGGTGGGGGACAAGCTCAGGGTCAGGGCTCAGGGCAGGTACCCCTTCCTTCCCCAGGGCGGAACATGCCCGGGGCCGCCCTAGGCGTCAGATGGTGCCCTCTGGCCCAGGGCACAAGTCCTCTCACACCCCAGCCAGCATGAGCAGGGCGTACGGGGGGCAGACTGTGCAAACCACTGGGTCCCCTGGGGGCTTCTGTTCTGACCAGCAGCGAGGCCACCCCCGGGATCTGGACTCCTGGGGCAAGCATGGGGGTCGTCTTGGGAGCCTGTGCACACGGGTCATCTGTGCGTGGCCTGCCAGGCCTGGCGTGTCCCCCACCTGCCCCGGGATGCACAGCAAGAGAGCCGTGGGACGGGGGTCCGTGCCCGCAGGAGTGCATGTGGCCCACTCCCTGCCCCAGCGGCTGCGCAGCGACCACTCGTCCATCGGGCCCCCAACCGTGCTGCGGCGTGCACGGCGGCCACCGCCGACCCATCAGCGTGGGTCCCCGCGGCTGCCCCGTCCCACAGTGCGGAGTGCAGTCGCGCGTGAGGGCTGTAGACACTGACCCCGACTCGTCGACCACGGGCACCTGGTCGAAGCCCTTCTCACGCAGGATCTCGATGGTGTGCTCACAGGTGACCGTGGGCAGCACGGTCAGCGGCGCCGACAGGCTCAGCTCCTGGACCCGGAGGTGCCACCACCTGAACGACAGTGCAGGGCGGGCCGTGAACCAGGGGCATGGGAGGCGGGGACCAGGAGCATGTGCCCTGTGGTCACACGGGGGACTTCGGGGGTGGCGGTCCTCACCACGGCTTGGTCACCGTGAAGTCCTCCTCCTTCAGGAAGCCCTTCTGCAGCATCCACTTGTCGCTCAGGAACTTGGACCTGCAGGCATCCGAGGTCACCAGGGTCTGCACGGAGGGTCTCACCGCTCCTCTGCCCACACGGGGGTTGGGGGGGGACCCAGGTGCTCAGAGAGTCCAGCACCCCCCGCCAGATGCCACGGTCCAGCAGAGACCCCGCTGCGGCCGAGGCTGTAGGGTAAGGGGGACCCCGCAGGGACCCGGTGAGAAAGCTGGACAAGCAGCAACCTGTGTCTGTGTCTGAATGAGCCCAGGACACAGCAGCTCCCGTCCCCGGACCTGGGCCAGCAGGCCCCTCGTGGCTACAGGGTCACCTCCTCCCCAGCCCACTCCTGACACTCGGGGACAAAGGGAGCGCAACCCTCCTGGGGGTGAGGGACACCGGCCACACCACGGGCACCTCCTATGCATTTACCCCCCCCATAGCCGCCCCTCCTCCTGCCTTCCCCTTGCACACCCGCCCCTCCTCGCACACCCCCTTCAGACTTTATCGCACACGCGGCAGGCGTGCCAAGTTCACGGAGTCAGACACCCCTCCTGACTGGGGCAGGTGAGCTGCCCAGCTCGAGGCGTTTGGCCGCAGGAGCCCAGACATGACTCACGCCGCCCCTGGGAGAGCACCGGAGACACGTACCCCAGCCCCCGGGCTGCGGAGCACACGGTGAGGGTCTGGTGGGCGGAGGGGGGCATCTCTAGATCTCTGCCCCCCACAAGCCCACCGCAGAGCGCATGGGTCCGGGACCATTAGCCGGGCCTATGGTCTGCAGAGTCAGGACACAAGGTGAAGGGGTCTCAGAGGCCACTGGTCACACATTCCGCACCAGGTCCCACGGGGCCATCTGAGCCCCCCTGGGAGCGCCTCGGCCAGAGGCTGGACAGAGCTACAGGGGAGCGTGGAAGCCAGCAGGGAGGCGCAGTCACCCTCCTCCCTCGAGAGATGCTTTAGGCCCAGACTGTCAAACGCGTCTAGAAGACCCGAGGTGGGGACGAGACGGGAGGAAAAACCACGGACCCGAGACCCCAAGGGGACCCCAAGGACCAGGAGGGTGGACACAGGGCCTGCGGGTGTCGTTCAGGCCCCCACCCCGCCACGTTCTGCCTGTAGACGTCAGGGGAGGCTCAGTGGCGGGCCAGAGCGCGGCCGGGAGGGATGGGGCAACCCGGGCGGACGAGGGGGAGCGTCTCACATGTAGTTGCGAACGGAGTCGGGCAGGATCACCACGCAGCGCTGACCCTCCCGCAGCTCCTGGGCCGCCTTCACGGCCACCGACATGGCGCTGCCCGCGCTGCCACCTGCGGAGCAGGACTGTGAGCACGTGTGCGTGTGTGCCCGGACACGCTCTGTTGGACCCCGGGGCGCCGTCACCAGTGGCTGCCTCTGTGGAGAGCACCCCTCTTCTCAGGGCCCCCTGCCCTCCTCTCTTACCCACTGAGCTCTGCGTCGGCCCAGGCGTTCCTCACTCGACCCTGCCCCAGGGAAACCCAGAGACCCCTTGGCGGGTTTCGCAGAGCACAGGCACTGCCTGTCCCCTCTATCCCGAAGCTGGTCAAAACCAAGCTGCTTCCCTCGGGGGCCTTGGGGACTGTGAGAGCTGGTGGGGAGTGTCGTCCCACCTCCCTCTGACCCGAGGCCCGTGTGACAGACGCCCTCCAGCCTCTCCAGGGCATTCCCGGCGCCCTCTCCCGGCCGGGGACTCCAGTCGACGACGAGCCCCCACTCCAAGGTCAGTGCTGGGCTTGACTGCAAACACAAGTGTCCCAAGAGCCTTGGCCTCGCCCCCAGAACAGCCCAGCATGGCTGATGGCATCGCCAGGGCTCTTCTCACGGGGTGGGGGACCCAGGTGGGAGGCAGACGCCCGTCGTGCACCCGGACCCCGGTGCCTACTTTCCCAGGAACGCGATGGCTACTTCCTCTCCCGTCAAGCTATTGGGGTCTGCTGTGTCCCCAGGCCCTCACCGCTCACGCTGCCCCCGATTTGCGCACCATGTCCCTATTCTCAGCAAGACCGTTCAACACAGAGCACAGAGCATGTAGGGACCTGGGAACACCGGCCAGAGATCCGCACTCCCCAGTCTCCTGCCCTCATGCGAGCACGATGACCACCAAGCACTGAAGGGCAGGCAGGCGGCACCTGAGAAGCCCGGCTGCCGCCCCCCGCAGCCCCAGGAGGAGGGCATCTCTCGCACCCCTGGACTGGAAGTGGGCAGAGGGCCAGCCCACCACCCCCCTCCCCGCCCCGGTGCCCGCGCCCCACTCACCGCACAGCAAACCCTCCTGCGCGATCAGCATGCGGGCGAAGGCGAAGGCCTCCTCATCGTTGCTCTTGAACCACTGATCCACCACCTGCAGCCAGGACCGAAGGCCTGGAGGGGTGCGGCCCACCCCCTGTACCCCCGTATGTCCCCACGGGGCCCAGCCCAGACCCTCTCAAGAGCCTTGTCTGGGGTCCTTCTCATCCGCCTCGCTCCCCTGCCCGAAGCACCTGGAGCTCCCTCCCTCTGCGGGGGCCTGATGGGCACACAAGTTGGGTCTGACCGGCCACGTCCACGTCTGTGCCCAGCAAGGCCACGGCACACACCTGTACGGTGCTGCCGGTTACCCAGCCTTGACCACCAGGACCGTGCTCCGCCCACCGGCCCGTGCGGTGCTCACGTCCCGGCGCCCCCTCCATAGGAAAGCCGGTCCGAGGGCGCACGTCACGGAGGGCTGGAGCCCCTTACGCGGAGGTGGCCCGGCTCTACCTACCGACCGGTCCAGCACTGTAGGGATGAAGTCGTAGCCGATCCCCTCCACCTCGTACATGGTCTGCTTGGTCTGGTTCAGCTCCTCGGGCTCCGCAAGGATGGAACCCTCAGGATCCACCCCGATGATCTGCAGAGCAGGCGGCGTTGGGGCCGGAGCTGGGCACAGGTCCCATCCGGCCAGGCCTGGCTTTCACCCAGGTGGCCGATCCCGACCCCAGCAAGCGCTGGATCAAGACTGGCCCCTGGGGCGTCGGCCTCTTTCCCAGGCCTCAGGCCAAGCTGGAAACCCAGGAACCCACGCCCCCAGCCTTGGGCAAATTCCAAGGTAAACATTCACCCTGGGGCACTCAGAGGGGCTGGCATGTCGGGGGAAGGAGCCTCCCAGGGGAGAACCTGGTGGCAGGGCACGTCAGGAAAGCGCTGACTGGCCCTGTGGGGACAGCTGAAGCCTGTGGGGCCAAGAGGGCAGAGAACGGACCACCAGCTGTTTCTACAAGCCCCTCCCCAGGTCCGGGCTAAACCCCAAATCCAGATGCCCTCCCAGGCAACACACGTGGGACCCGAGCCTAAGAGCTTAGAGCTTCTCGAACAGTCCTTGGAGGCCACCCAAGCCAACCGTTCGCCCCCAGAGCATCTGGGCACATAGGTCACGGGCCACTCCCAGACCGGCACAGACACACACCGGCCCGGACACAAGGCCGGAAGCAGAAATGGCAGGAACTCTCAGCCCTAAAGCAGAGGCTGCTCTGGGGACTGGATGCCCGGACGCCTGATGGGTCGGGTCCGCCTCCAGCTGTGGCTGAGGCCACAGGAGAGAGACGCGCCCACGTCGGGGCCTGCGTCTCGGGGCAGGGCCGGCATCCACGGGCCCCCACCTTCCGCCCGTCCGCAGCCCCGGGGTCACTCACCTTGCAACCCGGGCACTTCTCCTTCAGCTTCCTGGCGACGCCGGTGATGGTGCCACCCGTGCCCGCCGAAGCCACCAGCATGTCCAGCTTCCCTGATGGGAGAAGCTGCGTCAGGGGAACATCCTTGGGCCACAACCCAGCCGGCCCACCCCGCCTTTTCCTTTTTTCTTTTCTTAAAACTTTATTTATTTAGTTGAGAGAAAGAGCACATGCGTGTGTGCACATGTGCAAGAACAGGGGAGCAACAGAGGCAGAAGGAGAAGCAGGGTCCCCCCTGAGCAGGGAGTCCGCATGGGGCTCGATCCCAGGCCCCTGCGGTCATGACCTGAGCCGAAGGCAGACGCTTCACCGACGGAGCATCCACCCCCACCCCCACGCCTACTAACGGGTGAAAACCTAACCCAGGTGAAGGCTGGTTATGGGAAAGTTCCAGAGAAATGATTCTCATGTTTCAACAGCCTTTCATTACAGTGCCTGATCTCTGAAAGAGTTCACGGCGAGTGACCCCGGGGGCTTCACTCCAGTCTCGGCTGGTGGATCACAGCCACGGAAACCCCAAAGTGGTGGGAATCCCTCCATGGAGGCTGCCCCTGGGGGACGGGGCCTGGGCAGCTGAGTCTGGTTGGGGACAGGACTAAGGGAATCGAGTTGCAGAGGAGAAAGAGGATATTCCTGAGGCTCGGCTCCAACATCCCCCGCTCTCAGCTGCTGAGGGGCGAGCTCTGACAGCTGCAGACAAGTCCGCGTGGGCACACACGCCCGGGCAGACGCGGGTTTTTGCCAAGGGAGAGAGGGTGACCCAATGCTTGGAGCTCGCCGCCTGGCTCCTGGGCTCAGAACGCGGCTGCATGGAAGCCCACGCCAGCACCAGACTCCAAACAGAAAGCCAGCAGGGCCCACCGCCCCGGAACGACTCCCTGAAGTCTCTTTGCAAATGGCCCGTCGGCAAACACCGCCATAGCCCCTCGGGGCCTTGGCTCTGAACTTGTGGAAAGGCGTCAAGGAAGCTCCCGTCCGTCCCTAGGGTAAGGAAACCAACCCCAGGTGCCACCACCCATTCAGATCGGGGCTCGATGCCAAGTGCCCTTCCACAGCGTGAGTCCAGGGACGCATCCAGCACTGGCCAGGGATACACGCACTCCCTGAGCTCGGGAGACGCTACGCGTCTGGAGGGCACACCGCTGGGCATACAAACGGGACTGCTCGTGCCTGGTGTTAGAGGAGAAGCAAAGGCAAAGTCCAAAAAAGCACACCAGAGGGAGAAAACCTCTCTAGGGAGAGGCTTGGCAGAGCATGTCACAGAGTGGGGGCATCTGAGCTGGGTTTTGAAGGACGAATAGTTTACCAGGGAGAGGATAAGGGACTCGGACACTCCCAGGCAAGCAGGGGTAGAAGCCGCGGAGATGGACCACGGGGCGGGACGGGGTACGCACCCTCACACTGCTGCAGGATCTCCTCCGCGGTCGTGTCGTAGTGAGCAAGGGGGTTGCTGGCGTTGCGGTACTGCGCAAAGACGGCGAGGTCAGACACACTAGGGGCTACAGCCACAGCACGGGAGGCGCACGGCACAGAGCCAGGACACTCCTGGCAGCTCAGGTGACGGTGGCCACAGCACCGGCAGTTTTGGGAACCTCAGCAGGCACAGAACACAAAATCCCATCTCCGGGAGCCCCGGGAGGGAAGCGAGTGACACAGAGAGCGTCCGGAGAAAAGGGTTTTGTGTGCTTTACACCCATACAGCACTGCCAGGGTCCCCCGCACAGGCCGTTCCAGCCCAGGGCCTGACCGGCCGAGACACCCCTGCCTGCAGGCCAGGCACCCCTGCCGCCAGTGCGCCCTCCCCCCATGCCCCCACAGAGGTCCCCGCCTCTGAGGGCACACCCACCCCCCAGCCCCACCCTCACCTGGTCCAGGATGTGAGAATTGGGGATCTCATTTCGGAGCCTCCACGCCACCCCCACGTGCGACTCGGGGGAGTCGAATCTGGCAGTGGTGGGTGTCCTCACGATCTCCGCCCCCAGGGCCCGTAGCACGTCCACCTGCAGAGGAACACAGAGGCCTGCGTGTTCCCCACCCTGAAACCAGGACTGGCCCCGGGGGGAGGACCCCTGCCCCCACCTTCTCGGTGCTCATCTTCTCCGGCATCACGATAACGCAGCGGTAGCCTTTCACGGCAGCAGCCAGGGCCAGGCCGATCCCTGGGGGGGAGGGGGTTTTGAGAGGGGCACCCCTCCCCGCGACACTCCCCGCGACAGGTGCAACTGGTGCAAACGGTTGAGGGAAGAGGCCGGCCAGACAGGCCAGCATGCAGAAGCGGGTCGCCCTGGGCCGGGGTACCCTCCCAGCCTGTCCCAACACTCACCAGTGTTCCCGGATGTCGGCTCAATGATGGTGTCCCCGGGCTTCAGAGTCCCAGCCTGCTCGGCGTCCTCGATCATCCGCAGGCTGATCCGGTCCTTGACACTCCCGCCCGCATTGAAGAACTCGCACTTGGCCACTGGGAGCCAAGGATGGATCAGCAGAGGAGGAGGCCCTGCCCCGCACTGATCCCGCCACCCCCGCCCCGTGCTCTGATACAGACCAGATGTAGGGACAGACACGTTCTCTGCTGATTCTGCAAATCAGCCCCTCTCCGTTCCCACCTCCCACCTGCACCTGGAGGAGGGGGCTGGTCCGAAACTCTCACCTGTCTCCACCTGTTGGCCCCATGGCCCCTCCCCCTGAAGGAGACAAAGGCCCCTGAGAGCCCCTGCAGGGTGACAGGCCAGGAAAGCCCCCGTGGGGGGGCCCAGGGGGTCCACCCCCCATCCCTGCACCCCCCGAGCCAACCACAGGACAGAGGACACCAGGCACTCACGGAGCTCACACTTCAGGCCAAACTTCTTCCCAATCTTGTTGATTCTCACCATGGGGGTGTCCCCAATTTTCTTCAGGATATCTGGCAAGATTTTGGGGGATTTTGCCCTAAAACAGAGGGGTCCATGATTATTCAGTCTCGGCAGTCCGGCACGTTGTCTTAAGTCAAGAAGCAAATCGAAGAACGGGGTTTCCTGGGATCCGAGAGAGGACAGAATCCACACGTGGGGTGGAAGGCCACAGGCACACTCACACCCGCGTGTGCACGCACACCACGGGAGGACCGTGTGAGCCCCGCCTGGAGCTCGGCGCGGGGTCAGCCGCGTCAAGGTCGTGTCCTCGGCAGCGGGGGTCACAGGGTGGCCGGGCGCAGGGACGCAGGACCCCTCCGTAGGCTGCTGCAACTTCTCACGTCACGTTATTTCCAGATAAGGACGCTGAAGGACAGCGCTTTGACAAGGTCCCGGCCGATCCGTTCGGGAAGTCTTCTCTGGGGACCCTCACTTCCTTCCCTCTCTCAACCCAAGCTCCAGGACTCCTGCTTTTCCTTTTCTCGATGAATGCACTGAAGCCGACCCCAGAGCCCCAGGCCGCCCGTTTGCCCACCAGACCGGGGACGGTGGCTGCAAAGGGCTCGTACCGGACACCTGGCATCATCTAGAAAATGCCAGCCCCCAGCGGTGTGAAGTACCACACTCAAAAGCAAACCACAAAGACTATGGGGAAGTCCCTGGTGCCCTTGGGGTCAAGGTCAGGATGAATTCCGAGGCGGACCTCCAGCTCAGTGTGGGTTTCCGTACCATGGACCTGCTGTCTCCCTTCACATTCCGGCGACTGGCTGCCTATCTCCATTCTCCCACCTGGTGACAGGTGACAGGCGGGTGTGGACAGCCCAGCTGGTGGGGGTGTGCAAACCGGGATACGTGCACTTCCTGAAGGATCCCCACGAACTTTCCTCCATCCTCACCCTCAGGGACCGATGCCAATTCCGCACCCTCTTCCCATCTGCGCCAAGGGTGTGCTCGCCCAACGTTCACCCGGGAATATGCCCCACAGACCAGAGTTTCCAGAAATGCAGCCGCTTCCTACACCCCTGGCTCTCACGCACATTCTGGGGTTCTCAGACACAGCAGGTCCACTGCTCCAGGAACCTGCTGTGGCCAGATTCCTGGCCCCACACCCAGCGCCATCGGGCCCAGCATCCCAGGGGGTCCGGAAGCCCTAAGAGGCAGCATTCCAGCCTGGGGACCTGGACAAGCCGGAACCGGCCTCCCACTGCAGCCTTCCAAGAGGCTCAGAGGACACCCCCTGGGGCGAGCTAGGCAGAGAGGCGCCTCACAGATGCGCGGCTGAAAGGTGAGCCTGGCTGGGGGCCCAGGGCTCCTGACCTTGGCCTGGGAGGGAGGCCAGGACCTCAGTGAGTCGGAGGGGCTGATTCATCAACTAGCCAAAGGTGCAGAGGTAAACAGTTACTCCTGAATCATCCTGCCCCCCGCAGGGGCTGAAGCCCATCCCCTCTGGGCAGGAGAACCTGGGGTTCCTGACTCAGCACCAGGCCTTGGGGGCAAACCCCACCTCCCAGAAGCTTGCCCAAGGTGAGCAGCGCGGGAGCCCGAGAGAGAACTGAGCAGGGACCAGCCTGGAGGCCTTCAGGAGGGTAACCCCACAGCATCTTCGGGTAAAGCACACCCTCACCGCTGCGCCCACCCTGGCCCTCCTCCCAAGCCTACTCCACCTGGGAACCATCTAGAATCCCCTCCCCCAGATGTCCCTGCGGCTTCGGTCTATCCAGACACAACCCTCTCCCCCACCCAGCCCAGCACACCTGCACCCTCACCCAAGGCTCCCCAAGCTCCACGGGCCCCGGGCCCCCGGGGTCTTGCATTCTCCCGGCAGGTCAGCCCCAACACCCTCGGAACTCTAGGTCTGAGCTGGAACTAGCGTCACAGGGGACACCGGCCCCTTAAGGGCTTTTTAAGAGGATGGATCAGGCCGGTGTGTGAGATGCAGGTCTGACACTATCTCACAGCCCGGGAAGAGAGCATCCTTTCCACCCCGGGCTTTCTGAGTTAGAGCTCAGGAGCCTGCAGGAACCTGGGTCACTCTTTGCTGCCTCACCTCCCCTCCCCCCACCACGCCACCCCCGACCCCAGCAACCACGCCCCAGCGTCACGGCCCATCTGCCCACGGCTGGGCTTTGCCTGGGATGCGAGGGCTCATCCCGTCCCAGCAGCGGCCAACGTGGCCTCCTCCGCTCCCGGCCCTGAAACTTGTCTGTTTGCAGCTTCTGGGACATTCTTCATCTCTGTCAGCAGAGGCCTGCACCCCCCCAGCCCTTGCTTCTGACATTCAAACCGGGGATCACGAGCGCTGGTCCAGTAGCGTCCCCGGGACAAACAGCACACGCCTGGGAGCACATCCCAGACCTACCTGTCCCGCTTCCGGGAGATTATTCCAAGGACACGAGACAACCCTGGGGTTTAGCGCACTCAGCTTTTATCCCGGGACAGGGACTTCTGTCCTTTTTTTCCCTTTCCCACAGACAGATCTCCTGAACCTACAACAGGTCACAGGTATCGTGGGTTTTCGTTAAAGACAGAGTTTTCTGGGGCACGTGGGTGGCTCAGTGGGTTAAACCTCTGTCTTCGGCTCAGATCATGGTCTCAGGGTCCTGGGATCGAGTCCCACATCGGGATCTCTGCTCAGTGGGGAGCCTGCTTCCTTCTCTGTCTCTGCCTGCCTCTCTGCCTACTTGTGATCTCTCTCTCTGTGTAAAAAAAAAAAAAAACTTAAAAAAAAAAAAAAACTTAGGGAAAAAAAAAAGTTTTCTACAGACAGTTCTTCACACGAGATCATCGCAAACATCCAATACTCAATAAAAGGCCTAACGAGTCTCCACGCGACAGCCTGGGCCCAACCACGAAGGGGCCCAAGGCAGGAAAATATTTCCCGATCAGAAGCGTTCATCACCTGATGCAGAAAAGCGCAGGCGTGTTCCTAATGACCAACGCCCACGGGCTGGCCTCCCACACGAGGGGGTGGCCCATGTGACGGGACAGGAAACGTCTCCCCCACAGGTCGCTCCAAGTCTGCGGCTGGTTACGGGCTCAGCGCGACCCTTGCGGCACACGGGGTCTAGGTGCTGGGCTACCGTGCAGAGAAGCCCGGGCCTCTCTGAGCCTCGGCCCACTCCTCCCCACAGCGCCCCCGCCCCAGCTCACTGGCCCTCCGGAGGGATTTCGAGGGGGGACCACACCTCGGGCCAGGGGACTCCCAGGAAACAAAGTCCTCCCTTCCACTGCCAAGTGTCCACGGGCACTTACAAGGTGGCGTGGTGATGCGGAGAGTCGGAGACCGGCCTGCCCAGCTGCCAGGAGCACCTGCTTGGGGCATCGGGACGGATCCACAGGCGTTCCTTGGCTTCTTTGTCCCCCGGGGGCCTCTTCTCCAGGCTCCCTTTCCCCAGCTGTGCCCCTGAGAGGTGGGGGCACGCCGCGGACCCATCTGCTTGGGGCGTCTCGGAAGGCATGCTGGGATCTGCCAAAGGGAGGGGACAGAGTCCGTTCCGGCCATTTCTAAACACTGCTGCCAGACCCGGGGCTTGGGCCCGGCTGGTCCCCCTGGGGTGGGGGGTGGGAACGAGCACGAGTTTCAACTACAGCCCCGGCTGCTCCCCAAGATGTTAACACAGACCCACCATGCGGGTCGGCGCCCCACCCCCAGGCACAGACCGACCCCAACGACCGGGAAGGGGGTGTCTGGGCACCGTATCCGTGGCAGCGGGGCTTGCGGCGGGCGACAATGCCAACAAGACGGGTGTCGGCGCGGATGACAGGAGAAACGACGCGGCATCCCCGCAAGACAAATATTACTGGGCTATGAAAAAGCAATAAAATTTCAAATTTCTTCTCAATACGAGGTTACGTGGGGGAAAAAGAAGGGTTCCTGTGTGGAGGTGACGGGTATCTTGACTGTGACTATCAAACCTGAACACAAAGTTGTAAAAAGGGCTTCAAGTGGCATCTGTAGGGAAGGTTGGGGGGGTGCAGATCAGGGCCGCAGGGGGAGCTCAGCAAAGTGTCTGCCTTTGGCTCAGGTCATGATCTCGGGGTCCTGGGATCGAGCCCCACGTTGGGCTCTCTGTTCTGTGGGGAGCCTGCTTCTCCCTCTCCCTCTGCCTGCCTCTCTGCCTACTTGTGATCTCTCCCTCGCTGTCAAATAAATAAAATCTTAAAAAACAAAAACGAAAACACTCTGGAATCCGGTAGGTTTGGAAAAGTCCCTGCCAGAAGCTCATGGTAGGGGACCTGGCTCGGAGCCGTCTCTTGTGCACAGCCACGCAGCTCCTCTGGGAAGTGGGAGGGACCCCAGATCCCAGACCTGCTCATCTCTGCTCCCCAAGAGCTCTGTAGGGCAGTTCCACTGTGAAAAGGCTGGGTGGGGGCCCTGGGGAACTGGCTTGAAGCTGTGCACAGGGTTCCTCTCACGGAGATGCAGATCCACTCCCCTGCTCCCTTTCTCCTCTGGAGCTCACCTGGCCAGGTGATGGGCGAGGGCAGCGGCCGCCCCAGCTGGGTCTCCTGCCTCCAGCGCAGGTGGCCTGATGCGACCCAGCCTAGCGGCTCCCCACAGACACCCAGGCCAGAGCCTGCCAGCAAGGAGTTAAGAGGGTTGGGACCCTTTGTAAGTCATACCCCTGGGGAATCCTGCAGGCCGAGGCTCCCCCCAAGCCTGGGGCATTCTGAGAGAAACCAGCTCCCAGCTGTCCTGCCCCGAGGCATCCTTAGAGTGGTGGTTCCCTCAAGGGGACCATGGGCTTCTACTGGGGTCAGACCTTCCCTGAACCCACTTGAGGATCTCCTTCTTCCTCCTTTTGGAAAGACCTCAGCAGAACAGCGCCTGTTCCCCAGCAGTCGCCAGAGCCGGCTGTGGGCAGGTGACCCGCATCTTGCAGAAGCCCCCATCACCAACGAGGCTCCCCGGGAGGGGCCAGCAGCGCCCGGCCCGGTAGGCGCGCGCTGGGCCGCAGGAATGGCCACAGACCGGCCACCCGCACCTCCTTTCCGGCGACTGACCTTGCCTGGCGCAACCTGCGTCCCGGTAGGAGCTGCGTCCACTGATGGAAGCCTAGGGAGTCTCCGTGGCCCCCAAAAGCACTGGGTCGCGCGCGCGCTCGGGGAGCGGTCCGAACCCGCGGGCCTCACCTGCGGAGGCGGGCTCTCGCCTCACCTTAAACCGCAAGACCCCCCCCTCCCCGCCCCGGGTCAGGACCGCCCGAGTGCACCCTGAGCTCTGCAGACACGCACCAGTCGACCCCGTGTTTGGGGGTGGGGGTGGTCAGGGTCAAGGGCGCAGGGGCGCTAAACTCCTCTCTTAAAGTGTGAATTTTCAGGCGGGAGAGCGAGGCCCAGAGGGACAGTCCGGGATACGCACGCCCAGGTCACCTGGAGGAGCTCCGAGTTTTGCGTTCCCGCCCTTGCCCCCGCCCCCCCAGTCCGGCCGTTCGCCTCGCTTAGGGTTCGGGGAAGTGGGGGTTTCAGGGCATCCTCCCCCCACCCTGCGTCCCCTTCCCCCGTGGACACCCGCTCACGTGCCGCCCACGCAACTCCGTCAATATTTACTCCCGCCTCCTACAACTGGGAAAGGAGCATTTACGAAACAGCCCTTTCCCGTCCAAAAAATGCAGCGAAAACTCAATGATCGCACCCCGTCCCCGCCCCCACCCCATTTGCTCCACAGCCACGGGAGTCGGGGGGCAGGCCTGGGGCCGCGTGCATGCGGCCCCCACAGTTCACGACCGCCCGGACGCGCGGGAGCGGGGAGGTCCGGGGGCGCGGGACGCCAGCCCCGCTCCGCCGCGTGCGGCTGGAGATGATGCAACTCCGGGGGGGGGGGGTGATCCGGGCCCCCGACCCGGGAGCCCAGCCCGAGCCTCCGGCCCATTGGCGGGGTGGGTCTCGGCCCGGCGGACGCTCACCTGGACGGGGACGCGGGAAAGCGGCGCGGGGCGGGAGCGTCCAGGCTCGGGAGCTGCGGGCCCGACTCTGCTCACCCGAGCCGCGAACCTGGAACTGCGGGGCCACCGGGACCCCGCGGCCGACGGTGCGCGCAGGCGATTGGCCGAGAGGCGGGGGCGGGGGCCGGCGCGCGGCCAATCCCGAGTGCGGAGCGCTCCGCCCGCCGCCGCGCGTGTCCCCCCCCCTCCCCCTCCCCGCACCCCCCCCCGCCCCGCCGGCCTTCAACTCCCCGCCCCCACTGCACAGCCGCAGGGCCGGGACCCCACCCCTCCCCCGCCCCGTGCCCAACCGTGGGTCCTGGTCGCGGTTTCTACTCCCCTTTCACGCATCCGCCAGCCGGTAGCCCCTTTGCCCTCCTCTCCCCGGGTTCCCCGGATCCCGCCCCGCCCCTGCCCGTCCCCAGGACCCCCCCACCAGAACCTCAGACCCCAGGGGTGCGGACACTCCGTACTCGGTTCTGTTTTACGTGGTGACCTGCTTGCTCTATCGATGAGACGCGCGCCCTCCGGAGCTGGGGAGGGCTTGTCCGGCCGTGAGGCAGACGCTCCGCAGAATCCCGTCCGCCAGGTGTCCCCACGCCGGCCCTGGTCCCCACGGCCTGGGTCAGAGGGGCGCCCAGCGGGCACGCGGCACCCGGGCTCTGGCTTCCCGGGGACTGATTTCTGACCCCCGTGGTGCAGGTGCCCCGCGGCCCCAGAGCTTGCCCTCGGAGCCTGTCCGCCCAGTCTGGGCACTGGGAAGGAACCGGAGCTCGCCGGAAGCTTGGCCTGAAGTCACAAACGCCGCTCAGAAACACGTGTCACCCAGGTGCTCCCCATCAACGCTGGCTGCCGCCCCGAGGGCGCCCTGGGGCCACCGGGAAGGCCACTCCCAACAGGATTTCAAACCCGTGTGCTCTTGACTTCTAAGGAGCCGGCCTCATGGGGTTCTGGGGCTGACGGGCACCTGTGGGACTGACAGGCACAGGGCCACCAGGTGTGGACAGAGGCGGAAGCATCCTTGGCTCAGCCCAGGTCGGGCTTCTGTCCCAGGCTCTGGAAACACACGGAAACTCAAACAGGGCCTCTGCCCCTGGGGTGTTCTATTCCAGGAGAGGGGCCGCAACAAGGTCTCATTTTATAACAAAATTTCCACTAACGAAAATTAATGTGAAGAACGAGGAAGACGTGAATGGGAGCGGGTCTGAGGTCAGGTGCTCCGGAAGGTGCCCCGGACAGGTGACAGGTGACCGGAGGAGCCAGTCTTGTTCTCAAGGAGGAATGTTCTGGGCTGAAAACAGCCGGGACGCTAGTGCCTGGGGCAGGAATGAGCTCGGGGGCTGGAAGAACCCAGGAAAAGTCAGTGTGTCCATGCGGCCGAGCAAGGGACAGGAGTGGGGGAGGGGGCAGCAGGCCAAGAGGACAGGGTCCAGCCTTCAGCCGCCCCGCTCTGGGGCCCTTGGACAGTTTCAAACTAGGGAGTGTTTATTTATTTATTTAGAAGATTTAATTTAGTCATTTGACAGCACACACAGGAGCCTGGGAAGAGGGAGAAGCAGGCTCCCTGCTGAGCAGGGAGCCCGAGGTGGGGTAGATCCTAGGACCCTGGGATCATGACCTGAGCCAGAGGCAGATGCTTTAACCCACTGAGCCACCCAGGTGTCCCCAAACCAGGGGGTTTTAAATTATGCTCTGAATTTGTTTATTCTGGCATCATTTCTGTCACTAAAATGTCAAGAAAAGGATAAGAATTCCCAGACTCACCCAGATCGCCAAATAGTAAACTTTTACAAACCCCTGGAATCTGTAAATATGACCTTATTTGGAAATACGGTCTTTGACTACCTAATCAACAGAAGAGGAAGGTCGGGCGCCTGGGTGGCTCAGTGGGTTAAACCTCTGCCTTCATCCTGATCTCAGGGTCCTAGGATCGAGCCCCACCTTGGGCTCTCTGCTCAGCAGGGAGCCTGCCTGCCTCTCTGCCGGCTTGTGATGTGTCTGTCAAATAAATAAATAAAATCTTAAAAGAAAAAAAAGAGGAGGAGGTCGTACTGGAAGGGGGGAGCCTAAATCCAATATGACCAGCGTCCTTCTAAGAAGAGAGAAGTTGGGAGCACTGAGGCACAGAGGGAAGTCAAGCTGGCACAGGAGGAGGGACTTGGGCTGCACCCCACTGCCGCCCCACCCTAGCTGGGCGTGGCAGGAGGGACCTTCCCCTGAAGCCTAGGGGGCGGGCCCTGCCGACACCTTTCGGACTTCTAGCCTCCTGAAGCAAGAGACAAGAAATTTGCGTCGTTTTAAGCTGTCTGCGTTTGTAGTGACTTGCTATGGCGCCCAAGTACCAAAAAAAGCTTTAAAATGTTGACAGAATTTCAGACTGTCAGAAAAGTGGCAGGAACAGTAAGAATTTCCAGATGCCCTTTACCCATTTTCCAAATGTTCAGTTTTTTAAAGATCATATATATTTTTTTTTATTTGACAGAGAGAGATCACAAGTAGGCAGAGAGGCAGGCAGAGAGAGAGGAGGAAGCAGGCTCCCCGCTGACCAGGGAGCCCGATGCGGGGCTCGATCCCAGGACCCTGAGATCATGACCTGAGCCGAAGGCAGCGGCTTAACCCACTGAGCCACCCAGGCGCCCCTAAAGATCATATTTTTGAGTCATCTCTACAACCGTCGTGGGGCCCGAACTCGTGATTCCACGATGAACTGTCGTGTGCTGTGCCAACCGAGCCGGCCGGGCGCCTCCAAAGGTCACATTCTCACTGCATCTTCTCCACGCTGGGTCTCTGCGTGTCTCTGCAGTGAGAACGCAAGCGCGCACGGTCTGTCCGTCCGCGAACCGGCTGGCTCTTCTGAGTGGGTCACGGGAAGCCGCAGACCTGGTTTCCCTTTCCCCCTACTTCAGCGTCTATTTCTGAAAAACAGAATTGTTTTCCATGAGCACCAGCCAGTGGTCAAAGTCAAGAAGTTAAGCTACAACCGCTTGAAAGAAATTTAGCCTTTAAAAGACAACCAAACTGGAGATGAAGTCACCAGTGGTACAGACCCGGGGTCGAACCAACGGTCCCTCTGCCGACAGTCCCCATGGCGCCGGGCACCGTGAGTGAGTCCAGGACATCTGAGCTCCTGTGGGTGCTCTTACGTGAAGCCACAGGCGTTGGTGACGCGTACAGGACAGACGTCTTGTAGGATGTCCCCGATGTGTCTGATGTCTTCTCGTGACTGGCGCGGGGATGGCCTCCTGGGGGAAGGCACGGGGAGGGGGGACGGAGGACAGAGCGGCGTCTGCGTGGCCCCTCTCTGGCCCTGGGATTCTCCTCTGTGAAGGTGCGGGTCTTACGCTTCGTAACTAGTAAGACTCTTTGGAGAGATGCTTCGGAAATACCCGGTGACCGTCAAGCTCGGCCTCCTCTGGGGGAAGCTTCCTTGGAGAGTCTGCCTGAATCGGTTTCAGTGACAGTGGTGGCCAAGGGGGGTGTTCTAGGTCCTGGCCCCTTCTGCCTTTGTTACTTGGCATTCGGACACAGCAGGGGGGCCTCGCCCCACTCCCGCACCTACGCACTGATCGACACCCGTGTGCACTCAGGTCCGTTATTTTTTTTTAAAGATTTCATGTATTTATTTAACAGAGAGAGATGGCAGGAGCCGTGGGGTTGGGGGTGGGATGGGGGGAAGGGCAGAGGGAGAGGGAGAAGCAGACTCCCTGCTGAGCAAGAAGCTGGATATGGGACTCGATCCCAGAACCCTGGGATCATGACCTGAGCCAGAAGCCACCCAGGCGCCCCAACGCTCCGTTTTCTGTCACACGAGGTATTTCAGGCCCATGTGGATGCCCGGCCCCCGTCCTGGGACAGGGACGTTTCTTCAATGGGCCCGAACTCCTGTATGGAGGTCCCAGCCCCTACACCTAAGAATGTAACCGTGTTTGTAGGTCATTAGTTAATGAGGTGACAAAGCAAAAATGAGGCCATTCGGGTGACCAACCTTTGGCCATGGTCCTCTGACCTCTTTACTTCCCCACCTGCCTCGCTCACCCCAGTCCGCCCCGGCTTGGGTCTGCCTCACCAGGTTTAGGGTCTGTTTGTTTGTTTGTTTGTTTAGTATTTTATTTATTTATTTGACACAGAGAGAGAGAGAGATCACAAGCAGGCAGAGAGGCAGGCAGGGAGAGGAGGAAGCAGGCTCCCCGCTGAGCAGAGAGCCCCATGTGGGGCTTGATCCCAGGACCCTGAGACCATGACCTGAGCCGAAGGCAGAGGCTTATCACCAGGTTTAGGTTTAGCAAGAATCCTGCTAAGTGAGTTTAGAGAGGAAGCCCCACATTCAATCGCCATCATACCTGATCACGTGCCTCACGCCCCCGAACCCCCACCGCATGGAGAAGCCCCTGGCCCCCCTCCTGGCCTTTAGCACGAATCTGCCCCACCCTCGTGCCCCCTGCCCCCTGGTGGTCTGCCCCAGCTGTCCTCTTGTTGGGGCTGAGCCCAAACTCTCTCCCTACGGTCACAGGCCCACTGCCAAGAGTCTTGACTAGCGTCTCCCATATGGGGACACACGGCTGGCTCAGCGTGTCACTCTTGATCTCGGGGTCGCAAGTTCCAGCCCCACACTGGGGGTAGAGGTCACTTAAAGGAAGTCTTCCCTACCGTTTCATCCAGAGTCGGAATAAGATTCTTAACCGAGAGGGGGGCCGGGCTTAAATGACACACGTTAAGTTCTCCTGTCTTGGAGGCTGGAGCTCCAAGAGGAGGTGGGGGCATGGCGAGGGCTCTTCCCCTGGCTCGCACACACGGTGGGGGGCGGGCGGGGACCCAGATCTCCTGTCTTTTCTTAGGCGGCACCAAGCCATCGCCTGGGCCTCACTCTCTGCCTGCCGCTCTGCGTACTCGTGGTCTCTCCCTCTCTGCCAAATGAATAAAATCTTTTAAAAAAAAGAGAGAGAGAGAGAGCGCGCACAAGCAGGGGGAGCCAGGGAGGGGAAGCAGGCTCCCCACCGCGCAGGGAGCCCAATGTGGGGCTCGATCCCAGGACCCTGAAATCATGACCTGAGCTGAAGGCAGACACCAAACCGACTGAGCCACCCGGGCGCCCCCCATGGCTTTAATTCTTATGTTTAGGTTTCTGACCCATTTTGAATTACTTTTTTGTTTATGGTGTGAGGTAAGAGTCCAACCTCCTTCCTGTGAATGTAGATAAGCAGCAGTCCTACCACGTTTGTTGGAGAGACCGTTACTTCCCAGCTGACCAGGGGGGTACGGCTCTTTCTGGACCCTCAGTTCTGTCCCGCTGGCGCCCGTGTCTGCCCTTATGCCAGGCCCACACCAGGTTCATTGCCGTGATTGCAGTAGGTCTGGAGATCAGGAACCGCGAGTCGTCCTGCTTTGTTGAGAATTTCTCGGCTATTTGGGGCCTTTAAAATGCCACATGAACCTCAGGATCAGCTTCTCTCTTTCTGCAGAAAGGCCCTTCGGACGTGGTAGGGATTATGTGGGATCTGCAGACTACCACGGTGGGGGCAGGTACTGCCGTCTTAGCAAAGGGACATACTCCAGTCCGTGCACACGGCCGGCTTTCCGTTTGTTTGGGTCTTCTTCAATTCCTTTCAGCAATGTTTTGTAATTTTCAGTGCACAAATCCTGCACTTTCTTGATTAAAAGTACTCCCAACCATGGTAGGCCTTCGGCTGTGGGGAGCGAGTCTTCTGGTCCATGAACATGGGATGCCTCTCTTTTTAGGCCTCCCTTACTTCTTCCCGCGACGTTTCGTCACAATCAGTGTGTGAGTTTTATAGTCTCAACTTTTTACACTCCTTGTGAGCGCTACACCTTGTAAAAGGGGCCTCGTGGGTAAAAGGGCTTCCTAGGGATCCCTCTCCTGTCCTCCTGGGCACTCACCCGCGTTCCACCTTCTGTTACGGACCGTCTTGCTTCTATCACGAACGGTTACCGAGCACTCGCTACGTGCGTGCTGGGCACTCACTGTTCAGGAACTTTCCCTAAATTAGCAACGGATTCTTATCATCACAGCCCTCACACCACTTCATCTTCACCAGACTGAGGAGAAAAATGAGAAAAACGGAGAGGTCCGGGGACTTGCCCAGCGTCTGCAGGTAGTGGCGAGCAGAGCGAGCAGAGCCGGGATTTGGACCCAGAATTCAGGCTCCTGGTCTCTGCTCCTTCACCCCTGAGGCAAGGGCAGTCCGCCCGGCCCTGGGATTTGTCAGCCTGAACCAGGTAAAGTTGTTGTTTGATCTTACTTGACCTACAAACAATGGCTATTTCATGTGATTCGACTTGTTTAAAAAAAAAGGCTTGGGATTTGCAGCAGGTGCCCGAGTCTATCTGCCCTCCCGGTGCGGATGGAGATGTTCGTGCCCATGTGCTCCCCCCAAGGAGGCTCCAGCCGTGAGTGGGCCAAGTTCGTGCCCCGTGTCTTCTGAGGAGAAGAACGCTGCCAGCCCCGAGATGGGGTCCCACGTTGGGGCGAGAGCTCTTGTGCCCGCTCTAACAGGAAGCCCCAAGGGGTCCCCAAGGGCCACACTGCGCACGTCTAGGAGTCATCCGGCCTGTCAGGAGCCCCCGCCGGGACGGGCACGGGGCTGACGGATCCCGGGCTGGGGACCTCTCCTGAGGGCTATGTGCACTTGGCCTGGCTCTGTTTTTGGGCCTGTCCTGCTGCTCCCAGAGCATGGGAAGGCAGCCACCTGGTGGGCAAGCTTCCATCACCTGAGATGTGGTGGAGCGGGAGGCCTTGAACCTGGAAGAGGGAAGGCGACCCAGCCGCGGGCGTGGGAGGAGCGCTGTCCGACCACAGCCTTGACCTCACCCCATCTCCTGCGCGGCTGCTGCGGGGACTCCCGGGTCTGGGCGTCATGGGAGACGGGCTGGGGGGAGGCAAGGCCCCGCTGCAGATGCTCCGTGGTCTTGCTTGTTCAACACCTTGTCGGGACGGAGCCTCGCTCTGTGGAGCCAGGAGCCCCGAGGGGCAGCGGCTGATGGACAGCAGCCTGAATGGGGGGTTGGGCCCCTTCCCTAGCCCACTCTGGGCCCCGCCGGCCTCTCCCCAGCAGGCTGGGAGGGGCCCTGAGCGACACCGAGGGTACTGCATTTCCACGGGGACGAGCGGTACTGCTCTGCTCCTTGCTGGTTGCGGGGAGACCTGCGGGGAGACCTGCGGGGAGACCTGCAGATCGCAAGGCAGGTTATGTCCAAAACACACAGGGGCCGTGCAGAAGCCTCGCACGAGCAAGCCAGGTTATGCATAAACACTACGCTTCGGTAGAAACTGAAACACCGGGAAAACGGCCACGTTTCACGAAGCTTACGGGGCCGCTGTCCCCTCCAGGAGGAGAGCTCGGTGGCGGGGAGGGCCCATCTGGGGCTGGCGGCCCCGCCGTTCCCTCAGCTCTTCCTACTTGTCTCCTGTGCTGAATGCACCAGGCGGCCCCCAAACACCATCAGTGTGGGCTTTACCCCGCGGCTCCAGGGCCCCGCGTCTGCCAGGCGCCCTGCGCTGTCCCTTTGCAAGGGCTGCGGGATGCCGTCTGCCAACGGTTTATTTTAGGGCTTCGTGTCCGTATTCAGAACCGAGACTCCCTTGCTGTGGGTGTGTCTGTCCCGTTTTTGTGAGGCTTTGTTTGTTTTCATCCTCATTTCATAGAGCCTGGAAGCTGTTCTTTTTTTTTTTTTTTTTTTTAAAGATTTTATTTATTTGTTTGGCAGACAGAGATCACAAGTAGGCAGAGAGGCAGGCAGAGAGAGAGGGGGAAGCAGGCTCCCTGCTGAGCAGAGAGCCCGATGTGGGGCTCGATCCCAGGACCCTGGGATCATGTCCTGAGCCGAAGGCAGAGGCTTAACCCACTGAGCCCCCCAGGCGCCCCTGGAAGCTGTTCATTCTTACCAGAAAAGTAAGTTGCACCGAACTGGGTCAATGGGGCATGAGACACCGGGTGTCTTGGGGGAAGAGGAGTCCCTCCCAGGTCCCGGCTGCAGGAGGCAACATGAGGCCCCGAGAAGCGGCCGCCTGGCTCCGGGCCTGGCGTGCAAACCCACGCGGGGCGGGAGAGGCAGGCGGAGCGATGCTACAGCCCACCGGCCTTTCCTGCCGTTGCTGCGGTGCTCGCCAGCCGCGTGGTCCGGCTGCTGCCCCAGCACGGCGTGGTCGCCAACCAAAGCGGTTTCCTCGAGCCTCGGAAGGCTGCGTGCATCGCCCGGGATGGCGCCCGATCCTACCAGGTCCCTTCCTGCGGCTGTGCGCGGGCTGCTTCCGAATCCCTGTGCCTGGCCAAGACCGGGACTGCACCCCTTGACCCCGTCTGTTTCCCACTTTCCAGCCCTTGGAGTCTCCGCCACGCGGCCCTGCGCGGACCGGGCTCTCCTCCCGAATTGCTCGTCTGAACGGAGCACTTCTCGGAGCAAGTCCCCTGGGTGCCGCCTCCGTGCGGGCACCCGCTCCTCGAGGGTCGAGCCCTCGCGCGTCTCGGCGCGGAACGCCAGCTGAAGGTTCCGAGGGCCAACGAGGCGTTCGTCCCCATTCGCGCCCCTTGCTGGCACGCACGTCCAGACGGGGCTGGCCAGGCCTGCGGCTGCCAACCCTGCCCCAGGGAAATGTGGGACATGAGGTCCTGTGGCAGTCGCGCAGGGCAGGGCCTCTTCTCAGACTGTGGGGCCAAGTCTGCAGGGCACAGGCGCGAACGTAAAGCAGCTGGGGCCTCCCGGCAGCCTCCACGTTAAGTGTCTGCCTTCGGCTCCGGTCATGATCCCGGGGTCCTGGGATCCCTGCGGCGGGGAGCCTGCTTCTCCCTCTGCCCACCCCCTGCTCGTGCTCTCGACAAATTAAAAACCAAAATGTTTCCTTCTATAAAGACGGACATTCATGAAAAAACAAAAAACCAAAAAAACCCAATCCTGGTGGAGTGTGCAAAATTTGCTCCCCACCCCACTTCCCATGCACCGTCACGAGGGCCACACAGCGCAGCTGACCGCAGGCTCCCTGAGCAGGCTGGCAGCCCCCAGGGCCGAGCAGCAGGCCGGGACGGGCAGGGTCCCCAGGGCCGGGGTCGGCCAGGCCTGCACGTGGGCACCTGGGGTGGTCCCTAGAGCCATGCCGTGGTGCGCCACGGACGTGACCTCCTCTGAGGAAGCGCCCCTGGCTGCGACGTGCGAGAGCCCAGACCCAGCGACGGCAGTCAAGGTCACACCGCAGCGCACGACCGCCGTTCTCACGGCAAGGATGGTTCCGGGACGGTCACGTGGCTGCAGCCCGCCCCTGTGCAGGGCCGGGGCCGGGGCTCTGATGCCGCTCCGGGCAGTGCCCCCACTTCCTGGCTGCGTGGAGGCCCGGGTGAGAGGGGCCACGGCGTCCCGCCGGACAGCCCTCCGGTGAGCGCGCGCGGCCCCCGCCCCCACGCTGGGATCCCTGCGGGCCTCAGAGGAGAAAGGCCGACGGCCGGTTACCGTGGAGGTGGTAACGGGCAACAGGCCTGACCACGCCCCAGGGGAACCGTCCCTTATCGGGGGCGGGGGTCTTCCAAGCTTGGAACCACGGCGCCGTGCACAGTAGCTCAGGATGGGGACCAGGCTCCGGTGGCAGCGCTGACCGTGTGCGAGGCGGCCGGGAGAGGCAGAGACTTTCCGCGAGCAGTAAGTGACACCGAGGCACTGTATCACTACAAATTTTATTCAGAAACCCATCTTTGTTTGTTTTTGTTGTTTTTTAAAAAAAATCCCCGTTACGAACTGGTCTGGTCAATCAACTACAGCACTGTCCGGCAGACAGACGGTACAAACGGCTCAGAATCGCCCAGATCTCTCGCGGTCTCTCGACCGCCTCCTGTCACGCTCCCGTCCCCCGCCGCCGCCGCCGCCACCGCCGCCGCCGCCGCGACCACGGTCTCTAGACCGAGAGCGACGCTCCCGAGACCGGGACCTCGATCTATGCCTGCAACCAAGGAAAAGAAACGGGACTGTGGCAGCCATAGCAAAGCCCGCGCGGATCCCCACAGCGACGAAGGCTTCTGGATGCGCCTCCCGCCGAGGGGACGCGTGAACAAAGGGCAGCCGCGCAGCCACGGCCCGTGTCGGGGAAAAAGAGGGGCCCAGCAGGATCGGGGGTCACGTCACCCCCCATGGTATGTGCTTCCGGGGCGCCGGCGCCAAAGCTCGGGGACTGAACTGCCACCGTGCCCGGGACACACACACGCACACACGCGCGCACACACGCTCCCCCGCCGGGTTCTGGGGCGTGGAGGGCAGGGCTCCCCTCCTGTGCTTTGCTGAGAACGGGACAATCACTGGCTGTGCGCGTGTCTCCCGGTGCGCGTGTGAGCAGAGACCGGCGAGAACCCCAGGGCCAGAGCACGAGCTGCGCAGGACAAGGGACCCTCCCCGGACACCCCAGCTCAGTCTCTGTTCTGTGCTCCCGGGGGGGGGGGGCGCTTCGATCCCAGGCCCAGACACACAGACTGCCCGCTTGTGCCCGTGTCCCCCCAAAGCAAACCGACACAAACCAGGAGCCCCCAAAGGAGCGCCCAGCTCTGCCGAGGGACTGAAGCCCACTCCTGTCACACAGGCACCAAGGGCTCTCCGCAGAGCACGTCCTGCTGTCCCCGGGGGCACTCGCACGCTGGGCGCGGGGACAGGGCGGCAGGCCACGGCGGACACTCACTTCTTACGCCGGCGCCCGTACAGCTCCCGCCGCAGCTCCCTGGAAATGGGCTTCAGGTGCATGAAGTTGCAGAAGCCGCCGCGCGTGCACTCCCTGCGGGAAGCAGAGCCCACATGCCGCACCCGCAGCCGCAGCCGCCCCCGCCCCCGCCCCGCGGGCCGCGCCCCGTCACCTACCCCATCTCGTACTGGCGGCAGCACGCCTCTCGGAAGTCGGTCACCGGGGAGAGCTCCGCGTGGATCGGCTGCCCGTTAAACCAGCGGTTGTTCAGGTCGATCACGGCCTTTTCCGCGTCCTCCTCACGGCGAAACTGCGGAGACGAGGCAGAGCTGCCCGCGGCCACGCCTTCCCAGCCGCCCCCCCCAGCCCTGGCACGAACGTGCACCGCGTGCCCACAGGGGTAAAGTGAGGCGGAGGGAGGCCGGAGCAGGTTAAAAGCAGCGCACCCTCTACTTGCCATCCCATCACTTAACTCTGCGGCGGCGCGAGGTCACGCCAGCTGCCCACGGCCTTGGCTTCCCGCTTCAGTGTGTTAAAAGAGCAAATGCAAGGACGTGCGCAGGCCGCGGGTTTTAAAAAACGGGGAAAAGAAACCACACACATTCACCAGCTTCTCCTGTGTCTACACAGCCCGTCAGGAACGGCTATGGAGACCCGGACGGAAGAGCCCCCGGCGACCGCGGAGGCCCGTGCGCCCCTCCCGGGCCCACAGGCGGCCGCCACACCTGGGTTCCGGCCAGCCAACACCTGAGCGCCTTGGAATCGACCAGCAGGGAGCGGCCCCAACTTCCAAGTGCAAAGCTGAAACCCAAGGGCAAGTGGTCTTCACCCCCCAGTCTGCATGGGTCAGGAGCCCCAAGCCCCCGGACGTGCCACACTGTTCTCACCTTGACGTACACGTTCCCGACCAGGTGGTCTCCCAGGTTGTCGCAGACGTTCATCTCCTCCACTTCCCCGTACTTCTCCTCCATCTCTGTAAAAACCTCCTGCGGGCGGGACAGGGCTTTAAGGCTCACGGTACACTCGAGATGAAGGAGGAACCGAACGTCACGCCCACTTCTCTCGTAAGGAGAAAACGTACGCCCCCCCGGGACACAGGGCGAACGGGCCGGTCACTTTCAAACGGTGCGCCTCACCTCGAAAAACTCGTCGTAGTGCTCCTGCATCTCCACGTCGCTCACGGCGCCTGCGAACACAGAAACCTTGCTGGTTAGACGGGAGCCCGCCCGCCGCCACGCTGCGTTTAACTCATCCTGCTACAGTCACACACATTCGATTATCTAGAGAGGAAACAACGGAGCTGCGTTCTACCGAGAACTGACGGTCCCGCGCGACACCCGGAACCTGCGCGTGCGGGGAGCTTTTTAGACGCCCCTCCTGACAGTCTCACTGCTGGCCGTTCAATCACAGCAAGTTTTAATCCGCATCAAAGGGCCATGTTTTCAGAAAGCGTAAGGGTCAAGTTTACCCTCGAGAACTTATTTTTTTAAATGACAATTCTCTTCTTTTTACAATTTAAGATAGAGGCCAAGGAATCACATGGATGTTTTTTCCCCTTTCTTAGGCTAAAATAAAAGTTGCAATCAGGGTAAGTGATTAAGAGCTGATGTTCCTGACTGATTTCTTTTACAGATGAACAGCCACACGATGCTATTATAAAATTCTTTCTGATGCGATTAAAACCCAAATGACCATAAATAAAGACTCAGGTGGATAATGACCAAGTTCAGTTACCTCTGCATGCCTCTGCATAAAGGGAAAGTTACAATGCTTTGTTGAAGGAAGCATTATCTCATACTCCAGAACTATTTCCATCAAGTTTATTCTCCGTAATGCGCATGCACTAAGTGAAATCCTTTCCGCTGTGTGGACACTTTTCCAAATTTACATTCTGTCCTTGTTATCATTCTCTCTACCAAGTGTTACCGCTAAAATTCTAGAATTCTCTTGACCTAAATGTGAGAAATCACAAAACTGGCAGGTTGATAAACCAGTGTTCCACACAGCCAGCTCCGGGAGCCTGCGAAGGCTGAGTGGCTTCGAGGCTGGGCCAGCTCAATGTTCAACTGTCCCCTTCCATGACCACACCCCTGGCCTCACCTGGTGCACCCCACTGAGGGAGCAGAGCTGCGGCGCTTGGACCTAGCCACTGAGCCGCCCTGGAGTGGTTTCCTAGCTCTCTGGAAAAACCTTCTCTTCAAGGACAAGAGCTTTTAACTTTTGGATTCTGAGAATGGTCTAGATTTACTTTCTAATGCATGGGAGGGGGGATTCCTGCATTGTAGTTATGTTTGACTTTCCAGGAATCCAGCTTCCTTTAGAATGAAAACCTCTCGGTTGTGCTAGCCAACAACTCCTCCTCCTGACGGCCCGGTCCCATGGACGTGCTATCGTGAACAGAACCTCCTTCCCTGTAGCCATCTAGCCCTGAGCAAACGGAACAGATGGTCGGGAGAAGAGGCACATTTTAATGTTTACATTTCCTGCTCACACCAGAACAAAATGAGGAGAAAAGGCATTTACATGTTCAAAGTGCTAGCTGTGTTGAGAATCAGGCTCTGGTGGTTTGGACACTGCTGTACTCGTGATTACTTCTATTCTCTCGCTGGAGAACGGTATTCCTGCATCTCAGTAACTTCTGGAAAGTTCCATTTGAAAATGCTCCACAGTGGGCATATTTTATCCTCTATACTCAGCTTAAAGATTTTCAGTCAAGTGACGCGGGCAGGACAGAGGTGAGCGATTAAGAACCCGGTCCACTGCAAAGCCACCTATGTGACTCAGCAGATGCTACAGACCGGCACCTGAAAACCCTGTTTCTCGCAGACACATCCTTAAACTGGGGTTCGTACCTCATAGCTGGAAGGGTGTGTCAAAAGGTGTAAATTCGGGGACTGGATGAACCTGGCCAGTTGAAAATTTACTCAAAAGATCTGCCACAGGTTCACAGCTTAAGCAGATTTTCTTCCTAAACCGAAGAGTCAGAATTTCGTTTAATCTGTGGAATCGGGACCCCGCAATCGGAGTATTTGGTACTAAACTTTACTCTGTAGCACACGCACAACAAGAGCACTGTGAACCGCAGGGAGAGACACGAGGAAAACTAATCCAACACTGTTCTGTCAATGAAGCATCCGTAGTCCCCAGGTAAACCATCAGGGCAAAGAATGATTAACTGATGTTACTCAATCATCAACCTCTCGTTGGTTTTGTCCCAGGGCAGGGCTGTTACGAAAATTATTTAATAAGTTCACATATAAGCGTTTCCCTTCAACTACTGATCTTGTTTCTTTAAAAAACAAAACAAAACAAAATAAAACAAAGCAAAACCAAGTATTTTAAAACAAGGGCTACCAAGTAAATCCTGTCACCATCAAACTTGGGGACACAAATGATCCGCTTCCCGGTCAGAATGGGTCAGGATCAGCATGGAGAGAGACAGTGTCTGGGCAGGAAAACCTTACCAGCCCCTCCCCCACAGACCCGTGCACTCACAGGTGTACCACTGGGAGGTCCCCCCGGTCTGGGGCCAGCCCGAGCGGGCAGTGCTGCCGGGACCACGACGCTGAGCCGTGTAGATCGCCCTAGAAGCTGAGGGCTGCGGGCCAAGGGCGCGTCGGACTCAGGTCTGTGGCTACCCAGGGCCTCCGCGGACAGCGCCTCGCATGAATTTTCGCAGCTTCAGAACAAACTGGCGAGCGAGAAGCCGCCTGGTTCGGACCCCGTGATCTTAACACGAGTCCGGGGACTCGCTTCTGCTTATCCAGACGAGCAGGCTGATTCCACGGCTCAAGAGCCATAAAATTTAAAATTTCAACTTTCTGAAATCTCCAGTGATACGAACACAGATCCTTTTCTCAAAGAACTACCCCTTGGGAAACACAACGTTCGTAACTTAAATTTACTGCTTCCCAAAGCAGGAAGAAGGGGGCCGTGTCTACTAAGTGCCCCACGCAGCCCTGCTTCTGGGGTCCATGTGCCTCCTCTCGCCCACGCGGGGGGGGAAGCGAACCCCCGCGGTTGCACACGGCCGCCCAAAGGGCTCTGATTACAGACCGAGCTGGCCCAGGGCTGGCGTGGAGGAAAACTCGGGGGGGTCCGTGCCACTCGGAGGACCCTCATCTGGGAAACGCTCTCAGAACGATGCTCTCGCACTTAAAGCGTGAGCGCTAGAATGGACTTTTAAGAACAAGTCTAATGAGAAATAAAACCTCAAAAATAATTCCCAAAGCACTTGTTTCTTAACCGGAAACTTAAATGCTGTCGCTCTTTAGAGGGGAAGAACGTAACTGCACACTTAATTCCAGGCACAGTCTCCCCGAGGGTGACGGTCCAGGACAAGAGCGGCAGCTCTGAGCTGTGGGACAGGGAGGGCATCCCTTCCGGTCCCTTCTCATCGCTTAAGTAAGTGGGCAGGAGCTGCGATCTCAGAGGCTTCCGAGGGGTCAGTAGACAAAAGCTCTCGGCACGTCTAGCGGAAGGCCGTCCTTGACACTACAGCGGCAGACCAGGCGGAGCGGACACTGAGCTCTGACGCGCAAGCCCAGGGAACCAGGGAAGGAACTTGGATGAACTTACAGCGCAAACCGTCAGCAGACTGGGAAGAGTTTTGAGGGTTACGGTAAATGTTCAAGAGGGCAATGGTCTGAAATACAAAACGCAACAACTTTATATTATGGAAAATTAAATTGAAACACTTCACCGGTTTCCTGTGGCGATCACTTCAGTCAAGACTCAGTGCTGAAAAAAGAGCAAGTTATTTTCTCTCGAAGCAGAGATGTTCTCTCTTAGTGGGTGGCTGTCTCGGAGCGCCCTAACCCTGCACTGTCACGGAGATGCCATGATATGCGGATATTGTATTTCTGTCCATGGGATGCAAGGACTCCCCGCTGCCCAGTTCCCCAGGTAAGGGTACAAGCACTTTGGCAGACTACTACCAAGACGGTCCTCCGTGTTACAGAAAACTTCAGGAGCCGAGGAAGTGCCCGCACCAGCTGACGACAAGAACCACGGGAGCCGAGAAATACAATAATTACATATCATGAGATCTCCACGTCCTAGAGAAAAAATTGTAATGGTGAAATAAAACCCACACTTATTGGGCAACTTACCTTAGTGATTCCTAAATATTCCTAAGAGTTGTGGCTTTACAGAAAGAACCTCGTATTAAGGTCAAGCGTTCAGGCACTGGAAAGACCAGTGATGCTGGCGGCTGTCAAGTGTCGCAGGGACAGACCCCTTCCCTCTCGTTAACAAACGTCAACCCAGGGAAGAGGCCTCCCGGCGCCCTTGCCGACGCAGCCCCCTGGACGTGGCCAAGTACCAGGTTCTTGCTGTAGGTACCAAGGCCTTCCAGCACCTTGTCCTGTTTGCAACAGCTCTGCGTCAGCAGCTCAGAAGCCAACATTGTTTGTCTCAATTAAGAGTGGGCTCTTTAACACCATTGTTTTAAAAAAATTTCTCCAACTGTGGGACTTACAGTGTGAGCCGTCAGCCGTCTGTGCACTGTTTTGGGGATTACGATAGATGTTTTGAATCAAGATGGTCTGCGGGGAAAAAAAAATAAAAAGGGGAATTCTACTGGCTGCTGTGCATGTATTAGACAATTGCAAAGAGACAACTTGTTTGCAAATGGCTCAACGTTCGCTTGCTTCCCACAAGTGAGACGCTCATCCTCCGGGAGCGCACCCAACCGTCATATTATGAAAACAGAGTGTGGGCGGCGACTTAGGTCAAGTCAGCCAGCAACCAAGAAGAAACTGTAGCCATTATTCTCGGTAGTCCCACGTTATTCAGGTGTTTTAGTGCAAAATAAACAATAACACACTGACATTTTCTTATACTTCAAGCTACGATGTCGAAAAATTCACGTGATAATCATATTCCCCACACAAAATTGTATTTTTTAAAACCAAATGCGTCAGTCAACTGTATGCAGTCCATCAAGCTGTCCGGTCTCCCAGGAAACAGGCGCACCAAATGGGTGTCCTGACTGTCACGGACACCTAGACACACTCCTGTTTGCTTGGTGGGACCTCTGTTTACATAATACAACAGCTTAAACATCTGTTCTTTTCCGATCCTTCTTTTAAGGGAAAAAAATCCTTTTAGCCCTTGTGCTTTAAACTGGATCAGGCAGACTTGAAACCTTACATTGTACCGTTCTTCTTAAAACCAAGTCTGAAAAAACAAACCACGTTTAAGTTAGTAGGCTAATACAGTACATGAATCTTAACGTCCACATCACTGAAGAAGCTCAAAAAGAAACCCACACGGAGTTTTACAGGCTGAACGAATGAACCGCGTGATTTAGGGAAATAAAGGTTTGCTCTCAACACAGGTCCAAAGCAGTTCAGTGGTTTTACAGAAGCAGCCGTTCCGTTTCTAGCTGCGTGTAAAGGAAGCCGCTGTGTGGGCACTCCCCAAAGGTCTGCTGTGAGGAAACCCCAGGGGAGGAACATCTAACAGCCAGACCGCACGCACGCACGCACGCACGCAGACCCTTCTCGCCGGGCATGGCCTTGTCCCCTAGCCATCAAGTACTGCCCTGGGGCAACTTCTCTCTGCCTCCGGTATTTCTCAAAGCTGATCTGACTCAGTTTTCAACAGGAACCGCCAGCGTGTATGTGACCACGCTGGGAGAGAGCTGCATGGAGCCAATTGCTCAACAAGAAATCCGTTTAGGTCTCACTCACATCACCTGGCAGTGGCTGTTTAGGAAAAGGATCGTCACTCAAAGGGGGCCACGACGTTCCATTATAATCAGGGGAGGTCAGGATTGCCCGCAACCAGCGGACCGGCCAAGCCAGTCGGAGCGAGATGCTCAGGCAAACACCTTACAGTTGACCCCACCCAACACTGACGGACTCGCTCTCTTTCTGACCCGTTGTACTAAAATTCACTTCCCACCAACATTCTGAGGTCATCAGGGACTCAGAGGGAACACAGGCCATGTCTCTGGAGAGTTGGAAGAAAACCTTCTGGCCCGACACCTGCCCCATCTGTAAGCAACCCCCCAAAGTCAAAAAACTCAGTGGACACTCAAGACATTGGGTTACTGCTCAACCTAGGACCCCCGGCTTAGTTGGGGAGATTTAGTCCAAAAAAATCGAAGGACTTAAAAGAAACTGCTGTAAACAAAGTTTAAAGCAAGATCTCCGATATTCTGAAATTCAAAGAGACATATCTGTAAGTTATGAGAGATTCTTGTTCTATCAGTCGTGCCGATATCAGCAGACTAATGCGGGAAAGGAAGCCATCTCCCCCCTTTCTAAAAACCCATTACATTGTGCGGTTTTCTATGGGCTTAAATTAGAATATACAAATGTCTCGTTCTTAGAGCAATTGGCTGATTTTCCTAAATCCTTATAGGAAAACCCCAGTATCTACTCTGTCAGAGGTTTAAAACACATGAGCAGGACAACGTGACCTCAAAGGTGAGCCGGCAGCTCCGAGGGGCGCTACACACAACCGTGACAGGACGGCTCAGAGGAAGCTCACTCAAACCTCGCCGTAGTCTTGGAAGGAGCTCAGAGTCCTCAGTCTGGAAACTGCAGTTCTCAAACTCCAAATGCTCAGATAAACATGGGCAGACGCTTTCTGTCCCTGCTACAGGTGCCTTCTCCCTCTAACTCATCAGTGATCACTTGTAGGGAGCAAACCCTTGCCTGTTCTTCAATTACCAAACAAAACCTACCCCAAATCACACTTTCTGACTCGCCTGAACTCACAGCGGCCCTAAGCTCAGGCTAACAGGGAACCCCCTCAACTGATCGAACAGAGTGGCTGCAACTAACTGAAGGTAAATGCCGTCTTCTGACGTTCAGTCTCCTTTTTAAGGTTTCTCTGACACGATGTCCTCGCTATCCCCTGGCCTGGGGGTCTGAATGCAGGGGCGCTCCCAGGACACTGGAGGAGCCCGGAGCATGGAGCAAGCTGGCTCTGCTCAGAACGGCCCCAGCATCTCCCACAACTGGCTCTGCCTCCGCCGCCGGCCTGGAGACAGCAAAGCGCAGACAGCCCGCAGGGCCTCTACCGGCGCCTGGAACACAAGCTGGCCCTGCGCTGCCGTCCCACCGGACCCACGTCTGCGAGAGGGACAGGAGGGGCAGAAGGGGGCGCTGGGCGGCAGGGACCAGTCGCAGCCAACACGCAAACATTAATCACTGCTCTGTGAAAGAGGAGGGACCTGTCTCGCAGACCTCCCCCAGGGGTGGTTCAGCCGCCTCGTTCTCATGGAAACAGAAGGACAAACTCATGAACACAAATGGAGAATAAAACTGAGAGAGAGAAAAGCGGCCAACGTGCTACACGGACATTATTAACCGC
Source organism: Enhydra lutris kenyoni (assembly GCF_002288905.1). Taxonomy (NCBI): domain Eukaryota; kingdom Metazoa; phylum Chordata; class Mammalia; order Carnivora; family Mustelidae; genus Enhydra; species Enhydra lutris. Next base: position 13,134,055 of record NW_019154127.1, read on the forward strand.
CTCTGCAAAGTACGTGAGGTTTGGTAACTTACACGAGAACAGAAAAAAGAGGAAAAACAAACAAACCTGGCTAAAGGTCGGTTTATTGTGCAAGCGAGAGCATCTGTCTCCGTGACGACATGCTCCGATTTTGAAATAAAATGAACAGTTGACTCTGTAAGGGAAAAGAAGAGCTGATTATTCGGCTGGGCAGACTCAGACACGGGTAAACACACCAACACCCAGCACGTGCTGCCCAACTGTTCTCCCTTGGCGCCACGAACACCCAGCGCAGGGCATTCTGGGGCAGCAGTTCCGGGAAATGTCACTTGAACGTGCCTGACAAACACGCTACTTCCAACGAAGAGGTTCTAACTCCAGCCCAGGCCCCCTCATCCGTATCGACTCTCAGCGACTCGTTCTGCTCTATACTGTTCTTTCTCAAATGAAATATCCTGTTTAAAACGAAATTTAATTGAAAAACATATCCGTTCTCTAGCGCTCTACAATCAAATTCTCTCACGGGCACCAACACGGCACAGTGAGGGTTAAGATCCTGACTCCCCCACTAGCTACCTGGCCTTGGGCAAGTCACCCTACCTCTCCTGGTCCCAGGAGCCATCTGTGAAACGAGGAAAATGCCAAGCTGGCTTTGTTCCAAGAATCAGAGATGGCGTGTGCGCCTCACACAAACGACTCGCTAAATGCAATCATTATCTAACAAAGTCCATGCTCTCTCGTTCATGACGCCAGGCCAACAGGAAATTTCCAAACACAGGTCTGAAGCAAGCCAGTCTCCTGGTTTCAATACACTCAAGACAGGCTATTGGGGAACTCCTCAGCCTGTTCTTACGTAAGGCCACCTTCTGTCCATGTCGCAAAGCCCTCTCTTACTGCTGTTCAAACACTTGGATGATCCAGACGAAATCAAACCCAGCAATCCAGCCATCGCCTCAGCAGCGTCCGCTGGCTCAGACCTGTGATGAACTATGAACTCTTACTGGATGGGCCCCAGAGTTAGACTCGCAGAGGTGGGACGGTTACCCCGTAGATTCAATTTTTTAGCAAGTGCCCTATGTTCAGACAGTCGGTCCAGAGTTAGAATCAAAGGGCTTCAACAAAATTTGACGGTTCACAAGTATCAATTGGCCACTGATTTATTACTAGGTAGCAATAAACATGGGAAAGTCAGGATTATCAGGGAAGGAAAACGATTACCGTCCAGATTTGCAAACTCATCATATCAAGTCTCTCTTTACGTAACTTAAGTAGAATATACAACTTACATCTTTAGAAAGTCCGCTGAAAACGAAGAGCTTATTTTAAGAATCCCTCAGAATGGGCGACAGCCCCGCCTGAACAATACCCAACTACTCTCTGTTATTAAAACAATCTTTGTTCCTGTACTTCCAGAGATGGCTTTCATTTCATAATGCTTAATTAGAGCTTCAGGTATTAGTCAGAACTTTCCTAGTAATAAACTTCTAGTGACCCACTTACTAAACTACTGAAATGAAAGGAAGAGACAGAAAATAAAAAATCTGATCCACCATCACGGAGAAGATGTTAGAGAATGAACTTTTGCTTGGATTTAGAGAATGTCCGTAACTTCGCATGAAGGACTAGCTAAATCCTTTTAATTGGCACACACCTAAATTTTACTTCTGGCTTGGGGAAAAAAGAAAGAAGTTGGCCGGAATCATCAACTTCATTTTTTAGGAGCTGATACGGTCTCCTGCAATTTAAAACCCGTCAAGCCACCCTGAAATGAGACTATGAGTAACTTAGATTAAATAATCTTGTTTCCAAATTAAAGCCATGCCTCTCATGATAGAGCTCTACCAGGCTGAAACGTGGTTTCGTACAGCAGGAATATAAAAAAGGTTCTGGAATAAACCTCTACACTCCAAGTGCTGGCAGCACAGTGAAGGCACCTCCAGGAGCAGCTTTTTTACAATAATAGGGAAAAAACTTCAGGGAATAGAAGTCACGGCACTATTACCAGCTCAAGAATGAGATTAACGCTGCATCTTTGTAGCTGGGAGAAGGCTCTTTTCCCAGCAGAGCGGCCCATTCTTTAGGATGAGGTTTACAGGTTAAGTTCCCCGGTGCCTCCAGCAACCGCCTTCCCTAGCACTTAACAAGCTTCGGTATGTTTTACTTTGATCATCCTTTACGCGACAAGCACCCCCTCCCTTCTAGTTCCTTGAGATCACCTTCCGATTTTGTTCCTCTTTAAGTCAGCAGAGACAGACTTACGGTTGACAACAATGTTTCTGAAGTGACTAGGACTGACGATTGTGTCTTGTGGTTTTGCTACTAAAAAACATAAACCCTCTTCCCAACAACACAGGTTACAAGTTAGCCTGCATCCTGGAAAACAGAAACAATGTAAAGTGTCTGATGGGTGCACAGTCCCGGAGCTGCGCGCGCCCCACTCCTGATCTCAGGGTTGGCGAGTTCGAGCCCCACGCTGGATGCACAGATTACTTAAAAATAAAATCTTTAAGAAATAATAATTAAAAACCCCACCGTGTTGGAAAAAGTGGTACTGAAAACTTATCTGTGCCAAACCCCGGGACTCATCATTAGGAGCTCACATTAACGTAAGCCTTGAACGGCCCGGAAGAGCCCAACGTGGTAAATATGGACCCAAAAATAAATTACACCAGAGCTCAGTTTCTCGGTTTTCCAAGCAGGAATTATGCTTCTAAACAAGACATTCCCCGTGGCCTAAACTTCCGTCACGGAACTAAAACGTCCCAAAGCGACAATCAAATCAGAGCTGCATTTTCTGCTCATAATCTAACAGCCGGGCAGGGAGGACGTGCGGCCGCAGAGGGGAGCGGGGGACGGCCCAGGTGTTCCGCCGCGCTGGATCGCGTCTCCGAGCCCGTGAAACCGGGCTCCGTCTCGAACCGGCACCAAGTTCGTCGCACTTGTTCGCGTCCAAAGTCCTCACGGCCCGGCCCGGCGCGGGGCTTCCACCGCCGGGGGCTCGCCGAGAGGCCCCGCGCCCCGAGTCACCGGGCGACGAACACGGCGGGCCCGAGGCCGCGCCCGACCGACGCCCGCGGCGGTAGCAGGCGGGGGCCGCGCTGACAACTTCGGCCCAAACTCGAGACGGTTCGGAGCCGGGGGCGGGGGCTCTGGTCGCCGACACAGGGGGCGGCCCCCGGGCCGCGAAGCAGCCTCTAGCCGGAGAGGCCGCACCGCCCGAGCGGAAGCCCGCCCAGGCGCCCACGAGGCGGCGGCGCGCGGCTCCCGAGGCCGGAAGGGCCGCCGCGCCCCTCCCCCCGCCCGCCCGCCCGCCCGCCCGGGCCTCCCGCGGCCGCCCGACCCCGCCGCCGCGCCCGCGCGCGCCCCGCCCGCCTCCCCGGCCCGGAGCCCCGGCCGGCGGCTCTCACTCACTTGTCTTTCTCGGTGCCGAAAATGGAGGCCAAGTACTCCGCCATTTCCCACCCGCCGCCGCCGCCACTGCTGCCGACGCCGCCGACCCTGCCCGACGCCCGCGGGAGACGTCACCCGGACGCGACGACGCTCGCCCCGCCCCGACGGCGTGGCGGCGCTGGCCAATCGGACGAGGCGTTGCCTGCGCGCGGGCGGGGCTTGCCGCGCGCGGGAAGCACCGCCCCCTCGGCCGGGAGCCCGCGCACCGCCCCGCCGGCGCCCCCTGCCGGCGCCCGCGCTCGCCGCCGCCGCCGCCGCCCTCCGCGGCCCGGACCCCGCGCACCTCGCGCCTCCCGGGCCCCCGGAAGCCGAGCGCGCAGAGGCGGTCGCGGAGAAGCAGCCGGGGCCCGGGCCCGCCTGTCCGCGTGGGCGGTTCCGCCGAGCCCCTCCCCTCGCCGGAGACCCCGTCCCCCCGCCGCCCCGGCCTCCCGGACGCCGCGCGGGCTCGGGCTGGGGATTCCTCGGGTGCGCCCGGCGCCGGCTCCGGGCGGGGGCGGGGCGGCGGGGGGGCGGTGCCGGCTCGTGCGGGGCCACGGGGCCGTGGCGGAGGCAGCCGGGAGTGCGGGGAAGGCCGCCCGGGGCCCGACGTGCCGCGCTTCCCCGCTCCGGGGCCGCGGTGTGGGGGCCGCGGCGGCCGGCGGGCTCCGGGGAGGGACGCGGCCTGTGCCCCCGCCGGGCGGCCTCGGGGCCTCGGAGTCCCACGGACGCAGCAGCCCCGGGCGCGTCTGCGGCGAGGACCGCCCGAGGGAGTCGTCCCGGCCGCGGTGTTCGACGTCTGGGGCTGCGCTGGGCACGTGCGGCCCCGAGCGTGTCGACCTCGGGCGCGGGGGACGGACGCTTCACCGCAGGCGCGGCCGCGAGGAGCCCCGGGCCGGTTCGCAGCCCGTTCGCAGCCCGTTCGCGGGCCGACTGAGAGCCGCCGCGCCGGCCGCCCAGGACTCCCGCGGGGGCAGTGAGCCGTCCCTGCTGTCGAGAAGCACCGCGCTGCGGCCGACTTTGGCTCCAGACGCGGTGGTCATCCCGCAGCTTGTGTAGCGGCCAAGCCCTCTGGCCTGGGCAGGGCTGGAGCCGTGGGTCGGTTAGGTGGGCTTTGTGGGCACGGCAGCGAAGTATGGTCTTCGGGCGCATTCCGGGGTGGGTGGGATTCAGGTCATGCGGGCTCAGGGTGGATTTCCTGCTTCCCGGCTGGCCGTCTGTCCGGTTCTGGGCGTGCGGGAGCTCTCTGCCTCACAGAGCCCTCTGCGAGCAGTGCGTTCAGTCTCGTGCTTTGGTTTCTCTGCCTCTAGCCAGAGACGGCTTCGCATGTAAGGACTCCGGTTTCCCAGCTGGGCCTGGGTTCCTGGTTGAGCCAGGACACTCTCCCTGTGTTAAGGTCTTAATGACGTTGGCAGTTTCTTCACAGCCGTGCCTAGCTTAGTCCTTAGGGGAGGAGGCTCCTGGGAGTGACCTTAGAGTCCTGCCTGCATTTGATGGTGCTCAGACCAGACATGACAAGTGGCTAAAGGGCCAGTTAGGTCGATGAGAAGCGAGGAGCCTGAATTGGGGCTGGGGTGGCAGATGTGGTCAGAGTCCTGGGCTGCAAGCTGCCGTGGCTGAATGCTGGCTGCTGGGATGGGTGGTACCTTGTCTCTTGGAAACTCTACGTTGAAGCTTTGACGTGTGGATTTCCCTCAGAATGGGACTGTGCTTACTGATGGGGCCTTTACAGAGGTGATTAAGGTGAAATGAAGCCGGTGGGGTGGGCCCTGAGCAATCCGACTGGGGTCCTTATAAGAAGTTGGGACAGGGGCGCCTGGGTGGCTCAGTGGGTTAAAGCCTCTGCCTTCGGCTCAGGTCATGATCTCAGGGCCCTGGGATCGAGCCCCGCATCGGGCTCTGCTCAGCAGGGAGCCTGCTTCCCTCTCTCTCTCTGCCTGCCTCTCTGCCTACTTGTGATCTCTGTCAAATAAATAAATAAAAAATCTTAAAAAAAAAAAAAAAGTTGGGACACACAGGCACCCAGAGGGGCAACTGCATGAGAACACAGGCGAGGACTGTCTGTGATCCCAGGAGAGAGGCATCAGGGAACCAGCCCTGTCCCCACCTTGACCTTGGACCTCTAGGCTCCAGCACTGTGATAGAATAAATGTCTGTCGTTTAAGCCCCGTAGTCCTGTTGTCTAAAAGGGATTTTAAAAGGAAATTGGGTAATTCATCACATTACTGGGAGATGTGGAGAGTCACAGTCTGCGATCTCCCCACTGCGCTGGGCTGGGGAGGTGCCCACTGCCTTGCTTTGGCCGTGCTACGATCCCCCTTCTTCCATCCTCCCCTCGCCCCCCCATTAACACATGACACCGGAGCGCCACGTTGCAGCACGTGTCTGCTGCCCAAGCCGGGGCCTGACGTCTTGCCTCGGTGTGTCCCTGGCCAGGTGGTTCGTCATCCGCGGGCTCTTCGAGCAGTCAAAGGGAGAGTCGTGTCTACTGAGGCACAGAGTGGCTGAGGAGAAACAGATCTGGGGGCAGTTCTGGCCTCTGGGAGGTTGGGTTATTAGTTTTCAGCTTTTCCTGCTTTTCCTGCCTGCCCACGGTGCCCCCCGGGCGCTCCCCCCCGGGGCCCCCCCCCCGGGGGGGGGGGGGGGGGGGGCTGGTCCTGTACCTCGCTTTTGCCAGTAGCATGTGACCCGATGTAAGGAAGTCCCATCCAGAAGAGCTGGTCCCACGTGGCTGCTCCCCTGCCGGCTGGGGCCTCCGTGAAAAGCACACAGAGCAGGGCTAACCGACCTGCAGCCCCGTCAGTACCCTGGTGGCCCCGCAGGCAAGGGAGCTGGGACACACCTGTTTCTGTAAGCCACTGAGATTTTAGGGTGCGGACATGGTGTATGGTTACCCGTAGTACCACCGACTAGTCTAGCAGGAGGGGGATGGCCTAGGGGGCGTTCAGATAGAAATGACCGGCCACCTCTCGACTACATCAATAGACAGGTCTGTTAGAACGTTCTGTGATGAAGGAAATGCTCACTGTCAGTGCTGTCGCGTGATGGGACTGCCACTGGCCGCCTGTGGCCATGAGCACGCGGCAGGTAGCTGGCAGGATGAGGGTGCCGAATTTTACATTTTATTTAACTTTAATTAATTTAAATTTAAACTGAAGTAGCGATGTATGCTGACCGGCTGCTGTATTGGACAGCGCGGGCATGTCTACGTCTAAAGCCCAGGAGAGAGGGTGCCTGGGGGGGCTCAGTCGGTAAAGCATCTGACTCTCGGTTGCAGCTCAGTTCTTGATCCCAGGGTCGTGAGTTCAGGCCCTGCATCGGGCTCCATGCTGGGCGTGGAACCTACTTTAGAAAGAAAGAAAGAAAAAAAGAAAGTTCTGCAGAGAGGCCCAGGTGGAGTAGCGTATTTGGGATTTATTCTTATATATAGAATTAACATATAAATATACATGGAACCCTGGAACATATATACAGAATCCCAGTATATGTGCGTGCTCTGGGGGCAAATAGTTCATGATTCTGTCAGATTCCTAAAGGGGACTTTAGCCTCCAAAGTTAAGAGAAACTCTAGACCCTGGGGGATGTTGTCTGGAGGTTAAGAATCCCAAGAATTAAGAGTAGATCAAGGGCCAGGGCTCCAAGGGACAGCAGTGCCTGGGTGCGGTTAGCAGCAGGACCCTTCAGAGGAGCAGTGACATTCAGAAGAAGAGAGCTAGAGTTGGGACACCAGTAGACCAGATGGTCTCAGAGGCAGCTGTCACTGCAGAGGGCAACACGATGTACTCTAGAGGTGGTCTATACAGCAGGACCATGGGTGCTCTTGGCTGGAAGGGGGCTGCATGCTAATCGCTAGTGTTCGGATGAATTCACTTGTTCACTTGGCAACAGAACAAACATTCCGTACCTGGAGAAGAGCTGGATCAGCAAACCAGGAACCTCCCTTAGGAAGAACAGGGGCTCAGAGGTAAGGCCAGATAAGCGACAAGACAGATGCCCGTTCAGCAGGCAGATCTGATCCAGAGGGTGCAGCAGTGGGGCGTGGTCCAGGGAGGATGACTCCTGAAGAGGTGGAAACTGGAAAAGAGGTGTCACTGTAGAGCCCCCAGGAGAAATGGAGAAGGCAGGATAAAGTCTGCTTATGGGAACTGAATTGAAATACAAGGCTCCATCACAAGGAATTAATATGGTTACTGGAACCAGGGCCACCAACATCATTCCTCCATCTGTCCATCCATCCAACCATCCATCCATCCATCCACACACCCACCCATCTGTCCATCCATCCATCCATCCATCCATCCATCCATCCATCCATCCATCCAATCCATCCACACACCCACCCATCCATCCATCCATCCACCCATCCATCCATCCATCTATCACTCACTGATCCATCAAATCATCCACCCATTCATCCATCACTCATCCATCCATCCATGCATCCACTCACTCATCTGTCCATCCATTATCTAATATTTGGAGGGCATAGCTGGTACACCTATTACTGAGGCAGGACCACAAACACAACTGAGAAGGGAGATTGCTACTCAGGAGTCTGCCAAGCCCTTGAGCTCAATGTGTTTCCATCTGATCTCATGTTCTCCCAACTCCAGACTTTCGCCTGCTCTAGCCTTTAGTGGCTGTTAGTCATCCATACCGAAAGTCTGCATGGGTGGTCCTTGGTTTTCTGTCTTCCTTACCCTCCCATCCATTCTAATTCCTTGGTTTCTCTCAACTGTCTCTGCTCCTCTTGGGCAGGACTCAGTGCCCCTGTGTCACCACAACAGTACCAATACTAGTGTTTTCATCCACTCAGGCTGCCATAACTGAAGACCAAAAACGGGGTGACTGGATGACAGGCAGGTATGTCTTACACTTCTGGAAGCTGGATGTCCAAGATCTAGGCACCAGCAGATTTCACGTGTGGTTGTCAGGGGCGTGCTATGAAGGTGCTCACACCAGGAGTTTCTTTCCCAACACCGACTTTATTGGGTCCTTAAGGTTAACGTGCTGATGAGGCAGGGTCAGGATTCCAAACTCAGTGACATCTCCCCACGTGTTGACCTTGGCTTCTTATGGGTCACACAGAGCACAGCACGAGACAGGCCACACAGCACATTAGGCAGAACAGGATGTAGAAGCAAACAACCCCCATGCGACGTCAGTCTGTGAGTGCACTGTGGAGATAAGGTCTCAGTCAGTCCAGGTCACCTCCTGGCGCTTACTGCTGCTTCTGTCCCAGCAGGGAGGGGTCTCAGTTCCTCCTGGAGATCAGTCGGGCAAAGCCCCGTGCAGCAGCTGCCGTTTGAAGTGGTCAGACACGCAGGGGTCAGGGTCTGAGAAGTCTGATGGTTTGCTGCGAAATCTTCCCTTTGTAAAGGGCTGGCATCAGTCTTGGGCCCTGCGGACCTCCTCTGCTTCTGCTGGTTGTTGGTTTTGGGGTATGGTCGGCCGGTGCTGGTCTGGGTGATATCTTGTCTTAACTTGATATGGTGGGCTGCTGTCACTGCCTGACATGAGTAACTCCATCTTGCTCCCTACAGTCCTGAAGGCCCTCCTCATTCACTGATGTCATCTTCTCCCTGTGTCCTCACAGCGGGGAAGGGGCAAGAGGGCTCCCGGGGGTCTTCTTCCTAAGGGCACTGACCCCAGTCATTGAGGGCTCCCCCTAACCCTGATCACCTCTCAGAGGCCCCGCTGCCTACGGCCATCACCTTTGCGGGGGGGGCAGTTTCAGCCTATGAATGTCAGGGGAGCACCTTCAGACCCTAGCCTTCCTCTCCTGGCCCCTAGAAGTCACATCCTTCTCACAGGAGAAATACAATTGCTCCATCCCAACAGCCCAAGTTGGAACTTGTTCCGGCATCAACTCCCAAGTCTGAGTCCAAAGTCTGATCTAAATTTCTAAGTCAGGGGTCAGGGAGACCCCAGGGACGCTCATGCTGAGGCAGCATCTCTCCAGCTGTGAAGCTGTCCCGAATGCAAAGGTGGGCACAGGACAGACATGCCCATCCTGAAGGGGAGCAGCTGGAAGGAAGGATGGGGTGACCAGGCCAAGCAAGTCCAAACTACTACAAGAAAAACTGCAAGAGTTTGAGGCTTCAGAAGAATCCTCCCTGGATCCTCTGCCTTCTGGGACTGCTGGGGCAGGAGGATCCTGACCCAAGCTCTGCTAGACAGGGCGGCCCCACCCTGGTGCAACTCTGTTCCAGGGCTCTCCCCTCAGGCTGACCCTTTGTAGCTGGGGTCACAGAGTACAGCTCTACCTGGAGGTCCTATCCTTTGAAATCTAGGTGGAGGCAGCCACGCCTCCAGGACTCTGTGGAGGGGGTGGGGTCTTGGGGTGGGGTTGGGGAAGCACCTGGAGCCACAGTGAGGGAATCCTCGCTCCGATGGTCTCCAAAGGTCTCAGGGTCCTTCCCTCTTGTCTTGGAGAATAACATCCAGTTTTTTTATCGATGGTCACTCAAACATCCTTCATGTTCTCCATTTTTACAATGTGGATAGGCTGGGAGTTTTTCCCAAATCTTAGAGTTCTACCTCTTTTCTGATTAACAATTCTGTCTTTAAAATATTTCCATTTCGCCTAGATGGCTCAGTGGGTTAAGCCTCTGCCTTTGGCTCAGGTCATGATCTCAGGGTCCTGGGATCGAGCCCCACAGCAGGCTCTGGCTCAGTGGGGAGCCTGCTTTCCCCTCTTCCTCTGCCTACCTCTCTGCCTACTTGTGAGCTCTCTTTATCAAATAAATAAATAAAGTCTTTAAAAAAAAATTTTCCACTTCAAGATAAGACCTCAGGAGAAGCCAAGCCACACCGTCTACACTTTGCTTAGAGCTTCAGCCGAAGATCCAATTTCATCGCTCAAGTCACACCTTCCACGGAACACTAGAACACGGTCCAGTCCAGCACTGTTACAGGATAGCACGGATGGCCTTTCCTCCAGTTTCCGGTAACGTGGTCCCCATTTCCATCTGAGACACCACCCATGTTTCCAGCAATGTTGCATTCAAGATCACCTGGGCACTCTCCAGGAAGACGGGGGCTTTCCCGCCAGCTCTCCTCCTCTCCTGAGTTCTCATCAGAATCGCCTGCAGTGGTCTTCATGGTGATGGAGGCTTTTTCCAGCATCGACCTCAAAACTTGCCCAGCCTCAGGGCACCTGGCTGGTTCAGTCAGTAAAGCGGCTGCCTTTGGCTCGGGTGGCAGGATTCAGTCCTGCGTCCGGTTCCCTGCTCAGCGGGGAGCCTGCTTCTCCCTCTCCCTCTGCCTGCAGCACCCCATTCCTGGTACCGATGTCCAGTCTTAGGCGGTTGAAACAAAAGGACCATGGCCTAAGTGGTTTATAAACAGTAGAAATTTGTTTCCCACAGTCCTGGGGCCTGCAAGCCTAAGTTCAAGGTGCTAGCAGATCGGTGTCTGGGGAGAGCCCTGTGGTAGCTCAAGGATGCTGCCTTCTCCCTGTGTCCTCACTGCGGAAGGGCTGAGGGAGCCCTCTGGGGTCCCTTTTAGAGGGAGCTAAGCCCATCAGGGAGGCTCCACCTTCAAGACCTAATCACCTCCCAAAGACCTCATCTCCACATACCACCATCGCATTGGGGGTTAGAGTGGAACAGATGAGTCTGGGAAGGTAACCGTTCAGATGTGAATTTCTCTGACTCCGTCTCCATGTGAGAATGGAAGCAGCCACACCCACGTGGAGAGTGGCGCAGAGCTGGGCCCTTACCCAGCAGGGCTTCCGCCAGGAGCTGCTCGCACCCCTGGACGGTGCTCTCTTGGCTACTGTGGGCGCTGGGAAGACCCTCTTCTACCTCCCCCTTGATTCCATTGTGTAAGAGACCACAGTCTTGGTTGTGATTCTGAAATATAAAAAGCTCTGAAGACAGAAAGTTGTGGGGTTGTTGTTTTTGTTTGTTTTTTGCTTTTTTTTATTTTTGTTTTTGGTAAGTTTGGTGCCAAAATTCAACTTGCTGCAAAACCTGACCTCGTCTGCGTGGGCTGCCCCCCCCCTTGTGACCTGGGTTTCAATTGCACTACGAGTGAGTTAAAAAGAGTGAAAGACACTCTGTTGCGTGCGCTGGGAGGGACACGTCAAATGCTGTCCTTGTCAACAGCAGGAGCTGTTAGAGGCCGCTTTTGGGCGACAGGCTTGAGTGATGGAAATTGGGAGAAGGTAGGAGGGCCTGATGTAGTTTTTGAATATAGGTGAGGTTTGGTGAGGTCCGGAGCCGACAGCCAAGGAAGAATTCTTGAGACATCTTTGGTGCAAAAAGTTGATTTTGCTGAAGGACGGGGACAGGACCCGCAGGCTGGAAGAGCTGCTGCCCCGGGATCACGAGGAGTGACTGATGGTGTACTTCGGGGTTGGGGGAAAAAAAGGAAGGGAAGCTCCAAAAGGACTTTCATACGCCAAAGAAGATGCAGGGGATACCCACGACCTTGCCATTGTCAAGTTAAGGTTATTTTTCCCTGTAGACAGGCATTGACATTAAGATAGTCGGATGGGGCACCTGGGTGGCTCAGTGGGTTAAAGCCTCTGCCTTCGGCTCTGGTCATGGTCGCAGGGTCCTGGGATCAAGCCCCATATCGGGCTCTCCAATCAGTGGGGAGCCTGCTTCCCCTTCTCTCTCTGCCTGCCTCTCTGCCTACTTGTGATCTCTCTCTGTCAAATAAATAAAATCTTCAAAAAAAAAAAAAATAGGACAATTGGGAGTTTCCGGGAGGAGGGTTCCACTCTGCCCGCCTCAAGTGTCTGTCAGTGGGCTGCTGGTTATAAGGACATTTAATTTTATCTCTGTTTCTTCAGCCTTTGATTCAAGAGGACTTAGGAAATCAAAGGATGGCAGCTGAAGTTTCACAGCACCTGTGGTGACCCAGTATCACAGCACCCATGACGACCCAGTACACCAGTACCCATGATGACGCAGTACCACAGCACCCGTGATGACCCAGTACACCAGTACCCGTGATGACCCAGTACCACAGCACCGGTGACAACCCAGTACCATAGAAATGTGGAAAACACCGCCTGGTGGGAGGGAGAAGGCGCTGCTCAGGGGTAGCACGAGTGCGGTTGGCGAGGACAAAGCCCATGGATGCTGAGGGCTGTTTGCTGGTCATGGAGGCGGCTGGGATCTTGCAGGAAGACCTGATCTTTACAGGGGAGCATGAATATTGAGGAGCCTGGCTGTGGGAACTGAGGAAGTGTTGTGACAGAAAACAGCCTGAATATCAGTTGGAGGGAAAACTTCTGGTCAGGAAGCAACTGAAAATCACTCTGATGGGCTTGCTCTGATCGTGGGAGATGAAAACCTTTATCCAAACGAGTCTTGGTGCAGACAAGGCAGCTGGCATTTCCAGAGAGGCATTAGAATGGCTGAGGGAGGGGCTGACTAGGGTTTCAGGACGCAGGGCACAGGCTGGCTCGGGATAAAGCCAGGCGTGATTGGGAAAAGCCACTGGTTCTCGGTGGCGTGTGCTATGTCCCTCAGTCCTACTGTGCAGACAGACACAACCAAGACATGTTTTTTGCCTGGTTTGATAACCCCTTTCTATCAGCAGCACGATTCGCTAGCTCCCCACACTCCCTTCCCGAATGTCTTTGGAAAAGTAACGTGTCTAACATCTGCTTTTCCCCAGTTTGCGAGAGGAGCTTTCTATCCCATGAAGAGTAAATGTGAATGATTTCTGCAGGCGGGGTAAATGCACGCTCCCGAGGTTGTCAGGGCTGGGCCTCCTGAGACCGTCGGTCGATCAAGCTAGCGACAGGTGGCAGGATCGGGATGGGCACTTAAACTGTCGCTAGTGCTCGGCTGGTCTGGGGAGCTCCCCTAACATCTGCTCGGCACAACTTTGATCTAAAATGTTGCTGGACCTTGAATCTGGAGAAGAAGTCAGCCCACAAGAGGATATGGTGAGAGCAAACCTCATTGTTTACTCCAAAGTTTTACCAAGCACAGTTTAAGTTAAGGGAAAGTGACAGGCTGAACACTTCCTTGAGTGATGGGGAAATCGCTGCATGGGTTAGATACAGACAAGACTAAGGAGGGATGAGGGAGACGAGGAACTGTGGGCGCTAGGGGCCGCCCCCATAGACCGTGTGGAGATGAGCGTGGGACCTGGTAAGTGCTGGCTTCAATAACACTGATCAGGGAGCAGGTGGTCACCGAGCTCGAGGGACGGCCTTAGCTTTGAGACTGGTGACTTGGGAAGATGTGCAGAGAAGCACTGTCCTCAAGGGGCTGCCTGGTGACCAAGACGCCTGTCCTCCCATATGTCCACCTCTGACCCCAAGACCCCAGCCATGCAGCACGGCGGTGCCCTCTTCCCGAGCCGCGGCTCTGCGGACAGCAGGCCCAGGGACAGCTCCCCACATGTGAGGATGAACCTTTGCTTCTCTTGAGCCGCCGTGTGTTTGAAACTGCACTGAACGTTGTCCTCGGGAAGAAGTACTGGGAACTTAGTGCCAGTAGTCAGCGCGCTGGGTCACGCACCGTTTCGTGACTGTGTAAATCAGCCGGAAGCCCCTGCAGTCGTGCCTGTGGGATGTTAATTCCTCTTAGCGGGAGAATCTGACTGGGGCGATGTTAGCGTGTCTGCTCTGGGGCTCCTGCCGCGGACCCCTGGGGGAGGCCACGTGATATAGGGTGCATGTTCGTGCTGCTTTCTCTTTGCTCGGGATGGTTTCAGGACCAAATGTATCCAGCCCCGCAGGACTCAGGCCTGGTGCTCAGGAGGAGGACCCCTGGACGTGTTCAGGACGGAAGGACGGGCAGTGATGGGGACCACAGTGCGGTGCGGCTGACACTGCAGAAGAAGTCGGGGCCCCGGCCGGTCCTGAGGGACTGGAGTGCCGGGAGCAGGGAGTAAGCCCGGAATCGTTCAGTCCCGGCCCTGATGGTTGCTCTTGTGGACAGAGGAGAGAGATGCGGATTCTGGACTCGCTGTGTCTGTCAGACTCTGTCCCCAAGAGCCATGCTGGGCTCGGGGTACCCAGGAAAATACAGGATGCTCGGCTAAATTTGAATTTCAGGTAAACAATGAATAATTGTTTAGTCCAAGTATGTTCCAGATATCACAAGGGATTTACATTAAAAATGTATCCATCGTTTATCTGAAATTTTGTCCTTCGCTTTTATGTCCTAAATCTGGCAGCTCTCGCTGGGGTCTCAGACACCTTTGTCCCTGGTGCCGTAGCTCCAGCCCTGCACCCGGAGATGCTCACAGGTGTCGGAGGAATGACGGGAGGTAGGGATGGGCTTGGGCTGGGTGGGGCTTGGGTCCGCTCTCAGCTTCTTGCCTCTGAGCTTCGAATCCACCCTTTGGCTGCTCCAGATAATGGAAGTGGCTCTGCCCAGGGCTTTCCTCTGCCAGCTGGGGTGCTGGTGAGCCCCATCAGTACTTGGCACAGTGGAGGGGAAGCTATTCTCTTCCCAGTTCTGGTGCAGTGCACAACACCAGCAACATGCTGTGGCCAGCATCTCCCCTTGGCGTCTCTTCCAGCGTCCAGAGTAGAGTGATGGGATATGATGCCTCCCACATGCTGCTTCTCCTGGCATCCTTTGGGGGGACTTGACAAAGGGCCCTGACACACAGCACGTCCTGTGGCACCTGCCCAGCACCCCAGAGGCCAGACCTCTAGCTGTGCCATTGGTGATGCCGTCAGTGAGTCCAGCATGCAGCCAGCCACCCTGGGGCCACTCTGGGCTTGCTCCTATGAGGCCTGGGTGGGGAGGGGGTCTTTCCTGGCAGCCCGAGGGCTGCTCCCCACATCTGCTAGTCTTGTACCCGAGTGATCTCTGAAACTGTTGCTCCCAACTGTCACTTCAGGGCCCTGTGGATCATTCTTCCAAACGAACTTTCCCTTTTCACATGACTGTGTGGTTTCTGTCTCCTGCTGTGTGACCCCGATGACCCAGGCACGAAGAGTCTCTGTGGTTCTGTTTTTACTCTAAAGCAAGCCTGGTTTTCTCTCTCAGACCAGGACCTGATAGTTGCTGGATTCGTTCAGTATGACCTCAGACACGGAGGGCGGCCCAGAGACTCTGCCTGCACAGGCCTCCTGGGGGCCCCTGAGACCACTATCTGCCACCTTGGAAGAGGTGGTCACCAGGGAGCTTTGCTGCCACCGGCTGGCCCCTGGCTGGAGGCCACGGGGGAGCCAGGCAGGTCTGGGTTCTGGAGGGGAAGCTGGCTCAGCCTGGGGGTGGGGGTGGGAGGTAAAGAGACGTAGAAGAATTGACACAAGGCTTTTCCCGAGCAGGAGGGTTGAGAGCCTTGAGTGAGCTGAGGCCGGTCCCCGCAAGAGCACGGTGTCCCTCTCCGGGGCCCCAGGAGGACAGCTCTTATCAGAGACCACAGAAGTTCCGTTTGAGGCGGGAGACAAACGCCGGGTGCTGTGACTAGACCAGGGGGTGGGATCCTCTGAGTGACCTTCATCTTCTAAGAACCTCGCAACCTGTCGCCAGCCAGTGTCACCCCACAGATCTCCAGCAGGAGACCGTGGCCCAATGGCTCCTGCATCTGTCCCCTGTCAGCTGGAAGGTCCTGGAACAAGGCCTGGTTTGGTCAGTAGAGAAATCCTGGGCCCTCTTGGGGTTTCTGAGACCCAGGGCTCTGGGCTTATCTCAGTGAGGGAGGTGGGGGGATTTCAGGGCCCACGGCAACCCTGGGGGAGCTCCCACCATCCTTCAGTGCCAGTCATGTCTGTGCTGGGGACTCTGAATCTGTATTTTCAGTCGGACTGTCCTTGGGGCTGTAGCCCCCCCAGCCGGGCCTGGACTTATGGGGATCGTCACCTCATGCCCGGCTCGAAGCTTCTCTGGGTGGTTTGTTCTCTGGTTTTACTAGGGACGTCCTCGTCAAGGGATAGGATCATAATTTGGTCTTACCGAGTTTCATTTTAGAGTCCCTGACTGCCCCCCCCCAACCCTGTTCCCAAGGGCGGCTGCAGAAGTCACATGATTCTGACCCCCCAAGTAGATAGAAGGCCGCCACTTTGTAGGGACCCTTACGGATGGGGACTGTGTCGGGCCCACAGAGGAAAGCCCTGTGCCACCCACCCAGGGAGGCGTGCCTGGCTCCCTGCAGAGGCCTGCGCACCCCCACACCCTGAAAAGCCCCCATTCCCTTCAGCACCCAGAGGAAACAGGCCACCAATTCCTGTCTCTTTCTTTCTTTCTTTTTTTTTTTTTTTAAGATTTTATTTATTCATTCGGCAGAGAGAGAGATCACAAGCAGGCAGAGAGGTGGGCGGAGAGAGAGGGGGGAAGCAGGCTACTTGCTGAGCAGAGAGCCCGATGTGGGGCTCCATCCCAGGACCCTGAGACCATGACTCCAGCCACAGGCAGAGGCTTTAACCCACTGAGCCACCCAGGTGCCCCTAATTCCTTTTTCTTTTAAAGATTTTATTTCTTTATTTGAGAGAGAGAGAGAGATCACAAGCAGGGGAGCGGCAGCAGAGGGAGAAGCAGGCCCCCATCTGAGCAGGGAGCCCGATATGGGACTCAATCCCAAGACCCCGGGATCATGACCTGAGCTGGAGGCAGCTGCTTTGCCAACAGCCACCCGGGCGTCCCGAGCAAACAATTCTTACATTTAGGAAGAAGTCGACCTAACTGGAGTGAGATACATTTCTTAAGCAGATTTCAGAGCCTGAGAAGGTGGGCTCATGGGGGGGGGGGTCTCACCACTGGTGGGATGCAGGGGGAGAAAATCATGGTGAATGTAAAGTACTTATGGTTATTGGAATCCAAAAAAATTTTTTAATTTTAATTTTCTAAACATTTTTTTAAAAGATTTTATTTATTTATTTGACAGACAGAGATCAGAAGTAGGCAGAGAGGCAGGCAGAGAGAGAGACAGATGGAGCAGGGAGCCTGATGCAGGGCTCGATCCCAGGACCCTGAGGTCATGACCTGAGCTGAAGGCAGAGGCTTAACCCACTGAGCCATCCAGGTGCTTCTGGTTATTGGAAAATAAAAAAAAATATATATATATATGTATATATAATATATTAAAAATATATATAAATATATATAAATATATATATAAACATAAATATATAAATATATATATTTTTTATTTCAGAGAGAAGGAGCACAGCATTGGGGGCACAGAGAGGGAGTTAAACTGACCCCCCGCTCAGCAGGGAGCCCGATGTGGGGTTCGATCCCACAACCCTGAGCTGAAGGCAGACACTTAAACCAGGCATCCTGCTTATTGGCAAATTTCAACCTCGCTCGGGTCATGAGGCCCTTTCCAGGTCTAAATAAAGGTTTTTGTGTGAACACACCATTCTGTGCAATGTTGCTGAGGGTTCACGACCACGCGGCCCGTCTGGGGGCTGTGGGTTTGGGTTAAGAACCCTTGGCCAGGTCCCTGTCGTTCGGCATGCGGTCGGGGACCCCTCCCAACAGATCGGGCTCGCACCTGCTCAGGACGCAGCTGCCCGGGCTCACCCCCCTGAGCCAGAAGCAGGGGAGAGGGACTCGCAGGGTGGAGGCCCCGGGCTGCTCCAGAGGCGCCGACACACGCGTCCTGCAGGAGGTTGTTCGCAGACTTGCCTACTGTGTGGCTCTTGGACACGACATGCGGCGGCAAGTCTTCCTGAGTTAGGGACGTCCAGGGCAGCTGGCAGAACAGTGGTGCCACTCGGAGCCGAGGGCCCGGGGGCCCTGCACTGTCGCCGTCTGGGACCGGCCACCCTGCGGCAGTCCCCCTACGGCGGCCACCTGCCGCACCCTGGAGCCCGCGGCGCCACGCCCGCCCGTGCAGAGTGCAGACCCCCCGGATCCAGGTTCCGTTACTAACGTCGGCTTTGGCTTGGCTGCTTCCGAGGCTCAGAGCGGCTGCTCCTCCCCAAGCCAGCACGGTGCGCGTCTTCACTGTCATTTACGTTCGAGCAGAAGGGAGATGCGGGTGAGCGCGCACGCAGCACGCACGCCCCACAGCGTCCAGTCTCCCAGACCTGAGGAAGGACTGACCTCCCTCCAGGACAGACGGACAGATGGGCTCCGACGATGCAGGAGAAAACCCCACAGAAGTCAGAATCACCAGCCCCTCCACCAGCGAGCAAACGCCCACCGGGACACACCACACGGGATGATGCCACCTCGACAGCCGGGCCCACACTCTAGGGAAAGCCGCTCTGTGGGGCGGGGATGCTGGGCCCTTCCGGCCCCCCGTTCTCCGTTCCTTCACTCATGACGTGCTTACCGAGCACCTCCGAAGAAGCAAGCTTTGTGGGAGGCACCCGGGATCCCAGGATGAGTGAGAGCCGGTCCCTGTCCTCATGAGCCCACATCCTGGGCAAGAGAAAAGAACAAACAAGAAAAAGTGCGACGTCATGTCAGAGCCGGCTCCGTGCTGCCCAGAGGAGGAATGGGCACTTGGGGGCGCTGGTGGGCACAGGAGGGGGACCCTGGCAGCCAAGTCAGGCGGGGGGGGGGGGGGGGGCCACCCAAAGTCATGATACGGGAGCTGAGGTTCCCAGACGTGAAGAGCTGGGAAGGGACAGTGCGGGGACAGGGGCAGCGAGCAGGCCCGGAGCCGGGGGCAGGGGGAGGCTGGCGGCCGCAGAGGCTGCCCCCCGCGTGTCAGGAGGTCTGGGACACCCAGGTTGGATGCTGTCCCAGAATCAGTAGCTGCCCCGGAACATGCGCATGAGAAGAGAATTGAGACCCCGTCTCCGTGGTTAAGTCTCAGAAGTGGCGCGTCACCGGGACCTGCTGATGTTGCAACGGCCTCTGATCTCACACAAGCTTGTGCACGGGCTCTCGCGTGCGTCCCCACAGCCAGAAAGCAGCCCACGAGGCAGAAGCTTGGATCAGTGCTTGTTGGGGGCTGGGGGGAGGCGGGAGGGAGGCCGGGGAGGGAGTGTCATGGGTGTGGGGTTTCTTTTTGGGGTGACAACAATGTCCTGGGGTTTGACTGGTCATTTGTGCCATCTGGGAATCGTCTGAAAGCCACCTAAGTGTACACTCTAGAAGGATGAACTTTATGGTATGTGAATTATGTCTCAATAAAGCTGATTTTTTAAAAAGATTTTTATTTATTTAAACATAAATAGGGAGAAGGAGAGAGAGCGCAAACTCAGGCAGAGAGGCAGGCAGAGGCAGAGGGAGAAGCAGGCTCCTTACTGAGCAGAGAGCCCGATGCGGGACTCGATCCCATGACCCTGGGATCATGACCTGAGCCGAAGGCAGCGGCTTACCTGATTGAGACCCCCAGGTGTCCCTAAAGCTGATTTAAAAAAAAAAAAAGCAGAGGTTGTTGTGTTGAGGACGAGGCAGCCGTGGGGAGATGGCTGGGGAGCAGATCCCGGGAGGGTGAGTGTCGGCTAGATTAGGGGTTCAGGAGGGGTTGGAGAGGAGGAGGAGCTGGCCCTGGCCCTCGGCTGGGCCGTGGAGGCAAGGGTATGGAAGAAGAGGTTTGGTCTGGAGAAGTAGGTTTAAGGGTTGGTGGGCCCCCTGGGGTTACCGTCCCTCACTCAGTATTCGGCCAGGAGCCAGCATGGGCCTTGTCTGGACACCCCCTCCCACCACACACTCCAGGGCTTCATGCCAGCTCCAACCTATGAGAACTGGGAGGCCTCGGGCAGCACGCGCGATTCTCAAGGGAGTGTCCCCGTTGGTGAAATGGGGACACGACGTGTACCCACCCCGGGCATCGTTGGCATTCGCCGCGATGAGACAGGGGCCGTACTGAGCGCAGGCCGGTCCATGTGTGAGAGCCAGGTGGGGGGCGGTCCCGGCCACAAAGCTCCGAAAAGTCCCTTCCTCCATCTGGGCCTCAGTTTGCTGATCTGTAAAATGGAGCTGGACGCGTTGATTCCCAACATCCTTTCTCAGACCCTCATTCTGTGGTTCCGTGCGGTAGAACACAACCGTGCCAGGGTCCGAGGAGACCGGGGGAGTCTCACTCCCCGGGCACGTTCAAGGGGAAGGCAGAGTCAGTGCCCCAGGCGGCCCTGACATGCAGCCTCAGAGGGTGGGAAGGGGAGGAAGGGACAAGGAAGGGTCCTGCCCGCCCTCTTCACAGCCACGCTGCCCTGCCGGGGCGACCTCCCTGTGCGCTCTCAAGGGGACCCGTTAACCTTGTCGCAACAAAAGAGATGGCGTGTGTGTGTTCTTTCAAGCCTGTATAATCTGTCAGACCATGTAGTTAAACCCTTAGCTTCAGGTTTGCGTACGGGCCCCTGGGACCCCTTATTTCTGGCAGAGTAAAGGTGGTCGACACTCACACACACACACACACACACACACACACACTCTCATACACACATGACCTTCCATAGCAGGCTCTACATCTTTTTTAAAAATTTAATTTGTTTTTATTTAAATTCAATCAATTAACATATATTTTATTGGTTGCAGAGGTAGAGGTCAGTGATTCATCAGTCTTATGTAACACCAGTGCTCATCATACCACGTGCCCTCCTGAATGCCCATCCCCCAGGTACCCCGTCCCCCCACCCCCTCCCCGCCAGCAGCCCTCGGTCAGTGTCCTCGAGTTAAGAGTCTCTCATGGTTTGTCTCCCTCTCTGATTTCTTCTTATCTTATTTTCTCTCCCTTCCCCTATGGTCATCTGTTTCGTTTCTTAAATTCCACATATAAGTAACATCATATAATTGTCTTTCTCTGGTTGACTTACTTTGCTCAGCATAATGCCCTCTAGTTCCATCCACATCATCGCAAATGGGAAGATTTCATTTCTTTTGATGGCTGCATAGTATTCCATGGTATATATATACCACATCTTCTCTATCCATTCATCTGTGGATGGACATCTGGGTTCTTTCCATAGTTTGGCTATTGTGGATGTTGCTGCTATGAACATTTGGGTGCACGTGCCCTTCGGATCACTACGTTTGTATCTTTAGGGTAAATACCCAGTAGTGCGATTGCTGGGTTGTAGGGCAGCTCTATTCTCAACTTTCTGTGGACCTTCCACGCTGTTCTCCAGAGTGGCTGGGCTCCACATCTTTGTTCTTTGCATTTTGGTTTCAGTTCATGACTTCACATGTGGGTAAACTCATTCCCATGGTCCAGAATTCACCATGAGGAGCCCTGCTGGCTCTCGCCCGCCCCCGCGGCCTCCCAAGGAGTAGCCGTGCCCCTGGGGCTTATCTGTGTGGTCACGAGCCACCGCATGTGTGTCTGCTCTGTTTTGGCGTTAAGAGTGCACAATACGGGGGTGCCTGGGGGGCTCAGTGGGTTAAGCCTCTGCCTTTGGCTCAGGTCATGGTCTCAGGGTCCTGGGATCGGGCCCCGCATCGGGCTCTCTGCTCAGCGGGGAGCCTGCTTCCCCCTCTCTCTCTGCCTGCCTCTCTGCCTACTTGTGATCTGTCAAATAAATAAATAAAATCTTAAAGTGAAAAGAACGCCCTTCATTTTGAAGGCCGAGTACTATTCCACTGTGTGTAGGAGATTCTTGTCTCTAACCCGTTCACCTGCTGGCAGGTTTGGGTCGCCCGCTTTGGGACCGGTGCAGTGGTGAGCACGGGTGTGCTGCTGTGTTTAGAACACCGTAGAACATTCCAGCAGCCAAGCCCGGCGTGCCGGTCCTCTACTGATGCACCGTTCTCTGACGTCTGTCCCTTGCTGTCACAGGCACAGCCACACCAGGAACGCAGTGCAGAGCCCCGCGTATCCGTGGGGTATGTCTGGGCGGATGGATCCCACGCAAGGTGCTTTTGAGACCTGAGACTTAAGTCACTTTTGTCCAGCCGCTGTTGGAAGCTGTTCGGACGCGCCCAGCCTCGCGGGCGATGGTGTGAGGACTGCGGGTCCAGGCGATGGTGTGAGGACTGCGGGTCCAGGCGAAAGTCAGAGAAGGGGTTTGCAAATTCCCACTTCGGCGGCTTTGGGGGCTGCCGCTTGGACAGAGGACGCCGCGACGCCCGCAGGCTGCGGCGGCGGACACCAGGGGGCGCGGTGCTCCCGCTCGCAGCCCCGAGAAGGCCGGGCTGGGGAGGACACTCTCCGGGGGTGTGGGTACGGGTGGGGGACGATCGGTGTTTCCTAAAGAGAGGCCGCGCGGCATTTGTTTATTAGGTTTTGGGTGGACAGCGACGTGGGGGCTTGGGCTCTGGTCTGGCCCCCAGTGTGCTCGTGGGCCTCCCGCTCTCTGTGCCCGCGGGCTCGCACGTTCTTTCACCCCGACCAGGGCGTGTCTCTTCATTGGTCGAAGTTCAGGGCTCCCCGGCCTGGCCTGCGGCTCAGTGCATTCACCCCCGCCCCCCGCCCCTGCCCCGCCCGTGGACTGGGACTGACACTCTGCCCGCCTTGCCGTGGTGGTGGCTTCTGGCCGGGGTCGAGTGGGGATGTCCCTCCTGGTGGGGATGTTGTCTGGGGGCCACAGCCCTGCAGGGAGGCTGCGATGGGGACGGGGTGGGGGTGGGGGGTGGTCCGGTTCTTCCTCCCCAGCTGTCGCAAGGAGTCGGTGCAGGCTCTCTCCCCACCACCTGCCAACACAAGGGCCACAGCCACATCCCAACCCAGGGGTCCAGGGCTCATAGATTTGGGGGCGTTTGGAGGAGCCCAGAGGGGGCCAAGGGGCTGACGCACAGCTGCACGGCCTCCCAGGATGGGCTGGATGGGGGTGAAGGGCAACGAGGCGGGGGTGGGACCGGGGTCTGCAGTGAGCGCCACAGGACTCCCTCCTGCAGGGTCATGGGTACCCGGCTGCTGTGTCCACGCACCCCTCACCAGCCCCCTGCAGCCCCACCTCGCCATTCTGGGGGAGTCTGTGCTGCGTTGCCAGGGCAGGGCCGTGACACATGGGTCCTTCTGCCTGACCTGTGTTGTGACATGGGGGGGGGTCCCTGGGAAGGACGCGCCCCTGTGTCCCACCAGGGAGGGAGGGTGAGCACTGCTGCGCTCAGAGCTGCGGGACCCCCCGAACCGGGAACCCGGGATGGAAGGGCCTTCAGCTCACCGTCTAACCCTGTCTCATGGAGAGAATGCAGAGACCCAGAGAGGGAGCTGGAGCTGTGCTCTCACACGCTTGACCCACCTCTCGGGGCAGTCGCTCCCGGAGCAGAGGGGCTCGGGTGAGCGTCGGGGAGCCCAGTGGAGCGCCCCAGATGGGGGACTTCAAACTACAGACACGGACGGTCTCACAAGCTTCTTCCCTGCGTCCAGACCTCTCTGCACGGACGCCAGCATCCGGGTCCACGGGCCACACTAACCCAGCACGACATCATCTTAACACATCACCTGTTTCCAAATGAGCTCACACCGCGGGTTCTGGAGGTGAACATGCCTTTTTGGGGACCCGATTCAACTCCGCACAGGGCCTCTGTGAACCGCCAGCTGTGAGTAAGCAGGCGGTGTAGACAGTGGCTCCCGGGAGCCGTCACACCCGCGGACCCAGGAATGGTAGCCTTCCGGAAGTTTAGGGAGATCGATGCTCTGGGGTGTCTGTGTGGGCTGGAGAGGCTGGAGCGGCTGGGGAGCCTCTGGGCATCTGTGTGGTTGCACGTGGGGAGGGGCAGCGTGCCCTCGCCGCTAACACACCGGGCCCGGGTTACCATGGGAGCCGGTGGGCTTTGAAGTTAGGAAGAAGGTTCCTTGCCCAGAAGGTGCTGGTGGCTCTGGCCAGACCCCCCGAGGCGGAGCCTCCAGCAGACGTGGGGCGCGAGGGTGAACACGGGAGCGACATTCCCAAACTGCTCACCGAGGGACCGGCTGCTGGTGCATCTGACAGAACGTGCTCTCCCTCACTGTCCGGGCTCCGTGGGAAGGCAGTGGTGAGCGTGGACTCTGGAGGGAACGAAAATCCTTCATTCATTCACCGCGAGTGGATTGCAGGACACCTAGCGGGCACGGGGCCTTGGGGGTGGGAATGGGAGCAAGCCAGGCTCCGACGAGCTTCTCTGCCAAACTCCCTGGTGCGGGAGCCCCTGTTCTCCAGGGTGCCGGGAGCCCAGAAGACCGGGGTCAGACCTCGGTTCTGAGAGGGAGAAAGTGCCTTTCTTCTTCACAAAGCCCCAAAACCATGTCCTAGGGAGGGCCAAAGACAAGGGCCGGTCACCCGCTGCCAGCCGGATCTGGGTGCGGGTAGTGCCGGAGCAGAAGGAAGGGGCCGGCTTGGCGGGGCTGCCCATCCAGGGGTTTTCCTGTATTTCCCTGCTAACAGTGGGAGCGTCTTGGAAAACCCCACGAAAGCCATTATGGATAATCTCTGGTTCACCACAGGACGGACTCTCTGTGCATAGCTCACCGGATTTAGGGAAAGCCACATTTGTGCAATTTCCTCTAGGGGAACACGAGGCTACAAACACGATACCTGTTCTCTTTGCATCTGTTTTTCTGAATTTACAGAGAGGGTTGGGAAGGAGCTGGAACTCTCATCTTGGCTGAAATTTGGTTATTTGACCCAGCGATGTCCCACCCGGGAATTTCCTTACAGAAATGCTCTCACGGGGATGTGTGTGCTCGGGCCGCTCCGGGGACGTTATTTATAATGGGCCGGATGGGGAGCGCCCTGAGCATGGCTCCCGAGGCCAGCGTGGTCATGTCCCTGTGCGCGTACAAAGTGGGGTCTCAGGCAGCTCTCCGAAGCAGCAGGGCACCCCCGGGAAAGAAGCAAGGTGTGGGCAGGGCCAGGTTCCTCCTCTGTGAGACCGGAGGTCACTCCCACTGAGGCAAACATGCGCGGAGCCCCGGGAGCCTCACGCCCACTCCGTGCTCAGCAAGATGCCCCCGTTCTCTTCATCTACCCCATTTCCCAGCTCCCCTCACTCCGTGTTGGAACCCAAATCCGGGCATCAAGCCGTCTCACTCCGCACACGTCGTCGTCTTCTTTTTGAAGATTTTATTTATTTATGTGACAGACAGAGATCACAAGTAGGCAGAGAGGCAGGCAGAGAGGGGAGGAGGAAGCAGGCTCCCCACTGAGCAGAGAGCCCGATGCGGGGCTGGATCCCAGGACCCTGAGATCATGACCTGAGCCGAAGGCAGAGGGTTAACCCACTGAGCCCCCAGGCGCCCCTGCACATGTCTTCTTGACATAATGGTCCGTGTTCAAATTTCCCCAGTTGTCTCAAAAATGTCTTTTTACAGGGAGTTTATTTAAGTCAGGATCCACACCGCGGACCTGGTTGTCCCTGACCCCAGACAACGTCATGGCTGTGTTGCTCTCTGGCGGCTGCCGTGACCGGTTACCGGGGGCGTCATGGCTTACGTTGTCACAAACTGATGGTCCCTTAGGGGAGGTCACGGGCCAAGAATGGGTGTCACTGGGCGCAGGTCACAGTGTGTAGGGACATGTGGGGGGGGCTCGAGTGGACCATCCTCACCTTCTCCTGCTTCTAGAGGGGACCCCGGTCCTTAACTCACGGTGCTCATCACGCTGACCTCTGTTCTCTGACCCTCCCGCCTCCTGCTTTCCCGTGACAACACCAGGCACCTCTGGGTCATCTCCCCACTCGAGTTGTTTAACTTAATCCCACCTGCAAAGTCCCTTTGCCGTAGAAGCCCCTTTACAGGTTCTGAGGATTAGGACATGGACATCTTGGGGAACACTGGTCTGGGGGGGCCTCACTCTGCCCCCCACAGCACCTAATTAAAACACTGGAGGGAGAGCCCGAAATGGTCCTGGGCGGTTCTTCTAGCTTTCCGGCTGGAGGGGCAACTGCGGGCATGTCCGGGCTGGAGAGCCGGGGTGCTGCCCCCGTCACCCTGAGCTCAGAGCTGCGGGTCCACCTCAACACAGCTCCCCAGGGCTGTGAACCCCAGTTTGCTAAGGCACCTCCTCTGGCCACAGCCCTCCCTGTGGGGGGGGTGATGTCTGGGCCCCCGGGTGACATTGGTTACACTTCCTGGGTGGTCTCCCAGCAGGGACACTCACGCGGATGGGCGCCTGTGATGGTTAGGGCTCTACGTGCGCGCGTGGGTCCATGTGCGCGCGTGGGTGTGCGTGTGCGTGTGGGTGTGCGTGCCCTTAAATACGCATCGGTTGACTTCGAAGGGGATGGATCTAGATGGTATGAATGGGACTTGTTCCGTCGAAAGGCCTCAGAGCAAAACTGGAGGTTTTCAGGGGAGGAGGAAATTCCCCCCAAAGCTCACAGCCGTCCCTCCGCCCCAGCGTCTAGTGACTCTCCGACCCGGCCCCCCTCCCCCACTCTGCTGTTGGCTCCGACCCAGAAGGTGGAGCAAAGGCCGGTGCACATGGGGGCGAAGCTCTCTTTCTCCATCAGAAGGCCCTCTCCCCTCCCGGGAGTCCCTAGCTCCTGTGACCACAGCAGATGCCCGGACTGGAGTCCTGCTCGCTGCCTCCAGTCGGTGTGGGCTCAGGGCAATGATACACACCCACAGGAACGTTCTGTCGAGCCCCGGGGTCCAAGCACAGACTCGTCCGTGCAGCTCCGATCCGTGCTCGCGTGCGTCGTGTGGCGAGCCAGGCCGTGGGGTGGGCTCCCCACTGTGGGGCTCCCTCCATCCACAGCCAGCTCCCACCGAACCCCGTGAGGCTCCCACAGCTGAGCACTCTCCATGCTTACGTGAGAGACGAAGAGCGGTAGAGATCACACAGCTAAGTAACCACCCAAAGTAAAACAAAGTTAAATAAATAAGATAAAATAAAATAAAGTAAAATGATGAGTAGTAGAGTCAATCCAGAGAACACGGAAGGGAGAACGTAGTAGGACGAGCAGAAATGAACGGAACAGAAAACAATACCCCTTAGAGAGGCCCCACTGAGCCGGCGAGGAGGGCTGAGAGCTCCAACAAGGCTGACGGCCCACAGACCACGCAAGGGAAACGTCGAGGAGACGGAAGCCGACGACTGCGGGAGGCAACAGCAGGTGCGCGGCCCGGGGCTGCGTGGAGACCCGAGCCGGCAAGTGCGGCAGCCGCAGGGCGTCTCCACACCGGGCTCGGGCCATGGTGTGCTCGAGGACAGGGAGGACCGAAGCCTGCGGTGGGCTCAGGCACAGTGGGGAGACCGGGGGTCCTGGCACCACTACGAAAACCGAATCTGTGGGAAAAACGTCCCCAAATAGAAAACGTCAGGCCCCGATGTTTGCTGGTGTTTCCCTAACACTTCAGCCACGGCTCCCGTTTCGTAGAAACTCTTCCAGAGGAAAGAAAAGTGGAAAACATGCCTCCCCGGCCCCATCGTGCGAGGCAGCCACAGCTCTGACATCAAACCCGGGTGCGGAAGCTGGAGAAGAAGCTAAGGGTGGGCCTGTTGTATCTGGGACATAGACACGGGATCCTAAATGAGTCGGAGACATCAGTTAACAGGGCCAGAGGCAGGAGGGTGCGGTGGGGCCCTCCGCATGGTGGGGCGCAGCTCTCGGGCTGCCCTGCCCGGCCCCTGGCGGCTCTGCTTCCCCAAGGGCTGCCTGGGGAGCTGGCGGGGGCAGGGAGGCTGGGAAAGGCGGGCCCACGGTGTGGGGGCGCTTGTGGGAAGGACCTCGCGGTTACACCGCTGCTCCGAGATGCAACTGCTGGGGCCGTGGCCGGAGGCTGAAGGCATCCGGCCACATCCCGTGGGTCTGACACACACGATTCTTCACGTCATTTTCACTGTATGTCCTTAGGGTGCCTCACTCTTGCCTCCCTGGGCTCGCAGCCCCTCGAAGGGCGTTGAGCCGGGGCTGCTTTCAGAGAAGCCGTGGAGAGACCCGGCCTGGTGGATGCCGGCGGGCGCACGTGGGGCGTTCCCTGGGCCTTTCTCTCCACTTGTGAGGACGTATGAAAAATTTTGTCATATAAACAAGGTCGGTGAGTTAGCACTTTACCCCCAGGTGGTGATGATCAAAGGGCCATGGGCCGGTGGGTGGACGTGGCATTGCTGTCCCCGGCCTCACACAGCCCGTCGAGCCAGGATGGGGTCTCAGTCTCCGGCACACCGTGTTCGGGGCATTTCCAATGTGCCTTCCCTCCTTGTCTGCAGCCGCGGTGGCTCGGGGGCCGACATGGGAGGAGTCGGCCGAGGGCTTAGCCGGTGCCTTCCCGCTGACGCATGGCCATGCCCGCGGGCCCGCACCGTGTGGATTTGCCGGTAAGCCCTGCCAGTCCCTGGACTGGAAAATCGGGGTGCCGGGGCTTTGTGAGCGCGCCGGCAAAGTGCTGGCGCGATGGGAATCCTGTAGATAAGCAAATACCGGGCTTTGTGTGAGAGCGGCCGGCCTTCAGCTCCAGTGCAGCCCAATGCCCATTGCTGAGGGCAAGCTTAGCCCGGCTCCGGAACAATGCCGGGGGCACGGCGCCCCCGGGAGGGCTCCCCCCGCACGCCGCACACTCCCTGCCCGCCGGCCGGCTGCACGGGGTCTGACAAAATGCTCCCGACAGCTCCTGACGCATTCAGATGTCAGAAGGAGATGACCTCGGGGACCGTGCCTCCCGCTCCCCCAGACCCCGCACGCAGACACACACAGACACACACGCAGACACACGCAGACACACAGAGACCACACTAGCGTAAACACTGACACACACACACTCATACGGACACACACAGAGAAACACACAGACACACACACAGACACACACACGCACAGACACAGACACGGGCAAACCTCTCAGGGGCTGGCCCTGACATCCTCGGCCCCCTCCCCTGGCCCACTGGCCATTCTGCCCTGCGCCCTCCCTGCACCTAGAGCCCCGGGCGAGAGCGCACACTAGGGCCCGTCCGCCCTCGGAGCCCCTCCTGTGCTGCCTCGGCTCTCAGCGCCTGTCCAGCCCCATCCCCGCAGGTCACAGGCCCTGCGTGGACAGTCTCTGTACCCCACGTGGGCAGGACAGGACCTCAGCAGACATCTGGAGATAAGCAGGACCGTCTCCGGATTCCCTTCCTTTCCCTGGCTTTAGTAGAGACATCCTTTCTCTTTCTTTGATTTTTAGGCATTTCCCTTTTCTCTTCAACCTGCAGTGTGGGTCCGGCCGAGGGGACAGAGCAGGGTGGGCTGGGGTCCCAGGCAGGGCCGGCCTGGGCCTCTGGGCCCCCGTCCTGTCCCTGACGGGTGGCTGTTTCAGGACGCGCCAAGGACCGCACAGCTGGGCCTGGCTGAGCCCCACGTGGTGTCTTGTGGTCACCTTCTGTGTCTGCTGGCTGCCCGCCTCCACCCCTGGCTTTGTAGACTCCTCCCCTCACCCCATGGCAACGTTACCTGCCTCTCAGGCCAAGGTCAGTCCCGGTTGGTGGTCAGGGGACAGCCTCGGGCTGGTCAGCACTCTCCCCAGAGTCGAGGTCTGGGACACAGAGGGAAGGTGACAGTGACCCTCCAGGAGCCTGGGGCTGGGGAGCCGTGGGGAGAGTGGAAAGACGGCTGGGGGAGAGAGGCCATGTTCGGCCCACGTTCGCCGGCTCGCACAGGCCCCCGGGGAGGAAAGCATGGCTCAGAGGTGTGGTGTGCCAGCCTGGGGCCACCCGTGAGGGAGCTCTGGTCCTCCTCACTCCCTCCCCTGCCCCCCCGGGGAGCAGCCCTGCCCTGCACACAACTGGCCAGGGGTCAGAGCCACACACCTATGCGTCCCCTTGGCTTTTCTCTGTCCCGGGGGGCCTCGCAAGTGCCACGGCTGAACAGACGTCCGCGGGGCTCCGGGACAGGCCAGAGGGGCAGACACATCCGAGCACAGCCTGTCCTGGTGAGTAGGATCGGACGATGCCGGAGTCCGGCCTGGCGGCTGGGCGCGCCTGGGGATGGTGTCCCTGACTCACGGCCCAGCGCGACGGCGGGACTCTCTGCCCCGCTCTGAGGCGGGGGCGTCTTCGTCGCAGGGAGGACAGGTGGCGGTGCCTGATCTCCGGCCCGCAGGACCCCCGACTCCCGAGATCCCCAGCCTGGCCCACCCCGTACACGTCTTGAGACTCTGTTGGCATTTCACGGCTCCTCTTCCTTTGCGAACGCCTCCCAGCTGCTTCCCCGGCCCCCGAGCACCGGCCCACTGAGCCAGATGGGAAAGACTTGCCTTTCCTCTCTGCGAGGACTCAGGGGTTGCTAGGATGGTGGACACGTCCCCCACTGTTGGAGTTGTCGGCCCGAATTCTGAACAATGGCAGTGCCTCGCTTTTCTAATAAGAATGTTATTTGAAACAAACAAACAAACAAATCCAAGTCCAGTGCTCCCATCAGTCGTCTTTGGAGGGACACCGGGGAGGTTCAGGTGTTTGGGCATCTGCCTTTGGCTTATGTCATGATGCCAGGGTCCCGGGATGGAGCCCTGCATCAGACTCCTTGCTGGGCAGGGAGCCTGATTCTCCCTCTCCCTCTGCTGCTCCCCCTGCTTATACTCTCTCTCTCTGACAAATAAATAAATAAATCTTTTTAAAAAATCCTCTTTTGAAAGCTGGATTCATTAAGACCTTTTAAAAAAGCGTCTCATCACAAAAGGTCTGCTTTTGGGTCTGGGATGATGGACAGGACAACGTGGGGGGCACTCGTGGGCTGTGCCCTCTGTGCCCGTGCCCTGCGTTGAGGGCTCTGGGGCCAGGGCCCTGCCCCAGCCTGGCTTACACCTCCGGCCACATCGCCACGAGGCACTAGACGATGGGCACCGAGCTCTCGCGGTGTCCTGGAGCGGGTCCTGGCCTTGTGCACGGTCTCTGGCGACCAGGCGGTTGTAGCCTGGGGGCTCACAAGGTGGGGCTGAGGTCTCGGCCCAAGGGCTCTGTTGAATGAACCCCCAAGGTCTTTACGGAGATCTCCGGGGGGTTGTGGCGAACTTCAGGTCTGCCCTGGACAGCGATGGGCTCCAATTCCCTCCTATAAACCTGTGGGAACCTGGATGCACGCGAGTGTCCCGGGGCAGCCCAGGGCCAGTGGCCGGGACACCAAGCCCGGACACCTGGAGCCGGTGACCCTCTGTTCACTCCCTCTGCGTGAAGAGACACGACTGCTGATTTGTTCTTTCAGAAAATGAACCGTGAACTCGAAGACGGTGTCCATTGTAACACTCCTCCTCGAACTCAGTGAGAGGTGACGCCTGTCCTGGGACATCCACCTTGTGGCTCCGGCAGGCCGACAGCGCGCCCCCGCGGTGCCCCCGCGTGACCCTTGTGACTCCAGGTCTGCGTCCTCGCGTGGGCAGAGCCGTGTGCCACCGTGGAGGTCAGGGCTGAGACCCGGCCCCCAGGAGCCCAACCCGTTCCTGCCCGTGGCCACTGGGGACCAACACAGGCCCACAGTCGGCCGTCCCCGCTGGCCCTGTGGCCCGGCGTCTCCGGGTGGTTTTCATGCCGCAAATGTTCGCGTGAGAGGACACCTGTGCTGCTGTGAAGGTCGTGTACCTGTGGCAGCTCCTGGTTCCTGGAGGGTTCTGCGTGTGAGCCCCATCCCTGGGTCAGCTGGCGGCTGGGGCTCGGTACCCTGGCTGTGTCGCGTCCTCACTGCCCGGAGGCCACCGTCGGGGGTCCCGGCGCGGGCAGGGCTGCTTCCTCCCAAGGCCTCGCTCCTGGGTGGCATGTGGCTGTCTCCTCCGGGGGTGCCCAGTGCACGGCCCACCTCTCCTTCTGTCGCCACCATGGCTCTGCAGGTGTCTTCCCTGGGGTTCCAGGGGCCTCCTGGCCCAGAATGAAGGGGTCTCCTTTTCCCAGAATCTAGGGTGGCGAGGGGCCGTGGCAAGTGGGAGTCTGCACACGTGTGTGGGAAACAGCCTGGCCCGGGGCTTCCTCTCCCTGAAGCCTTGGTGCCGGCTCAGTGTGAAGGCCACCGCTACAGGTCCTGCCGGCCACCCTGCAGGTGCCGCCGCAGGTGCCCCAGCCCTGTGGGACCTCTGCTCCTGCTGGCTGCGGCACACGCGCGTCCCGACCCTGGAAGGGCTGCGAGTGCCCAGGCACCCCTGGGGGTCTGAGGGATCTTGGCACAACCTCAGCCACCCGGGCCGTGTAGCCCATGGCATGGAGCTTCTGTCTCTGCCTGCGGTCCCAGGCTGTTTGAACGACCCCGTGGAGGCTACGGCTGGTGAGGAGAGCAAGGCTGTCCCCTGTTGGGGGGCGCCAGAAGCATAGTCCTTAGGATAAATCATTTCTTCCTGTAATGGTTAAAAAATCAAAATGAATGCAAAAAATCTGTAACGCACAGAATACCAACTTTTTTTTTTAAGAGTTTATTTATTTAAGAGAGAGAACAGAAGTGGGGGGAGGGGCAGAAGCAGAGGGAGAAGCAGGCTCCGTGCTGAGCAGGGAGCCCGACGTGGGACTCGATCCCAGGACCCCGGGAGCATGACCTGAGCAGAAGGCAGACGCTTCACTGACTGGACCCCTCAGGCGCCCCCAAATACCACCATTTTTAATGAGGACACATGAGCGCTCCTGACTTCTCCTTCTGCCTTACGCTCCTCTGTTCTTTCTATGTCGAGCTCCTGGCAGTGGCTGGCTCTGCCAGAACCGCGCAGAGGACCCAGCCGATGGACACTCGCAGCACCAGGAGGGGGCAGTCTCTGAAGTGCTGGGCCACCCGCTGCCCCCCTCCCCTGCCTCTGCCTGGGTGAGCAGCCAGCAGGAGGCCCCCTCCCCTTCCTCCAAGCCAAGTGACGGGGCACACAGCTCACCCTCTCCGACCCCCAAGCCCCACTTTCCCTGTCTAGGAAGTGTGTGAGACAACGTGCCACGGAGGGATGCCAGCAGGGCCTGGCCCGGAGCAGGCTTGGGCAGGGACGGTGCCCTCTGCCCCCCACCGCACAGATCATCTCTGCCCTAATTTGGCCTTCGTTGCCTGACATCTGGGGAACTGCAGAGCAGAGGTTGGCCCTTCCAGATTTTCCAGGGCCCTTTGCCACCGGGTGGGTGCTGTGTGTGTAGTGGGTGGGAGACGGTGGGGGATTTGGTCCAGAGCTTGTGTGCGGGATGCTCTGGGGCTTCCACTGCTCGTGCTCTTCTGGGACGAGCAGGGTCTGGGGCGGGAGGGGAGCATGTGAGGACGCCTGGGCACTTTGAGGGTGCGTTCCCTCCGCCAGCACCTGCGGACACTGCTAGGAGCTGTGCTGGGAACCAGGCCACGAGGACAAAGAAGCTTCTGGCGCCAGACTGCGCAGTGAGGGGTAGGTCCAGGGGGCTGGGGGTGGGCACCCCCACCCTGCTGTGGGTGCGTGTTACCGCAGGGATGCACTCCCCAGAGGCCAGGCTGCTGAGAAATATACCGGGTGGCCGGTCCCCTCCGGGTAGCCGCCGGCCAGAGCCACAGCGGGAGGAGCCACATGGTCCCGGGGCCTCGTGAGCGACAGTGGACACTGGCCATGTGGCTGCCCGGCCGAAGCACCTGGTGGGAGGTAACACGGGGGGGCAAGGTCCCTGCTGAGTCCACGATACAATGTTTCCAGGCGGACCGAGCCTGCCTCCCTGTCCAGACGCACAGACCCCACGTCAGTCCCTCCCCCCTCTTCAGTTTCTTCCTGGTATTTTCTGTCTTCCTCGAGGTTATGACTCTGTATCCGTTTTGTCATCGGAAGGAAGTGATAGACGGAATGCTGTTGTGAAAAATGATATCCTGGGGGCCCTGGGGGCTCCATTGGTGAAGTGTCTGCCTTCGGCTCAGATCGTGATCCTGGGGTCCTGGGATCTAGTCCCAGGTTGGGCTCCCTGCTCAGCGGGGAGCCTGCTTCTCCCTCTCCCTCTGTTGCTCCCCTGCTTGTGCGCTCTTCTCTCTCAAATAAATAAAATCTTAAAAAAAAAAAAAAAGAAAGAAAGAAAAGAAAAACGGTATCCCATCCCCCAGGAGCTGTGTGGTCTGGGTTTCGTGGGTATCGTCACTGAGCCCAGCCCTCATCTGTGAAGTGGGCTCATAAGCAGGGGCTCTCCATGCCGTCACGGGGATGAAAGTCTCTACCGTCCCCCAGGTGAGCGCGGGGGCAGAGCCACAGGGAGAGGCGCCTCGGGGACATTGTCCTGCTGGGGTCCAGGGCTCCGTGCTGGTCAGCGTCGCACGCCCGGGGCCGGGAGAGGCGGGCACTCAGCCCGAGCCACATTTCTGCTGACCAGGCAGCCTTCTCCCTGAGCTCACGCTTTCCAGACAAATCCCCCTAATGCTTCCATTCTGTCGTGGGCGTATATAGGGAGGACCGTCCCTGGGGCGCTCCACTGCACTGCCCAGAGGCCCCTGCCCGACTCCCCGCCAGCCCCTGGTCCCTGCGCTGCCGACGCCCAACATGGACATCGCCATCCAGCAGCCCTGGTTCAAGCGTGCGCTGGGCCCCTTCTACCCCAGCCGGCTGTTCGACCAGTTTTTCGGCGAGGGTCTCTACGAGTACGACCTGCTGCCCTTCCTGTCCTCCACCATCAGCCCCTACTACCGCCAGTCCCTTTTCCGCACCGTGCTGGACTCCGGTGTCTCCGAGGTAAGACCCGCCGGCGGACTGGCTTCTCCTGCTGGTTGGAGAAGCGCCCGGTCGTGGCTGGAGGGGACGCAGGGCTTCCCGGGGGCTGGCCCAGAGCAGAGGCAGCCCCGTGTCCCACGTCTGGGGTCTTCTGGTCGGGTGGAGCCACTCTCCCCCCAAAATCCCTGGCGGCTCCCCGTGACCTGCAGCAAGGAGCCTCCCAGGGCTCTGAGAAAGGGTCTGGAGGGAGCCCGAGCCCACGCAGTGTCCTTTCCTCCCAGCAGCGCATGACGCATGTGCGGTTCGTGAGGTACCCCACGTGGTACAAGCCCCGGGAGCAACCCCGGACAGGCGGGTGTGGTGGTCTCGGCTCTCCACCTTGTTCCTCCCCCAGGAAGCCTGGGTGGGTGGGCCGCGTGCACAGGGCCCGGCCCAAAGGGGAGCCACCAGACTGCTGGCCATCCCTCCTTGAGCCCCACCGCGGACCCCAGGGACCAAAGGTCTGGAGGAGCCAGGTCTCCCCCACCACCCCAAAGCAGAGGCTGGCCGGGAGCGGAGGCAGTGCCAATCACCTCCAGGAAGAAAGGGAACCCGGCTGAGTGCTCCCAGCCAGCCGGTGGGGGCGGGGCAGAGGGAGACACTGGTCACAAGCTGGCAGCTGCTCACATCGTGTCCACGTGAGAGAACGGGCCCCAGGCTGCCTCGGCCGACACTAGCGGAGCCGAGGGCCGTGACCTTATTCAAAGTGCTAGGTCCAGTCTGCCAGCCGGCCGACCCGGAACGGTCTCCTGACCCATAACCAGCTAACCCCACCCAGCCACAGTCCATCCCCAACGAGGCTGTCGGTGGGTCACTGGGGCCCGGGACGCTGGCCCCTCCACATGGGCCGCTCTGGCCGGCCCTGTCGGAACCTTGGCCCGGGTGGACCCGCACGACCAGCGTTTGGGTTTCAGGTCCGATCCGACCGAGACAAGTTCGTCATCTTCCTGGACGTGAAGCACTTCTCTCCGGAGGACCTCACCGTGAAGGTGCTGGAGGACTTCGTGGAGATCCACGGCAAACACAACGAGAGGCAGGTGAGTCCAGGCGCCTTGCACCAGCCTCCCCGGGTCCTGCCCCCTGCCTGCCGGCCACCCCGGCTCCTTCCAAATCACACGGGTGATGGGTGCGAGCAGGGTGCATCCCGGGAGACGCTGGGTGCCGATAGGGCGAGCTCGGAGCCTACGCGGATTTGCGCGGAAACCCACGTGTGACGGCTGAGCTGTGAGCGCAGGGCGTGGCCCGAGGCCCAGACACCCCGTCTGTTCTCTGCCTGCTGGACCCGTAGGTGGCAGAGACCTCAGGGACGTCGCGGCCTGCCCGGCCCCACAGCTGGTGCAGGGAAGGCGGGCTTCTCAGCGGGTGGAGACCGGGTTTTCTGGTCACGGTTGGGGAAGCTGTGTGGGGAGGCCGGGGGGGTTGGCCCTGCCTCCGTGTCTCCCGCCCCTCCCATCCCGGGCCACGCGCAGTGCTGTGGTCCACACCACTCCGAGCCTGGAGGAAGAGGTCGGGCCCAGGGACTGAGGCTCTGAGCCTGGGGGCCGGGTGTGGGTCGCGGGTAAATGCCAAATCCGACCCCAGTACGTGTCGGGACAGAGCCGCTCATGCAAGTCTCCAGTGAGATGAGTCTGATGAGCCACGTCCACGGCAGTGACTGGCCCCAGGCTGGACCGGACCTGCAGTGCTGGGAGGCAGGGGGGCCTGGAGGCTGGGAACCCTCCACGGGGCATTCTGGGCCTCCCATCCCTCCGGTGGGAGCGTCGTGGGCTGGACCCCGTGGTGCCTTCTCCATGGAAGGTCGGCGGCCCCCGGCGGTGCTGCCTCTGACTGTGCCCTTCCCTGCGCCTGGCCCAGGACGACCACGGCTACATCTCCCGCGAGTTCCACCGCCGTTACCGTCTGCCGTCCAACGTGGACCAGTCGGCGCTCTCCTGCTCCCTGTCCGCGGATGGCATGCTGACCTTCTCCGGCCCCAAGGTCCCGTCTGGTGTGGACGCTGGCCACAGCGAGAGAGCCATCCCCGTGTCGCGGGAGGAGAAGCCCAGCTCTGCGCCCTCGTCCTAAGCTCAGCCTTGGCCCTGGCTGCCCCCACGCCTGCCCCCAAGGCCCATCCATTGGGGGAACCGTAGAAAGTGGGGTGTCGCCTCCCTTTGCTTTCCCTGTTTTCATTTCCTTTTCCTCTTCTCTGAGGGAACGAGGGTTTGAGAGGGTTGACTGGAGGGCTCGGGGCCTCGGCCTGGGGTGCTGCGGCCTCAGGGTGACCCAGACCCCCGCACCGGCCAGCTGGTGGAAACCGTCGCTGTGCCAGCTTCTCGAGACAACAGCCCCGCGCTCCCCGAGGATGCACGCTCCGGGTCGCCTCTGGGTCTCCGGGGCTGGCCAGGGGCACCTTGACCCTTGCTGGTGGGCGCCCACCATCAGGACCCGGCCGTGTGTCCTGCCCACGTCTCCTGGGTGCCCTGAGGTCCGTCTGGCGGAGGCTCCCGTGTGCCTGGGCTCTCAGCAGCCCGTCCTCCCAGACCGCCTTCCCTCCGCCCTTCCCCTCTGTAGTTCCGCTCCTGGGGCACCGGGGCGCCCCCCACAATGCAGCCCGTGGCAGTCAATAAAGAGCAGGTGACACAAGCAACAGCTGACTGGTGGCCGTCCTCTTCCCTGACCAGTGGCCGTCCTCTTCCCTCGGGGCGCGGGGGGCCGCAGGACCGCAGCGGGGGCACAGGGGGGCACGCGGGGGCACGGAGGCGGGGTCTGCCCGGTCCTGCCTCCCCCCGTGCCCCGCTCACTTCCCCCTTCCACTCCACGTGCCTCCCTGCACCCCTGCTCGGTAGGAAGGAGAGGGTTTCAGTGGAGACTGCTAGGGGTGAGAGGAGGAGAGGAGGATGGAGGAAACAGGAGGAAATCAGGGCTCCCTTCTCCAGCCTGTGGGAACAGGTGCCGGGCGGGGCCTCCCCTCCTCTGGGTGGCTTCTGTCCTGGCTCCCTTGGGGGTGCCCTGGAAGGGTCCTGGGTCCATGGCTCCCCAAGGGATGAGGAAGGGCAGTCGAGCGTGGTCAGAACATGTCTCCCTCCCTGCGTGGGAGGTGCCTCGGCTCACGCGCCTGAGAACAGACACCCCCTGGGGGGGCTTCTGGTGACCAGGACTGAGTGTCCTGTGCTGCCTCCCCTACCCAGGGGGACGATCTTCTCCAGGTCTGCTCAGCCTCCGGGCAGCGGGGAGGGGACTAGGCCCACCGGCCCACAGCTTCCACAGGGGAGTGGCTCGGCCAGGGTCACTTGCACAGTGACTGTGGGAGGGGGAGGGGGCCGCCATGTGCATCTCTGGGCACGGAAGGTGGGCGGACGGTGGGGCCTGCTAGCCACTGCTGCTGGTGGGTATGTCGGGGACCCTCTCCCGGGGAGTGGAGGTCAGGGACACGGGGGACCCTGCCACCCTGTTGAGTGGAAGGTGGCTTGTGCAGGCGTGCACACGGGTGTGCGAGCATGCACACACACACACACACACACACACACACACACACACACACTGTCTATCACCCTGGGCTTGAGTCCACCTCAAGAAGGGCCCTGAAGGCCCTGGGAGGCCCCCAGACTCCCCCCACCACCGCCCACTGGCCCCGTTCCTTCCAACAAGAAGCACCCCCCATGCTGTCTTGTTATTAAAAATTTTTTTTTAAAGATTTTATTTATTTATTTGACAGACAGAGATCACAAGTAGGCAGAGAGGCAGGCAGAGAGAGAGGAGAAAGCAGATTCTCTGCTGAGCAGAGAGCCTGATGTGGGGCTTGATCCCGGGAACCCTGGGATCATGACCTGAGCCAAAGGCAGAGGCCTAACCCACTGAGCCACTCAGGCGCCCCATCTTGTCATTTAATCCACGTTTGTCAGAAACGTGGGGGTGCTCTGTGGTGGGGGGCAAACCTGGCCCCTCCACGAGGGGGCAGGGGCTGGATATTTGGGAAAATCAGAGCCTCTGAAGCTCTCTCACCCTCCTGCTTCTGCCCCAGACTGGCTGTCCCCCGAAGATGACGAGCTTCTGCCCAGCACGGCGGGCGGCTGCGTGGCTGGCAGATCGCGGGCCCGTCCGGCCACAGCCAGGACTGGGCTGTCAGGTGCTGGCGGCCTTGTGTTCACGGTGGTTCTTGCATGAGGCTCAGAACGGACTGAGCTGTGTCCCTCAAATTCCTGTGTCGAAGGCCCAGCCCAGCAGCTCAGAGTGTCACTGTAGCTGGAGATCAGGACTTCAATGTGGTGACTGAGGCACCCAAGGTCACTAGCGTGAGCCCTGGGCCCAAGTGACCAGTGTCCCCAGGAGAGGAGGAGATGAGGCCAGACAAGCACACAGGGACAAGCACATGAGGACATGGGGAGAGGGTGGCGGTCTTCACGCCAGGAGAGAGGCCTCGGGAGGAACTAGTGCTGCCCACGCCTGGACCACGGCCGCCGGGCCTCCAGGGCCGGGAGGGAGTCTGCGCATGTTGTTCCCGCCGCCCCGTTTCTGGCTGTTGCTACGACAAGCAGAGCAGACGAATACGGGCCTTCGAAGACAGCCTGCGACCAGGCCTCGGGGACGCAGGCTCCCGGGATCCCAGCACACGCTCTTTGGGGATAAGCAGGGCCTCCCAGAGCCCAGTCCAGGCAGGGGAGCCAAGAGAAGTGCGGGGGAACTTCCCCTCTGCATGGCAGGCTCTAGCCAACCCCACCTCCTGTTCTGGGGCACCAAGGGCTCAGGGAGGCCCCCGGTGGCCTCATCCTGCTTGACAAGGCACAGTGGTCACTCCCTTCGCCACTGTCCATCCGGCCTCTGCCTGAACTGCGGGGCGCTGAAGCTGCTGGGTGCTCTTGGAGCTGGCCCTGGGGCCCTGGGGTCGAGCAGACGCCTGAGGCCATTCACAGAAGGCCCGGGGCCTGGCCACTCCCGGGCCCCCAGCCCCGCCCTTGCATCTGATGCTGGCTGCGTGAGCAGGGGTCCTGCGTCTCCTGGTCGAGGGGCCTGTTCTGGCCTCCCTGCATGGGCTGCCCTGACGACTCCATTGCCCCTGGGGCCCAGGGGCTCCCCCTGTCGGTCAGGGAGCCTGTGCTGGCTGTCAGCCCCCTCTCAGCACACATGAGCCGCCTTGGGGGGTGGGAGGCTGGGCTCTCGGCTCTAGAGCCGGCATCACTGCGGCCTCCAGCAGGCTGGGCCCGGACTCTACGGAGGACGGAGGACGGTGGTCCTCATGGTGCCTGCTGGGCGTCTGCAGGTGTTGGCCGACGTGGCCATGGCGGGGACCCTCCAGCACCCCCTCCCCTATTCTCAGGGAACCCCTGCACAGTGGGAATCCCAGTGCCGCCCGGACCCGTCAGCCCGGAGGCACTGAGGAAGCCAGGCCGGTCCTGCTCTGTGGGGCGGCCTGCTGTGTGGCTCTGGGCGACGCATCAAGCGCTCTGAGTATTAGACGCCGTCCTCCCTTGCGATCCCCAACTCCCCCGCCATCCCCACGGCTGCCTGCAATTCCAAGACACACCACCAGAGGGCAGCAGAGGCCCGGCCATGGCCACGGGCCCGCGCGTCCCAGAGGTCACCTTCAGGCTTTCAGCCCCGGGCAGCAGCCACAGACGGCTCCGCAGAGGGCCTGGGCCGGGTGACGGGGAGCTTTGGGAGCCCCCATCCCGCCCCCAGGGCCCCGGTGTCCCACGTGGGAGACACAACAGGCCGCACAGCGATGGGGGGTTTTGGTTTCATGGGCTTGTTTGCACGATCGTTTGAAAAAGGCACAGTCCCGGCCAGCTGGCAGGTCAGCGCTGGGCCACGGGTCCCCTGAGGCTCTGGCTGGGTCACCTCCCCCGCGGAATGACACAAAGCTCAGCCCTTCCCAGCCTCCACCTCCTGGGCTCCAGCGGCTGCTCCTAGAATGCCCTCCGTGGGGGGGCGGCCCTGGTGGGCAGCCCTGAGCCTGACACGGGGGCCCGGGTCATGGGGTCACTGACACTGGACA
Organism: Enhydra lutris kenyoni; assembly: GCF_002288905.1. NCBI lineage: Eukaryota > Metazoa > Chordata > Mammalia > Carnivora > Mustelidae > Enhydra > Enhydra lutris. The sequence goes on from NW_019154127.1 coordinate 13,174,736, forward strand.
CGGGGGACCAGGCCACAGGGTCTCAGATCTCGCTGGCCAGATGCTGCCTGTGCCTGCCCGAGAGTGCAAGGAGGCGCGAGCACACTGGGGGGACCCCAGCCGCAGAGGGAGCCGAGGGGCGAGGTCAGGCCCTGCTTCCTCTGGGCAGCGGCCCCTTCTCCATAGCTCACGTGCCGGCCCGCCCGCGCCCACCTTGGCCTTCGGGGTGGGCGTGAGAGTGCACAGGGGAGCCCCTCCCAGCTTAGGGGCCAAGTTGGGGGGGGTGGCCTGGCCGGAGACGCCACTCCCCTGTGGCACCCACAGGGCCAGCTCCCCGCGGCGGGACGACCGGGCTGGAGACCCAAGGCCCCCCGGGTGCTGCTGGGCTGGGGAGGGGCTCGGCTCCCGCACCTGCGTGCAGGCTGCGGCGGTGACAACGGACGGAGCAGAAGACGTGCACGCAACACCATCGCACGTGCACGCACGGCACACACAGGTGCACACACACGTAGAGCAGCACCACACGCACAGGTGTGCACACATGCGTACGAGGCCCACGTGCCAGCGTCCACACAAGTGTGCGCGCACACACGTCGACGTGTTCACGTGCACGCACACACGCCTGCCCGGCCACCGGCACCCTCCCGGCTTTGTTTCCCGCCTCTCATCTCACCGGCTTCCCTCTGCCTCTGATTTGCACTTGAACTTGAAAGACGCGCTCGCACAAAGACACTTCTACCCGCGACTCCGCCTCGAGGAAAAGCCTCACCCTCGTCGGCCGGTCGGCAGAGCCTTTTCTGTCAAGGAGGTTTCGGACCTGACGTTCTTTGTGCTGCTGGAAACACCTGCTTGCCTTCGAGTGCCGGAGATTGGCAGGAGAGAGGCTGGGGCGGGGTGCTCAAGGGCACCCCAAGGTCACCAGGAAGGAGGGCTGCGAGGAGCAGGGGCGGCTCGCTCTTCTGTGGAGCTGTCAGCTCCCCGGTGTCTGGGATTGCTGTGCCTTTCCCCGCTGGGAGCGAGAAATCGATAAAAAAATAATCTGGCTCCAAGCACAGTGTTCCACGGGCAGCCCGGGCCTCCCCAGAGCCTGGTCCACACTGAAGGGTGGGTTTGCTGTCCCCAACTGCTGGGGTGCACAGGGCACCCTCGAGGGGAGACCAATCAGACCTGGAGGACGGAGGCGGGCAACAGGTCACCCCACTGCCATCCAGGCACTGTGGGAACGTGGAGACCCCCACGCCGGCCACAGCGGCTTTTGGATGCTGTGGCCAGGAGTGCCGTCCCGGGAGGCTGACTCTGTTCTGGTGCCGAGGACGGGGAGCTGCGGGGGTCTCTGCTGGTCTGTGCCGGGTGCGCGCCTGCCTCACTCGTGGGGACCTACCAGGGGCTGCTGTTCTTGGACCTCTGCCGTGCAAACCCGAGCTCAGCGAGCCGTCTGAGGACGTGCGGCCTCTGGGGGAGGTCGGGATGGGAACCCCAGCGGTATCCTCCTGAGTGTGGTCCTTGCTCTCTTCCCTGTGCCACAGCCACGGTCGAACGTGTGTCCTGGGACTGGCCGCCATGTCTAGTGGCCACGGCCGCCTGGGGCTTCTACGGCCGAAGACCACAGTGTATTCAGGGGACCCCGGTGCGGGCAGGGTGTGTCCCTCTGAAGACTCTGGGGGGGCGGCTTCTGCTTCTGCAGCTCCTGTGCGGCCCTTGCCGGGGAGTGGCGGGGCCCCACTGTCCCTGCCACCACTCTCCCACGGCCGTCTCTCCCCGCATGCGTGTCTTCCCGTAGGGACGCCAGCCGCCAGGATGGTCCAGGATGATGTCAGCGTAACCCACCTGGATTGCGTCTGCAAAGACTCTTCTTCCAAGTAAGGCCACATCTGCAGGGTCTGGGGTTTGGAATTTGGACGTATCTCTTGGGGCCCGTTTCAGGCCGGGGATGCCCGTTTCTGGCACGCCCAGGGCCAAGCCCGCATTCTAGCGCTCGCAGCCTGTGTTTCTGTTTTGGACGTTGCTATGGTAACCCATGCTGGCCCGCCCACGGGTGACCCGACGTCTGGTGTCTGTCAATGATTCACCTATGCACAGACGCTGACCTGGCCCAGACACTGCCACCAAGGGGCTCCCAAGTCTCCTGTTTCTATCCAGGCCACTCAGCCACAGGTTCCAGCCCCAGCCCTGCCCCCAGCAAGGTTCTTGCTCAGGGCGCCTGGACCCCAAGGCTGAGCCCAGGGCACTGGGGGAGGGGAAGGTGTGGGGAGGCCTGGGCAGGCCAAGGGGCCTCTGGGTCCCCACTAACCCTGGGGCGGGCACAGCCAGCCAGCTTCCTGAAACGTCTTCACCCATGGCCCTTGTCAGCCCAGAGAGGACACCGGAGCCGGGATGTGGGTCATGGGGGGCTGCTCCCCTTTGGGAGACCACAGAGGGGAAGGGAGCAAGGGTGGTAGGTGGTTTCCGTGTGTCTGTATGTCTGTGGGGGCTGCAGTTAGGAAGGCGGGGAAGGGTTACAGAAGCCGGCACCTGCCTGCTTCCCAGACACAGCTTCCTCCCTGAGTTGTGAGGACTTGGGTGTCACAGGGGGGTGGGCGGGGGGCTAGGGATGTGTTGTGGGTGTGGATCTGTGGATGGAGCCGGCTGACGGCTCAGGACATGCGGCAGGACAGCAGGGAACCCTCTCTCCCGGCCCCAGGCCCCCGCCCCGCTGTGTGGTCGAACGGGGGAGAGGCTGAGCCTGCCACTGGCCTGGGCCCCTGCAGCCTGGCTCCTGGAGCCCAACCCTGGATGTGGCTATGATGCTGGGGGGCCCTGGAGGGCAGCAGTGCTAGCTCTGCCGTCCAGAGCGGGAAGCGTGGGAAACGGGGGACTACAGCCTCTCTGTGGGCTGGGGTTGCTCCTGTCCATGCCCCATTCTCCTGCCCGGCCCCACCTGCCAGGGCACCTTCCTCTCCTTCTCCCCCAGATGCGCCCGGCCTGCTGTGGTGGTCTGCGTGGCGCGGTGGGAGCTGGGGGCCGGGGGAGGCGCACCCTGGTGGGTCTCCATGTGGCTGGGGCAGTGTCTCCTGCACGCTGAATGTGGGGGAGCTGGGGACACCGAGCGACAGTGCCAGCGGCCTAAGGGCCTTCCTGTCGAGTGCCCCATGGGGCATGGAGGGCTCTTCTTCCCCAGCTCGCCTGGCCCCCCCACCACCATGCCAGGCCCCCTCATGTCCGTTTCTCCCCGCTCACTAACCGATGTGATTTAGGGCAAACCTGTAAACTCGTCCCCCTGCGGGAGTCGGTGACCCCTGGGCAGGAGGACTTCTAGTTTGGGAACCGAGGAGCCGCCGGTCTGTGCCCAGAGCTGGGCCGTCTGTGTGGCTGAGGGTCCCGCGGAGAGCTGGTCTGGTGGCTTTTGGAGACACCGTCCACCGGCACGTCAGCGGGGACGGGACAGGGATGGACGCGTGGGTGTGAGTGGATGGGGGCAGCCTCGTGGCCACCGTGTCCACGCGACCACGCGGCTACTTCCTGTTTCCTGTCTCGGGGTCCCACAGCCACAGCTGGGGTGGGGATCTGCCCTCCCCCTGCCCCATCCGGGGGCCGCTCCCACGGAAGCTCGGGGTGCGGAGCCCGTGGGCCTGCAGGTGGCCGCCGCGGTGTGCCACGCCTGGTGCCACGGTTTGCTGTGCGTGTGCCCCGCTGCTTCTCAGCCTCTGCGGCCAGATGGCGTCCTCGCCTTCGCTGCCCCGAGCTCGCAGTCCTGGGCCTGAGCGGCTCCATACCCCGCCCGGGCAGCTTCTGGCCGGCGGTGCTCCAGGAGAACGTGCCGCTGCCGCTGGGGATCGTCCGTACATGCGGGTTCTGACCCAGCAGGTGGGGGCGGCGACCCACCAACCCGACCAGCTCCCAGGGACACAATACTGCTGGGGCGGGAAGGGGCCCTCCGGTCCCTCCAGCCCCCAAACACTCCGGGCCTCTGCCTTCTCAGACCACGCCGTGGGGGTGAGGAGGAGGGGGCTATGGAGCAGCTGGGGGTTGGGGAGCTCACGCACGCCCCGCTGTGAGGCCCGATGCCCCCCGCCCTGCCGCAGGGATCCTTGCAGAAGGTGGGGCGGCGCCGGGAGCGCGGGCGCCGAGGATGGGTTTCCGGGCCGGCAGCTGCGGGCTTGGCCCCCGCGGATGCTCCTCCAGTCTGAGCCCTGGAGGCGGGTCGGTCCTCTCACCAGCCCGACCCTGCAGACCCTGGGTGAGGTTGGGAGAGGCTGCAGAACTTTCTAGGCTGCGCCCAGCTGCTGAGACCCAGTGTGCGTGTGTGCGTGTGCGTGTGCGCATGTGCACGCGTGTGTGCGTGTGTGCGGGGGCTGGAGGGGAGCCCTTGCTGCCCCCACCAAGCTCCTAAGGCTCCTTCAGCTGGGTCTTTCCTCCTCAGAACCTGGGACGCTAGATGGCTCTGCCCTGGGCTTGGAGAGACGTCCCCAAGGCCCCTGGCAGTGGGGGTGGCGGGTGGGGGCTCGGAGAGCCCTGGTGAAGAAAGGGCCTCAGGGCTGGGGCCGTCACGCGGCACTCGGTCCCGGGGGATTCCGGGCAGAGGGAAGGCTCACGGCAGGATCAGCTCTGGCGGCCCAGGAGGGCAGAGGTCACCCTGCAGCTCTAGTTCCTGCCTGGACTTCCCCTCCCTCCCCTGCCCTCCGGGGAGGAGGCCCAGGGTTGAGCTGTGTGCCTGGTGGGGGGAGATTGGGCGGGGGATCAGCCCCACCCCCGCCCTCCCGACGCTCTCACGGGAGCTCCTCCTCTGGGGCCTGTCAGCCGGGGACCAGGGCGGTTTGTAGCTGGGTCAGTCTGTGCTGTTGGCCCTTTGGGGACGAGAGGTGGGGGCTGTGGGCAGGGTCTGGGGCCCTGTAGTGAGGACGCAGGGGAGCAGGGGAGCGAGAGAGCCAGGGGCCTTGTTTTCTGGCCAAGTCCCAGCTTGGAGCTTTGGGCTTCTTGCCTCAATCTCCAAATCTGTCAAACGGACACACACACTGGCCTCTCGGGGCCTCCTTCACCGGGGCCTCCCATTGCCTGTCTCCAGCCACAGCTGGAGCGGCTCCCCAGCAGCCAAGAAGGGTCCCTCATGGTCCACGCTGGACACGTGCTGTGGACACTTGAGCCCTCACGTCAGGCTGGGAGGGAACACCCGCTCTCCAGACTTGTCCTCCGTCATCTCACTGTCAGAACACTGGCAGAGGTGCCTGAAGGTGTTTCCGGAACACGGCCAGCACCGTCAGTGTGTTTAAGGAACCACCCAGTCCTGCTCCACATGAACGGGCCCAGCATCTTCCGATGCCCACCTGATTCCAAGGAGAAAGAAAGCTGGTTTTCAGGCCTACAAACCCCTGCATGTCTCTCCTGCCCATAGCTCAGAGCATTCCCACTCTGCCCCAGGACCCTTGCACATGCTGTTCCCTCGCTGCAGTGTTCTTGAGCACAGCTCACTCCCTCCTGCCCAGCCCCCAGCCCCCTTGTTTGAGGGGCCTTCCTAGCTTCCTTCCAAGCGCCTTCTCAGGACACAGCGGCTGCCTATCAGACCTTCCCACACCATGAGGCCCGTGAGGGCAGGGGTTGGGTCTGTCTTGTCTACCTCTGTCTCCTCCAGGGCCTCAGACAGAGCCTGGCCTGAGGATGTTCTCCATAGGTCTTGTGGAGACGGCGTGGTCGTCCACACGTAATGTTCAGCAAGCCGTGGGCATTACTACAGAGAGAACGGCTCCCCGCCTCCCCCGGGCCTCCACAGGCATATTGTAAAAACCCTCAGGTGATTCTAACGTGCGGGCAGGCCCATGCGTTTGGCTTTATTTCGATTCTCTACCAATTGGAGGGCATTTAGGTTGTCAAGTTCTGGCAGGCCCCATCAACCATTCACTCTTGAGTATGAATTAGAAAGGAAGCCCGCTGATTTTTCCTAACACTTTGCTGGGTGAGATGGGTCTGAGGGAGTGGAACATTTTCTGGATGGGAGAGAGAAAAGAGGTGGTTTGGGGACAGAAAGTCCTTGAGGGGTGTGTTTGATTTGGGGAGGATGACTGGAGGACATGGGGGTGAACAGGAAGGATGGCCACATGTAGGAGGTGTAAGGGAGGGCCTTCTTGCCTTCTGGATGTTTCTCAAGGCCAGACAAAGAATCCTGCCTCCTCCTTCAAGGGTGAGCTGAACTTTCCTGTCCAGCATGAGCAACCCGAGGTGCCCGGGGCCGAGGCTGATGACCCTTCCCCGCAGTCGGGTTGGCGTCCTTGATCGCTCATTCTGACCCCTGAGGCCCACGGGGGTCCCCTGCTCTGGCTGGTCTCTGTCGGCTGCGCCCTCCTCCCCCCGTGATTTGACCTTCCCAATGACCTACGGCTGTTTCTCAGAGCAGATCCGTGCACGAGCCGTTCCTGACTCTGGGGTCAGACTCCTGAAACTGCAGGGCGGGGTCGGGCGGCTCTGTGCCCACTGGTCTCAGATCTCCGGCCCAGAAATGGGCGTGATGGCCCCTCTTGACCCTTGACCTGCGCTCACGTGGGGAACAGCCGAAGATGCAGAAAAGGAGTCTGAAATGACCACTCAGAGGCAGGGTTGGATGAATCCCACCGTTTTCAGATCCCATCAGATGTCCTTTAATTCATGTGTTCTTTATCTTGGTGTGAGCTGATGGTGGCCGTGGGCACCAGTGGTCCGTGGGCAGGAGTTCTCGGGCTGTGAGGTGGGTGGGCCTGGGTGGAGGTGTTGGGCCCGGAGGCCTGCCCTCTGGGGAGAAGGCAGTGTGGCCGGGTGGTGCCTGGGCTGGAAGGGGAAAGGGCCTCTGCCCGGCAGGACCCCTGGTACGAGCTCCCTCCAGGCCTGGCCGGAGCTGAGTGCTTTGCTGTGGGCAGAGTGGGGACTCTGCTGCTTCCACAGGTGGGCACGGGGGCCATGGTCTCTGCAGCCTCTCTGGAGGTCAAGGTGCCCAGGCCAGAGCAGGTGAAGGCAGGCCTGGGGCCCAGGGGTGCCTGGATGGGGCAGGTGCAGACTTGGGAGTCTGAGAAGGGTGGGCCACCAGGCCTCTGGACGTCTGAGCTGTGCTCCTGCCTGGGGCAGGCCGGGGGGCAGGACAGGAGAAGGGCTGAGCCCACAGAACAGCAGCCGGTGAGTAAGGCGTGAGCCCAGAGCTTGGATGCTGGAATTCAATGTCACACATCTCCGAGAGGCTCGTGTGGTGGACCCGTTTCACAGAGCTGGAACACGGAGGCACCACGGGTAAGGGGAGAGCTGGGAGGGCGGGGGGCCTGGAATGCAGGGCCCCCAGACCCACTTTTCCCGCAGCCCTGGAAGTGGGGAGGGGTGGGTCCAGGCGGGTGGGGTGTCCTTCCCCAGTGGGCTGCCTGGGCTGCGGGAGTCAGCTGTGCTCCGTTCACTCATGTCTGTCCCTGGGCTGTGGCCAGCTGGGGCGACTCTGGAGCACCCCCGGCAGCCGGGACAGGTGGGGAGGGCAGTCCCTCCCGCCAGCTGTCCTTCCACCACACGCTCTGGTGCTGGCCGGCCAGGACCCAGCCCCGTCCAGCGCCCCCCTCCCCCACACTCTCAGCGCACCCGCACACGGGCGGATTTCCCGTGTCCCGTCACTACTCGTGCAGGCCAGTTTTGCCCCCAGATGCCGCCGCCTCCCTGTCTACCTGGGTCCCACAGCCCGGGTAAGGTCGCAACCTTGCCCGGAAGAGGGGCCTCTCCCGCCCCATGGCACCCACGCGGGGACTCTGGCACAAGCCAGGGAATGTCACTGCGACACTGACCCTCCCGGGTAGGCGTCCCTGAAACCTGCCAACTGGGTACCCGCGACTGACTCTGGGGCTGCTTCAGAGCCAACGTCTTCATCCGACCTGTGGGAAGCCCAATGCTGAGTTGCAGGGCTGTTGGGGGACCAGACAGAACTCCGCCGGTCACTGGTGATGGATTTGGAGGGGAGCTTTCTCCGGGCCGGGGGTGGGGGCGCACACCACAGTGGGAGGTCCGGGGCTGGGCTTGGTCATCCTGGGCTCACCTGGGCTGGGCCCTCACCTGCCACGGAGGTGGAGCTGGTCTGACTTCTATGACCTTCCTGGGCTTTCTCTGGTCCTAGGACCCCCGTGTCCCTGCCAGTGTAGGCACGTAGAACCCACAGCCCTGGAGACTGTGCCGTGGGCGGGACAGCATTCCTGAGGGCTCTGCCCTCAGCCCCAGCAGCCTCGCCCAGACAAGTTCTGCCGGTCCCGGAGACACAGGCCTGTGCTGTGTATTGAAAACCAGAAGGAGGGAGGCCTGTCTACAGGAGAGGAAGCCCCCCCGCCCCGCAGCCTCCTGAGCCCCAGCTTGCCCAGATCCGTGCTGACCACCGCTCGGTGAAGAGGCCACAGGTCCGCGTCTGGAGCAACGGAGCAGGGGTCAAAGCAAGGACACTCACGGGCCACTAGCATGTGCAGCAGATGCGGGAAGGGCCTTCCCGTCCACAGGGGCACTATCCGTGGGGCCCAGGATCCCGAGTGTGTGCACGCGCCCACGGACACTTGTGCATGCCACCTCTCTGCACGTGTGTGCGTGGTCGCGTGTGGTAATGCATGTGTGAGCCACTGTGTGCATGTCTACACTCATGCACATGCGTGTGTACACGTGTGTGCATGCTCCCCCTGGGTGGGAAATAACACTCAGGACAGCGGCCGGCCCTCCTCCAGAGCTCGGAGCTGTGAGTGGCTGCAGCCCGGCTTTCCCAGGGAGCGGCCCGGCCCTGTGGTTCCCCCGGCGCCGAGCCCGGGCTTCTGCGTGTGCCCCGAGCCTGTGTGCACAGCACATGCAGCGCTCGGCCCGCCAGGGGACTTGGGCGTCGGTCACTGTGAATGGTGTGGTTGGCCCGAGGCAGCCACACGTTCACGGCTTGACCCGTTCATTCATTCATTCATCTGGGATCCGTGAAGCACTTGCCGCATTCCGGGCTGGCCTGGCTTTGGGGGGGCAGAGCCTCGTCTTCGGGAAATGTCCTGCCGGGGAAGGGAAGGAGGGAAGGTAGGCGAGACGTGGGGGTCCCGTGGGAAGACACAGCAGGCATCGTGGCTGCTGATGCTTCCGGAAGACGTGGGGTGGAGGGGGACAGGCTTCCCCAGCGTCCCCCGTGCAGCCAGCAGGACGGACTGGCTTGTGGGGCACAGCTGACGTGCCCCCGTCTCGGCGGCCTGGGACAGCCTTGTCTCTGACATGGGGCTGAGGGCTTTCCTTCTGCCTGGGGCTGTCGGACCTCACCGTGAGGCTCTGTGTGGCTCCGTGTGGCTGCCCCTTCCTGAGGGGCTGTATCCTCTGGGAGTCATGGCGGGTCAGGCTAGTGAGTGACAGGAACAAAAGTGTCACCCGTGGAGCCCCTGCCCCAGCTTGGGGTTGTGTGGGGCATGGGGATGTGCTGTCTCCACGCCATGGGGGGAATCTCATGGTGGCCGTGATTCAGGCTGAGAACCGAGCCAGACATCCCGGTCTCCCCCGTAGACGTCCATTCCCCAACAGTTACCAGGTTCCGCTGCAGTCCTGCACACATCAGGGCCCAGGGAACGGCAGCTCTGGTTATGGCGAGTCAGGGTCGCCGAGGGCTTGAGAAGTGTGTGGTTCAAGGCTGCACGCCTCCCTCGAGGCAAGCACGTGCGTGTGTATCCCGGCCCTCCTGTTAGGGGTTTGGACAGCAGGCAGCTCAGGTTCCGGACGTTTCCTTATGTCCTCTTTCCAGATCATCTTTCACAGGTCCCAGAATGGATCCCCAGGGAAGCGGTCATGACAGTTAGCTGTTGCTGCGTAACAAGCTGGACGGAACCAAACCAGAGCAACCCAGGCAGTCAGCGGTGTTTCTGTCCATGAGCTGCCATGTGTGGGCTCCGTCTGGTGGTGCTGTGGGGCCCGGCTGGACTCGCCTGGGCCCGGGTCCCTTCAGGACAGCGGGGCCAGTGTCTCTGTGTCCAGTCCCTGGGGTATCTCTTCCTCCTGCCACCGGTGTGGCAATGTTCCCGCAGTCCGGGGGAGGACCAGGAGAGGGCGACGGGCTCGGGGGTCTGTGCAGTCTCGGCGTAGGGATGACCCCATCACTCTGACGTCTTCTATCGTCCATGGGAAGGTGCAGGCTGAGTGCGGGCTCCCGAGGACGGGGGTAGGGCCCCATTCTCCACAGAGGAGCTGCCGAGAGTATGGGTCCAGCGAGGCCTCGGCCATGAGGACCCCAGCCGACCCACCACCGAGTCCCTCGTGATGCCACGCAGAGCATGGGGCTCTTGGGCCCGCCTTCCTTGGCTTTCACAGCTCAGCTGGTGGCCAGCCTGGCCTGCCGTCTCCTGCTGCCTCTGGGGCTCTGCGATTCTGTTTTGGGACGTCTGTGTTGGGGGCTCTCCAGACACTCATCCCCAGCCCTCCATCAGGTGTATGTTCTGCTAACACGAGAGGTTTGTGTTTGGGGAATTCGGATGGATTTTCCTTCTCAAGTCATCCATGTAAGGGGCCTGGGTGGCTCAGGGACTCTTGATTTGGCCTCGGGTCATGATCTCGAAGTCGTGAGATTGAGCCCTGCCTCGGGCTCCATGCAGAGCAGTGTCTGCTTAAGATTCTCCCCTCCCCTGCTCACTCGCTCTCAAATATACTCACCCTCACACGTGGGGGCAGTGGGGTGGGGTGCTTGTCCTCGCCCCGGGTGCCGGCTCTGGGGCCGGGCGGGCTCCGAACCAGCTGCTGGGGGAGGGGCAGCCTCAAGGGGTGGGGTCTCGCTAGCTTCTTTGCTTTTCGAACCGGGTTCGGGGTGTGGAGCCCTCGGTTCTGGGGGTGGAAGGAGGCTGCGAGGGGATGCTCCGTTCTGCGGGTCACGCCATCACCCCTTCACACCGACCCCCGTCACTCCAACCCCTCTCAGCAGCAGCCTGCACTCCCTGCGGGACCCTTCCCCATGTCCGACCAGCAGGACCCCCTTCATGGGGTCGCAGGCACGGTGGGGCATGGGGAGGGCGTGGCGGGAGAGCGAGAGCTGGGCTGTGCTCCCGGACTCCCACACTGCGGGGCTTCGTGAAGGGTGGGGCTGCTGGACCCCAGAGCCCTGGAGCCTTCCCCATCCTCTTCAGAGACACCGGACAGACAAGGACATGGAAAGGGGAGGAGAGAGCCGGCCTGCGGTGTGGGAGGAGGTGAAAGCCGCTGTGCCCCACTGGGCGGCTCCGAGCACCACGGCTCCCTCCCAGGGGGCTGATGGCAGGACGTGGGTCCCGGAGCAGCAGCCTCTGAAAGCCGAGCGGGCATTGCTTAAGGGCACAAGCGTGCGGCTGGCAGACAAGCGTGTCCCGGAGATCTGACGCAGCACGCGGCGATCGTCGTCAACCCTGATCAGAAGCTTCGAAGTTGCTAAGAGACCAGATCTTCATTGTTCTCCCCGCAGGAGCACAGTGACGACATGACGTGGTGGGGGGTTAGCCAACACCCCGGGGGTAATCACAGAGCATCACACGAATGTGTCACATCAGCGCTCCGCACATCCCGAACTTGCACAGGGTTACAGGACGAGCACACCTCAGTTTAAGAAAAAAGGAACCGAGCACAGCTGGAATGGGGACAGGGTGGGGTCTCTGGATAAAACAGGAGGGAGTTGGAGGATGAAGGGCCAGGGGACCCGAAGGATGGGGTTTCCTCACATGGAAGTCCGGAAGGCGGGGGCAGCGGGAGGGCACCTCCAGAGGGCCGCCTCGCAGCTGTCCTGTTTCCTAGGAGCACGCTATGGGGCTGTTCCTTGCGATCCTCCGGGCCATGTCCTGGCCTCTTTCCATGTAGCCGGGCAGGGGCGGTGGTATGAGCACGGGCTTTGGGGCAGAAGAGCCTGGGTCCTATTGCTAGCTCTGGGACTTCGCAGGTGGTTGAAGTTCTGTCTTGATTTTCTCTTCTGTAAAATGGGTCTAATAATACCTACCTTATCATTGTTTTAAAGATTAAAAGAAGGGGCTCCTGGGTGGCTCAGTGGGTTAAGCCTCTGCTGTCAACTCAGGTCATGGACTTAGGGTCCTGGAATGGAGCCCCGCTTCGGGTTCCCAGCTCTGCGGAGATCCTGTTTCTCCCTCTGCCACTCCCCCAACTTGTGCGCTCTCTCTCTGAAATAAATAAATAAAATATCAAAAAAAATAAAGATTAAAAGAAGATAGGGGATGCCTGGACGGCACAGTTGGTTAAGCATCTGCCCTCAGCTCAGGTCACAATCTCAGGATCCTAGGATCAACCCCCACGTCGGGATCCCTGCTCAGCAGGAAGTGTGCTTCTCCCTCTTCCTCTGCTGCCCCCCTGCTCATGCTCACTCTCCGTCTCTCTCTCAAATAAATAAATAAATAAAATCTTCAAGGAGAAAGATTAAAAGAAGACACTCAGCATATTTGTTACTTGGCCCAGGGTAAGTTCTCAGTAAATTGTAACAACGTCGTTACCACCGGCACCATCATCATTGCCATCACCATCAACACCACCATCATCACCATCACCATCACCATCACCAACACCACCATCATCACCATCACCATCACCATTGTCACCACCAACACCACCATCATCACCATCATCACCATCATCACCATCATCACCATTGTCACCACCAACATCACCATCACCATCATCATCACCATTGTCACCACCATCATCACCATCACCACCATCACCATTGTCACCACCAACACCACCATCATCACCATCACCATCACCATCACCATCACCATCACCATTGTCACCACCATCATCACCATCATCACCATCATCACCATTGTCACCACCAACATCACCATCACCATCATCATCACCATTGTCACCACCAACACCACCATC
>NW_019154127.1:13187621-13246865 GCF_002288905.1 Enhydra lutris kenyoni
CACCATCACCATCATCATCACCATTGTCACCACCAACATCACCATCACCATCATCATCACCATTGTCACCACCAACATCACCATCATCACCATCACTGCTATCATTACCTTCACCAGCATCATCACCACCATCATCCCCACCATCACCACCATCACCAAAACCAACACCATCATGGCTGAGTTGTTAGATTACCTGGATGCTTCATAATCCTTTGGTGGGCTAGTCCAGGGCGCAAAAGTGAGAAAGCAAAAGAGGGGGGAGAACCAAAGACTGCCCTCTACAAAATACGACCCCAGATTGATCATGCGGTGTGGTGTGGGATGAGTGGAGATGAGGAAGGAGGAGGTGGTGCTAGGGTGACAGGCTCTAGGGTGGATTCTGAATTCCATCACCTAGCAGGGATCCATGGTGGCTCTTTCAAGGTTAGGTGATACCACATCCTGGATAGGCCCATCCGAATCATGGTTTCTTGAGCTGGAACACAGTGAGTCAGAAGCACCAAGGGGGACTGGGCCACCCAGGGGTGTTGGTGATGGGAAATAGGACTTCTAGGTCATCCTGGTTCTTCTTTGGTGCTGACATGGGGGTCCCCCTGGGCTCTTGTGGGATGTGGGGCTGGCCGGCAGCTGCTTCCAAGGCCTTGATGGTGACTGCTCTGGTGCAAAGTCAGGGCAGTGGCCCCAGGGCCCCTGGATGGTCCAGTGCATGTGTGCCATGGCTTTGTGGCTAGCTGTGGAATCCAGGGACTCCGGCCCTGAGCTCATGCAGGGAAGAAGTCATTCCCCTGGTACACTCGCAGTCCCTCAGGGGTCCTGGGTGCCCATTGCCTGCTAAGTAAAGGTGACTGACAGGGCCAACCACGGTGGGTACATATCCTTGTGCCTCACTCTTGTGTGTGTGTGTGGGCTTGCAGCATGATTTGTGCCAACTGCCAACAGACGAAGGCCCTCTAAGTGAATTCCTGTGCACCCCATGGTGGGACCTGGCTGATGGTTAGGTCGCCTGCTGGAGTTGCACCTGTTCTAAATGGTGATCAGGAGAAATTAGATGGAAAAACATGCAAATACAGTTGGAGCTTTTTGGCGAATTAGCATGTGAATGGGCGGAGGTGATGGTGGCTTGGAAGGGGGCACGCTGGCACCGCCTGACTCATCGCTGGGGCGGCCAGACTTAGACAGCGGGCTCCCCAGGCATGTGGCTTTTAAAGGGGGAATTATTTCAGCTACATTTCCTAGATTTCTGAGGTTGCCTGAAAAAGCCAAGAAAAGATTCCTCCCCGCTGTTTTCTCCTATCACGTTGAACGGGTAAAAGTTAAAGAGCCTTTCCATACTAACGGTCTGTGGAGACCCGCCTTGGTCGCCCTTGGTTGAGCGCAGAGCACGCAAGGCCAGTGTGCAGCAGACTGAGGTTGGGGGCAGGTCATTTGGCCTAAACTGGCTGAAGACAGAGCAGTCAAGGCCCCAGATCCATGGTCATGGGTTTGGGAAGCAGTGGTCAAGCCCCATTCGCAGGAGGGCCAGGCTGAAGGATGTCTCACAGGCACCAACTGCACCCAGGCGATGCTTTTGGAGTTAGCTGAGACTCCATGAGAGGATGCATGTGGGGACAGGTGGCAATAAGATCAGGTGGTACCAGGACAAGGGCCTCACGGAGGACAGGGCCACGTGTGTCCAGTTCCTTCCCTGAGCACGAGGGCCTAGATCTTGGTCAAGGCCAAAGGCATGCCTGGAATGCCCAGTGGGGACTACAGACATGGCAATTGTCATTTGTAGCAGAGTGAGGAACCCGCGCACGTTATCCCCACCTTCTGTGACCCCATCCTTCCTCAGGCTGTCTGGGGCATTCCATCCCATCACCATGTAGCCCTCCGCACCCCTCCCAAGTCTTTACAGCTTGTAGGGTATTTTTCTAAACTTCCCCATGGGGGTACTTGGTCTTATGCCTTCCTGTGATTGGACTTTCCTTCTCTCCTCTTGCCCTCAAGGTCACTGCACACAGCTGTGCTAGAGGGACGACCTTGCCCTCGTGCGGTCCAGGGTAGTTTCCCAGGTGGGGCATCTGTTGTTCTCTGAACGGCTGAGAGTTGCAGCAAGGCATCCTTGGTGCCCGCCTGTGGTGGGAGACATAGGGACAGGACGCCTGGCTGACCCGTGGTCAGTCTCCCTGTGATGGTACCACTACGTATCTGTCTTCTGACCTCAGAACTCAACTGATCTCCTCTGGCTCCTACTTGTCTCAACAGCAGCCTTGCCTGAGTCCCTGAGGAGGCACACACCTGTGGCTGAGGGGCTGCTACAGCAGGTGTCTGTGTGCTGACCTCCCTTTGGCTTGACCTGCCCCTGTGTGCCTTTGCTGTGAGCAGGGCTGTGGGAGTCAGTGGTGTTCACCATCTTGCTGGTGGAGGTGGGCTGAAAACAAGAAGCTTTTTCTTTAAAATTCTCCGGGATGGAATTTGGAGGTGGAAAAATCACCTACAAATTAATGTAGCCAGTGAACAAGTCTCTGTTGACCAGTTCCCCCCATTTCCTATGTCTGTCATAGGTACGGGTTCCAGCAGCAACCACGGCAACAGTGACAACACACAGCATGGACCCTTCTGGGACATTGTCCTGTCTTCAAGAGCTTGACATTTTAGCTTGTCCTCCAAGGTCACTGCCATGGTTGGAGAGATGCGCTATATCAACTCCACAGCTAACCTAGACAACTGGAAACCTGAGGCCCGGGGGGCGCTGGAAGCAAGACATCTCCAGTCCTTGATGAGGGGAGGGGAGACACCAGCACCCCGAAGCTGCATGCCGGGTCTTCTGCACAGCACAGACTCATGCTTGCATTTGGAGATGATACGTCCCTTGCTCTGGGTCCCCCTGCGAATCCGTAACCGGGCACCGTGTTTTGTTCTTGGGAGTTCTGGAAGCTTTCAGCAGCGTGCACTGGGGAGATGTTTTCGGATCTGTGTCTCTGAAGGTTTTGCTTCCTTTACATACAATGTGTCTTTCCCGAGTCCTCATCTCCTGGGGGACGTGCTTGTCCTTTCCCAGCACTGGGCATTGAGAGGAGAACAACAAGGCACTGGAAGGAAAGGCCAGGGGAGTCTTTGGGTCGATCCCAAAGCTGTGTTGTTCCGGGCACTGCCCTGAGATTGCGTCATGCACCCCAGCGCTGATGAAGTCCCACCTGGCCCCACTTCAGGTTAAATACACTTGGCCAAGGACTCCCCACTTCCAGAGAAGTTTTGTTTCACTAGTCTTCCTGCTGCTGCTGAACTGCGGACAAAAGAGAAACAACAATTATTTGAAGGCATCAGGAAGCCACATAAAGCGGATGAGAAAACCCTCGAGGGGTATGAACTTTGAAAGGAGTTTGAAAGAAAGCTTTTTCCAGAGGGCCCTTTCCAGGCCCCACAGGGGAGGGGCTCCAGCAGAAGGTGGCTGTACTGGGAGGAGAGGTCAGAGGCTAGAATTCGGCATTGTCAGAATGTCTGGAAACTTAGGAAGAAATCTCAGAAAGGCCACATGGGGGGAGACCCCTTAACCTGGCATAATCTCTGCCCCGGTTTTCCTCGGCTCCCAGAAGCGTGGATGTGCAGGGCAAGACTGGAAAGCTCGGGAAGGAGCAGCCGGTGGATGGGGCAGAGCTAATGGAGAGTCTGGCATCTGGCTGGTGCTGAGAAGACCAGGTTTGGAGGTCATGTCTCCCCAGGTGAGAGGAACTTGTGTGTGCTGAAATAAAATGATTGAGGCATGCAGTCAGAAGACAGAAAAATACCCTATTTGAACTGCTTGAGAAAACTTAACCTAGAACTTTATACCCAGCTAAACTGTCTTTCAAGAACGGCGGTAAAATAAAGACATTTTGGATATACACGAACCAAGAGTTGACTAACAACAGAGTCTCATGGAAGAATTCCATTGGGTGGTTTTATAGATACCGGTCAGAAGGGATCAAAGTGGACTGGGGTTTTGTGTTGGTCCAAAGCAGGGGAGACAGGAGTACACGCTAAAATTAAAAAAGATAACTCAAAATGGGTGGAACAAAAAGATTTTACAAAACTTTTAATTGACCTGAAATGACATAGCAGAAGAGAATAAAGGCAGAGAATAAGAGGACAAATAAATAAATCAGACCTTGGGAAATGTGCTGGCTTTGAATGGTGGAGCTCTGCAGTCTCATGGGGGCCCACAGCAAAGACCACCCTCCCCAGTGGGGAGGATGAAGTCTCTCAAACAGTCACTGATTTTGCCCAACCAACGGTCCCCTGAGTGGGGAATGAAGGTTTGGACATGTCTTGCCTAGAGCAAGGGGGAGCCTGGGCTTGGGGAAGGGACGTGCTCGAGGTGTTCTTGCCGGCACGGTTGGACGATCACCCCCTTGCAAGGCAGACGCAGCTCACATCAGTTTCCCACCCAGCACCCAATGCTTCAGCGAGATCCTGTTGAAGGTTCTAGGTTCCTCCAGATATTCCCATTCCTAAGGGGAACCCAGGGAAGGACTCGTGCCCTCAGGCAGCACAGAGTGGCGCAGGAGAGTGGAGGGGCTGATCAGTGACTTGCCCAAGTCGACAGCAACATCCCCGGGTACGCAGGCCAAGGGGCCCCCACCCAAGGGCCCAGACACCCTTGGGGCCACTCTGAGTTGGGGAGTAGAATTTCCTAGGGGCTGCGAGGGCATCTGTAAATAGGTAGGCTCACGATTTGGGGATTTGGACGTTAGAGGGAAGATGGTCTTGCAGGCAATCTAGTGATGTCTGGGACCTTTGGGTCCAGGAACCTAGGAAGCCATCATTTGGTCTGTGTCCTGTGTCCTGATGTGGCCCTGTGTTCCCAGCACTCCCGATCTCACCATTTACACCACAGAGAGGGGTGTCATGTGGGTTTGGAATCCCAGTCCCTGTGCTCCGGTTATGAGTTCAGAGCTGGGCACCCTAAACCAGCACCTGGTGTTTCCCTGAGTGCTGGCGGGGGCGGGGTGGAGGCCATGAATGGGCCGAGTGGGTGTAACTGCCACCATTCCACGCCCCCAGAAAAGGGCTCCCAGAGGCTAAGGCCACTGGCCCAGAGCTAGCGTTCAGGATTCAGATTCTACAGCAGAGAGCAAGCAGGTCTTTGGGTCAGGGCAGCTCTCTGGGGCCCGTGGGTCAGTAATCAGCCCCTCCCGTGAGCAGATGCTTGGGCTCAGGTAACCAGAGCTGTCCCTGTGAAGACCCGTTGAAATATTCATGCTCATGGCCTTGGGGGTTCTGGACCTGGGGGCCTCCGATGACGTGCAAGTGCCCCCCCTTCATCGTAAGGGCTGCAGTCCCGTCCGCACACGCCTGTCCGCTTTGTTTCTTGGCTCAGTCCTTTGACTCCTCATTCCGCAGATCCAGCTCCTGCCCCACCCCCAGAGCACCCAGGTTAGGAGCTGTGGGTCCTTTGCAGCGCTCACGGCTGCTGGGTGAGGGTTGAGTTACACGGAGAGTGTTGGGCCCTGGGCCAGGTTCTCAGCGCTTTCATGAGATCGTGGCCTCCTGGTAAGTTCCTCCCCGGCCCCGAGGCGGACCAGAGCCATTGCTCTAGGTGCTGCCCAGGGCCCCGGGGACCAAACAGGTCTGCCTGCCCTCCTGGTCACATCGGGTGGCCATGGACTCACTGGGCATCTCAGAAAGGATGGGGCTCAGCCCTGGGCTGGAGTCAGGAGGTGGGGCTTCTGCCCCAGCACGGGCTGGACTCACTGTGGACCTTGGTTTGTTCATCTCTGCTGGAGGGACTAGGGTGGGTTCAGAGGAAACGCCCCTGAAACGTACACACTCGTTTTCAGGGAAATGGCACACGCACGCACGCTCACACACGCACGTGCACATTCATATGAACACCCGCTCGCACATGTGCACACTCACTTGCAAACACAACACACACACACCCACGCACGTGCACACACACACACCACACCATATCACACACCCCAGGGGGCTCACGGGCTCCCAGGTTAGAAACTCTCAGAAAAGACCATGTTCTTCGAGTTGTGGTCACGTGCTCCTAGCAGGTCAAGGACCCACGAGGCGGGTCGGCACCGGCATCTCTGGAAAAGGAATGGAATGCAGAGGCGGAAAGTGGCAGGAGTCGTGACCTTGATGAGGGTCCTGCGCATGCAGTGTGCTCTGATGGCCACGGAAAATGCGCTCCTCCCTGTGCGTCGTGGTCTCGGGGTTCTGCAAACACGAGGCAGGCCACCTGCCAGATTCGTGGGTCCCCAGGACGCAGGGGCCGGCAGGGCAGAGCGCGCATCCCGGAGGGCTGAGCAGCCAGTGGGGTGGGGAGTGGGGGGGGGGCGGGGGCGGGGGCTCCCCTGGGGCCTGAGGCAGAAAGCCTGACTCCCTTCCCGGGTGGGGAGGGCACAGGCGTTCCTGTTCCTTTCTATCTTACTTTTGCCAGGAAGGCTCCATTGGCCGTCTGCTGGGGTCCCCTACTCCTCCTGTCTGCTGAAACGTTAGGCAGGGGGGCCCCCCCAACCTCTCTGGGGATCGCACGGAGGAGCGGACGTACTTCCTTCCCCAGCTAAGTGGGCTGGGGGCCTTTCAGCCAGAGCAGGAACCCCCTCGCCTCTTCCCTGCCAGGTGTGCGGGGGACCCCGGCTCTCGCGGAGGGCGTGCCTGCCAACAGCCCTCCATCCGCCCATGGGGAGTTTTTCTGTTTTCACAAAAAGTGGAACAAAATCCAGCTCTGTTCCTTGAGCTCTTCTGAGACTCAGAAAAGAAAAAAGTAATGATTCCATTATTTTTTTCCCTGAACTCTCTGGCCTCATTTTGTTCTGATACATACTTTCATCTGTGTCTGCACTAAAACCACCTCATTATCCCGCATCTGCAATGCCCTGAGCAGCGTCCCTCTCACTACGGTTTTTCCTAATGTTTTTGTGACTTAAAACAATTTTATTTTATTATTATTATGATTAGAGATCTCTATTTATTTGAGAGAGAGAGAGAGAGCACAAGCAGGGGGAGAGGCAGAGGGAGAGGGAGAACCCTGATGTGGGGCTCGATCCCAGGACCCCAAGATCACAACCTGAGCTGAAGGCAGACGCTCTGCACACGGAGCCCCCCGGGCGCCCGGAAACTATTGTATATTTTCACTGTGAGGTACAGGTACATACAGAGGCTGTACTCACACGCACGGTCTGAAGCCTGCAGCCTCTTCCCAGACTAAGCGCTTGAACATTCGGGAGAACCGTAGGAGCAGCTGCGTGTCCCCCGTGGTCACATGTCACCCCTTCTTTGAGTCCCTGCTGTGTGCCGGGCCCTGTTCTGGGTGTTGGGGACCCACAGTGAATGGAGCATCGCCCCCACCCCGGGGCCATGATGCTTCCCCTGCGGGCACGTGACCCTCATCGCCTTGCTGGGCATGCGCCCCCCCAACCTCATGGTGCGTGGGTCCTGGTTTGGGGACATCACGCCAGCCAGATGCCATGTGTGGCTTGAAGGTCTTGTTTCCCGAGGCCACCCGGGCTGTGAATGTCGGTGGGTGGAGCTGTCACTCGCTGGTGCGCACGCCTGCGTCGTGTTCGGGCTGTGACCGGGAGCCAGTCCCCACACTCTGGGGCTGCTGGCCGGCCACCTGAGTGGTTTCTGACTCACGGCTCTCAAGAAAAGACAATGTTGCTGTGAGCGTGGCCGTCCGTGTCCCCAGTGCCTGAACTGTGACGGGGGCACGACAGGTCTGGGTTACAGTCCCTCCCGGGGGATTGAGTGCTGCCCCCTGGTCTGTGATTCCCTGGTTGCTGGGGAGCCGACCCCCCTTCTCCTGGGCTCAGGGTTCTGCACATGTTCCCTTTGAAGTCTTGGTCCACGTCCGTGTTCTGGCCTTGTTCTCTGACTTCTAGCCTTCTCCGTGTTGGCAGTCCTCAACGGGGGCAATGGTGGCCCCCGGGGGACACTGGGCAGGGAGGTGCCAATGGTTGGGGTGCCCCTCCCAGCGCCCATGGGCTCCCAGGGTTGCAGCCGTTTTTGGGAATGCTCCCACGTCCAGACATCATCCCCAAGTGTGACTCCAGCCAGCCCTTCCCCCTGGGCATCCAGGCCATGGGACTGGCCCCAGGCCACTGGCGCTCAGGCTTCCTCTTCCTTGTGGCTCCCTTGGGCTGAGTTCTTACCCTTGACGGCAGAGGAAGGGGCCGGGTCACTGCCCCATGCCGGTGAGCTCCCCCTTCTTGGTCCTGCACAGGGTCTGGAAGAAAGCCTGATGCCACGCCACTTGTCATCTCGTCCCTTCATCCATTGGGGCAGGAGGACCTGCCCAGGTGTCTCTGCTCTTGCACAGGGGTCGCCCTCACCGTCACCGGCCATGCCTGCCCTCCCGAGGACAGCTGGCAGTTTCTCGGGCTGGAGAGTTCTGTCTGGCTTCCTGGAATGCTTGCATGCCGCGATTTACCTGTGGCTCGGGGACTGTGGTCCAGATCACACCGTAGAACACAGCAGTGCCCGGACCCCACGGCGGGGCAGCGTGGGGCTTTGATTAGAGATGTTGTGCAGGGGGGCTGGGGGAGAGCCGCAGCCACACCACTCCTGTCACTCAGATTGCCTTTGAAATAAGATGTGGAAGCTCACCACGACGGCTGTGTTCTCTGAAGCACGGATTTCCTGATGTCGCTTTGCTGACGGTAGAGCTTACTTGATAGCGATCAGTGAGAGCGGAGGGGGATGGGAAGGGGCAGGGTCGTCCATGTCAGGTCCAAGGTGTGTAAGGGGCAGGGGCGACAGGAAGGAGAAGGGAAGGGCAGGTGGGACCCCCAGCAGGAGGAGGTCAGCACAGGGACTCCTGCATGCCGGTGGGAGGGGAGGGTTTCTGTGCCCCAGGAGGGGGATCCCCGTGTGCTTTCCGGGCATGGGGTGGGGGGCAGGTGTTCTAGTCTCTAGTACAGGAAACATCTGAGACCCCTACCTCCTGGGCTGCCCTATAGATGCAAGCCCTGGAGGGAAGCTGGCATGGGCAGAGGCAAACGGTGCGTTTGTAACAGGATAATAGCACCATAAAGGTTTTCTTTTATGCCTTCCGATCATTAGCCCTAAATTTCCTCCCGACAATCATTAGTTTTACGTTAATGCAAGGAGTGCTCATTTCTGTGCTGTATAAAACTGCTACCCAGTTAGGTTTTGTGCAAAAGAGGAATTAGAGACAGCAGGACTGAGCACTCATTCTTTGTTTTTGGAATGACTCCTGCCTCTGGCTTTCCAGACCCTCCCCAGCCGTCATCCTGTCATCCTGCCCTGCGGGGCACTGGGTCGCAGGGAGCCCAGGCATCTCTCCTCCCACCCAGAGCTCACAGCTCTGTCCTCCCCCAGGGGGAATTACCCCCAGCGTCTGGGCGCTAACAGCTGCTGAGCCCAGCTGTGGACCCAAGATCATCTGCACCTTCCTGCCAAGGCCAAGGTCACCTCTCACTCTGGGGCTTCTCTGGGAACAGCGGTGATGGTGAGGGGTGCGGGGAGCTCCAGGGATCTGAGAGAGCCACCACGGCTGGGGACCCTCCCGCCTAGCCCCCTCCCTGCTGTCTTGGTCTGCTCAGGCTGCCACAAGGATGCCCAGCCTGGTCACGGTTCTGGAGATGAAGGTGCCCACTGCCCCGGGGTCTGGTGAGGACCCACTTCGTGGCAGGCTGTGTCCTCATTGTGTCCTTGTCTCTCCCTCTCCTCCTAAGGGCTCAAGCCCCACGAGACCAAGGCCCGCTTCCCCTTCGTCGCCCCCCACAGGCCCCATCTGCGTGCAGAATCACGGGGAGGGGGGCATAGGACTTCTGCACGTGCGTTTTGGGGGCGCACTCGGTCCGCAGCACTCTCCCTGCAAGAGAGGGGTCTCTGGGGCCTCTCACTCCATCGCCACGGGGCTGCTTTTGGATCTGGTTTATGGGACCCGAGCTCTGCTCCTTGAGAGGCCATGGTCCCTCCGGCTCCCCACGCTTTGCTTGTCTCTCCTGGCAGCACCTCCCAGAAGGATGTGGCCCCGGGAAACCTCCACGGCACAGGCCCAGACTAATGGAAACCCAAACCCCCACCACTCAGCTGCCCCAGGCCCTCCCGCTGGGCCCCTCCCCCACCCCCTTGCGCCCCGCCTCCTTCTGTCTGCCCTTTCTGAGGACGCTTGCAGGTTCTGCGGGGGAGGGGTCTCCCTGTCACCACAGCCCCCCCAACCCCCGCGGGTGTCCCCCCATGAGGTCTGTCCTTCCCTGAGTCTGCATATGGTTTCTGTGTGATGCTTGTCCAAGGGCTTCTCCTGTCCCTGAGTCCCGCGTCCCAGGGGACGCCAAGCTGGCTCTTTCCAGCTCACCTCGCTGCCTGAAGTGAGCCAGGAGCAGACGGACAGACGGTGTCCTTGGGCACTCAGAGACAAGGAGGCGGGGCAGGGCCCACTGTCCCTAGGGAGTGCTTTCAACCGGGTGTGGGGGGTGGGGGGAGGCTCTCCACAGCAGTGGGGAGAGGAGGACAGGACAAGCAAGAGGGGCTCCAAGGGAATGCTGCGACCTTGCATCCGTTCTCTGCACGCCCCCCCAGACAACACCTCCCTGCTTCTCAGGCTCCATCATCCAGCTCCGGTGGGGTGTTGGGGACCGACCCGCTACACAGTCACCCTGCATGTGACCGTGAAGGGACGTTCAGGTCTCAGTGGCGACCTGAGGCTGAAGGGCCACGGGGAGATCTCAGGGTCAGCTCCGCTGTGGAGAGGAGGACCCCGTCCAGGTGCCTGAGGCCCAGGTGGGCCCGTTGGCAAACAGCCATGGAGTTGGGCCACGTCGGGGACAGGCCCGGGCTCAGCCCCCCTTCAGCTGCTGTCACCACACCTGGCACATGGGTGCAGGGCTCAGACCTCCTCAGTCAGGGTCCCCGGCAGCCAGGCCTCTGGCCAGTCAGCTCTAGTGGCCCCTGCTCCGGGCCCGCATGCTCCGAGCCTCACTCCAGCCCTCCGGTGTGAAGGACACGGAGGGGCAGGGAGGGGCACCCAGTCTCTGAAGCGGGGCTCCTTTGAGAAATCGCAGAGCCAGGAGAGGGGTCACAGGGGCGGCCAGGGGCAGGGACCCCAGAATAGCAGAGGCCCTGTGTATGGGTCCAGGAGGACGCACACACAGACCGCGGCGAGGACAGACGTTGCTGGAAAGGGCGCGCAGTGGGGCGGGTGCCAGGAAGCACCTGCGAGGCCAGGCCTCCCTTTCGTAAGGAAGTGTACGCGGAGCTGGCAAAGAGCCAGGCTGGGACCAGGGGCAAGAGAGGGCGACGGGACAGTCGAGAAAGCGGCTACGCTGAGGCCAGCTGGTCTTGGGCTCCCGCTGAGGGCGGAGAAGGGGGATGGAAGCTCCACCAAGTCCGGTCAAGGGCCATTTCGATCATTGGGGCCCGCGGGTCAGTGATCCGTTATGAGGCCAAGAATGGGAACTTGGTGGGACTTCAGCGGTCTGTGCCTGGCCTTGTCCTAAGTGACCAGGGGGGCACTGGTGGGTCCTGGGATAGGGGTTCCTCACAGTGAGCCACTCCCAGAACGCAGAGTGTGTGTGGGGTTGCTTTCCGATGGCTGTTTCCCAGGGTGCCTGGGCTGCCGTGAAGCTGGAGCTCATCCCAGGGGGCCTGTGTCCCCTGCACAGAATAACGGGAGAGACCCAGCTCAGCCGGGCCTGGAGAGGCCGGTGACTGTCGAGGTCACATGCAAGCCGGAGGCAGTTGGTGTGGGAACCCAAGGTGCCTGGCTCCCAGCTTGGGTCTCTCTGTAAGATCAGCTGGAGGATGTCCGGGGTGGGGAGTGGGATCCCCGGGGGTGTGCATCAGGTGCCCACGTGGGGATCCTCCGTGAGTGGTGGGGACCCAGCCCCGTCTGAAGGGGACACTGCCTCTCAGCTCCTGTGACCGCGATCCAGGGAGGGGCACAAGCTCAGGCTCGTGGCATCTTCTGGTTTCTCAAGGGGAGCAAGACATCAGGATCTACTAGTTTATATTCTAAAATGACCGTGTAAATGAAAAAAACACGCCTGTGATTTGCATACAGCTCTTCGGCCACTGGTCTGGGCTTCTTCCAGAGCCTTCCTGGCCCTGCCCGACAAGGGGTTGACGATTCACTCATGCTTGCTAGCCCCCTTGTCGGGTCTCTGCAGCCCAGCGAGCGACGGGGATCCCTCAGTCACGCGTTAGAGATGTCTGGATGCAAAGTAGCTCGGCCAGAGATCTCTCGTCCCTGCCAAGAGCAGTATGACAGCTGTGAAACTAGAAGGGGCCAGCTAGCTCCCCTCGCTCCAGCCACCCTAGACTCCATGTGGCCTCAACTCCTGGGGGACGACACCCTGGACTGTCTCCCTTGTCCCCTGTCTCGATGACTCTCGCTCAAACCAGTCAGTCCTCTCACGGTCTGGTGCTAGCAGGTGCTTAGTACCTCTCTGTTGTGGTCCCTTAAATTGCCTGTTTGAATCTCAAGTTCAATTTCTAAGGGGTCTTTCAGAATTTCTGTAGCCGGCCACGATGGAGAACTTGGTATAGAAGCTGTGCTAGGTCTTTTCTTTTTGCCAGAAAGACCTAGAAAGCTGGACAAGTATATGGAGCATGGGTATTTGGACACTGGGACGAGAGGTTGTACAGGAGAAAGGGAATGGATGAAGTGAGTGGTCCAATCAACGCACTTTTCCTCCTGGAGGTAGTGTCCCTGCTCCAGCGGGGAGGACACTGCTGGCAGCCTGGGGGCTGGTGGGTTGAGGAGGCAGATGTTGGGCTGTGGGGAGGCTGTAGGACAGAGTGCCGGAGAGGGCAGAGACGTCAGAAGAAGGTCTCGTTGAGCTTGTGCTGAGGTGGGCAGGGGATGGCGAGCTGGAGCCTCGAACCTCCTGGAACCCAGGCGGCGGGAGGGGGTGTGCAACGGATCTCAAGGAACTCTGGGGCCATCGATAGAGACGGACGGGAAGGCTTCTGCCTTTGTAGGAGGGATAAATTAGCCCTCGAGGAAAGTCTCCTTGGATGCATCTCAGGAAAATG
This sequence comes from Enhydra lutris kenyoni, assembly GCF_002288905.1. NCBI lineage: Eukaryota > Metazoa > Chordata > Mammalia > Carnivora > Mustelidae > Enhydra > Enhydra lutris. Next base: position 13,200,597 of record NW_019154127.1, read on the forward strand.
TAACAACAGAGCTGGAAAGGATGAAGTCAAGAGCACCTCCCTTGATACAAATGTAACCCTTTCATGTTGCAATTCTAGGAAATACTGTGCCTGGAGGTCTTTAAACATTTTGTTCAATGGTTTGATGCACAGAGAGCTAAGGAAGCATGTCATTAGCCTTGAAGGAGAACCAGCGCCAAAGCAGCTGGTCCTCAGACCGCATGGAAGCCGGCCTCTGCTGAGCACACCTGCTACCCCCCTCCTTCCCCCGGAGTGAATAAGGCCATAAGAAGTGATCGCAGCTTGGTTCGTTCAATACCAAATATGCGTAGGAACTAGACAGCAAGCTGGCATTTTCCTGGGAGGACCCTTTCTAAAATACATTTTATTATTTCTACATGCCTCCATGAATCTTGGAGAGCTGATCTTTCTAGAATGCTCTCGGGGGGGCCACTGTTGTTTTTATCTGCTTTCCCCTTAATTCTGGTCGGTGCCTGCCTTTCCTGCCTCCTGCTACTAATTCTGGGGGTTGCTGCCGGTCAGAGCCCCTGCCATACCCAAAGCATGGACATCTGGTCAGAGTCTGGCCCAGTCACAGTGTCCGCATGCCGGCAGCCACAGGGGCCGGTCCAGGGATGGGGTCCCGAGTCCTTCCCTTATTCTGTGGGCCACAAAAAATCATCTAGAGATGTGTTTTCTGGAGCCCTTTACTTTCTCCAGTCTTCCCACCTGCGGGGGAGGGAGAAGTTAGAGCTACGGGCTGCTGTATTGGTCAGGGTTCTGCAGAGAAACAGAACCAATAGGACATCCGTATGAGGAGACTGATTACAGAATTGGCTCACCAGCAAGTCCACCACCTGCCATCTGCAAGTTAAAAACCAGGACAGCCATTGGTGTATTTCAGTCCGAATCCAAAAACCTGAGAACCAGGAGCTCTGGTGTCGGAGGGCAGGAGGAGGTGGATGTCTCAGCTCAAGCAGAGGGAGAGGAGTGGCCCTTCCTCCAGCTTTTCATTTTATTTGGGCCCTCGGCAAATGGGAGGACACCCACCGGCATCGGGGCAGCCCGTCCCTCCTCAGTCTGCTGATTCAGATGTGAATTTCTTCTGGAAACACCCCACGGACACACCCAGAAATGATGTTTTACCAGCTGTCTGGGCCTCCTGGTCAGGTAGACACATGAAGTTAACCTTCACCTACACTGTAGAAGCTCCCACTTCACCCCCGTTTCCAGGCTCCTCCCCTGACCTCTGTACCTGACGTTCCTGGGTCTGGAGACTTAACGCTTTATACTTCAGAAAACGAAACTCCAGATTCTTGTGGGGAAATGTCTGGTATAGGGGCTGGAGGGAGACTTCCGCACTTTTCACCAAATCCCCAGCTGTATCTCTCCGCCTCACCCCACCTTCCATGCGTCTGCTACATTGTGTCCCTGAGCCTTTCTGGGGCTCTGCAGTACAGCCCGCAGTAGTTCTTTGACTGGGTTCCAGAGAACGGCAAATGCACCTTGTTTCTTCCCTGAAATGACTTCCATTTATCTTTGCTCTGGAGGATACTTTAGTTGGGTATAGAAATTCCAGGTTGACCTCAATTTTTCTTCAACACGTTGGGCAATCACTTCACATTTTTAAAAAATAGATTTTATTTATTTATTAGAGAGAGAGAGAGAGAGAGCGCGAGCACGTGCACAAGCAGGGGGAGCAGCAGAGGGAGAAGGAGAAGCAGAAGCAGGTTCCATCCCAGGACCCCGGAATCCTGACCTGAGCCAAAGGCAGATGCTTAACCGACTGAACAAGGCAGGTGTCCCTGGCATATCTTCATCTTGATGAGAAATTCACTGGCAGCTTAACCGGTTCTCTTTATAGGAAATCTATATTTCTTCCCCGTAGCTTTTAAGATTTTTGTTTGTTTGCATTTATCCTGTCTGGTGTGTGGTGTGCCCTGTTTGTCTGAGAATTCGAGGATTCAGTTCTGAAGATCCCGACTCGCTTGCGCATTGTTTACCCCGGAATCTCAGTGCCTGAGCTGATTTCCTCTGTTTTCTACTATTGGAATTCCCAGTAGGTGTGTGCCAGCTTTTCTTTATCTGGCTTCCGTGTCCCTCAACTTTTCCTTTGTATTTCCCTTCTTTTGACATCTCTAAATTATTTTCTTGATATCTGCATTATTTTCTTGGCCAGTTCTTCACTAGTACTTTCCAATTCACAAATTATTCCTTCTAGGTAGCATTTATTCTCCTCCCTGAGGTTTAAAAAAATTTTTTCATGGCCATTGTTCTCATTTCTAGCATTTTTAATGGGTTGTTCCCTATCTTTTCCTGTTTTGTGTTGATTATCTCCTTGGTTTGTTTACTGATGTCTGGGGGTTTCAAACACATCTAAGTTTATAATGTCTCCTTGGATGGCTGTATTATTTCAGCTTCTCCCAGTTGATGACTTTTTGGGCTGGGTTTCATGGCATTCGTTTTGCTAATGTGTTTTCAGGCTTTAGTTTTTCAGTTCATTTGAGTGGATGTTTTCTGTTGACCTTTACTCCCTGCCCCACCCCCCAGCCTTGTTGTCAGTTGCGTGGGCACTTCTGCAGCTGCCTCCTTTGGGTTCCGATTCAGAACGAGGTCACGCTCCAGCAGACTGCAATTGCCCCCCGCCGTGGGGATTGCGGCTGACGTGGCTATCTGTCCCCTGCAGGTTAGAGCTTCTTTTCAGCCTTCATCTACAGGCAGAGAAGCTCCCCGCCAGCCCAGTGCCTGCCTCCGCAGGCTCCCTGGTCCATGCAGGAGCCGGCTCAGCCCGTCTCGCTGCGGAGCCTTCCATGTCCAGAACCCTGGCCGGGGGAGGGCATATCTCCTGGCTGCTCTGCCTTGTCCAGGCTTGAGTCTGAGAATTCTTGCTGAGAATCTTGTTCCCTTTCAGGATCCCCAAATGCTTGGCTTGCTTTAAGGATCAGCTTTGCCTTCTTAAACTTAAAAACCCCACCACTGACGGGAGTTGGGGTGGGATGACCCTGAGTGAACTTGGCAGGCAGCTCCCTGATGTCACCCCTCATGCGCCACTCCAGCTTGTCTGCTCTCAGTCCCTTTCATGCAGCCTCTGCCACCGCCTCTGTCTGCCTCCAGGCTGGGCCCTGCCAGTCCTCTCTTCACACTGTCAAGAGGTCCTGCCCTCATCTGGAAACTCAGAAGCGTGGCAAGCCTCAGTAGTCCTCAGGACAAAGCCCTGATCCTTCACCAGGCCTAGTGCTTCCCTGTTCTGGTGTCCCAGTCCCACTCCCTCTCACACCCAGTGCTTTCTCTGCTCTGGACTCCTGCCCCCGCGACTCCCCCACTCCTTCTGTCCTCACGTGTGAGATTAGTGCGGGCTGGCCCCCTCCTGATGTCCCAGCAGCACGTCTCCCACCCCAGGCCGTGCTGCAGGGACCGACAAGCCCCATTCCCCAGAGAGCACTCAGGGGCCAGGTGTTCATTCTCTAGTCCCTGGGGCTTGGCGAGGGGAGGTGCTCAGCAGTGTTGATTCAATTAACGGAAGGAGGATTAGTGTTCTGGCCGGCCCTGCCCTCACACGTGTGGTTTGTCAGCCCCACCACTAAGTTAATCTGCCTCTGGCAGGGGCAGGGGTGGGAACCGGCCACGGATCAAAGTCTTAACCGGCACCTGCCACTAGCCAAGGGAAAAAACAGCTCCTCTCTGAAAGGGAAAAAAAGATCAAAAGAACCAAATGTATTGACGGAAAAGCCATCTCTGTGAGAAGGCAGAGGCCGAGTTCTTAGCAGTTATCTTAAGAAGAAAATGAAAGTCAATACCCACCCGGAGAAAGTCAAATCTTATGTAGCCTCCCGTGATTTCCCAATCAATGCAAACCTTTCTCCTGTTGATATTTCTCCCAGTGAAGAGCTTTCACTCCTCAGATCCTTACTCACAGACCCATTTGTCTGGGCACGCCGCGTTCCCTATTGTTCATAAAATGCACGTGCATTTGGAAGGAGGAAAATCCAGTGTTCGTTCAGCGTACTCTGGGGTCCCTGAATTACAAGAAAAACAATTTCCACTACAAAACAAGGATATTGCGCTACACAGGGATGCTGACTGCACCCAAGAGAATTTCCAAGGGGGCCGCGGCGCCTTTCCTCGCTCACGCCGCGGACAAACACAAGGCTTTTGGTCCGACCATGTGGGCGAGGAGACAGTTGCATGATGAAGGCCACACATCGGCCACCGTGGGGGGTTTCACTCTGGCTGCTCTGTGGCCCCTCACGGACAGGGGTGGGGCTGGCCAGGGTGGGGAGCACATCAGAGCTCTTACCCAGCGTGCTCCTCTTCTGTGGTCTGGGGGCCCCCCAGGGCAGACAAGGGGGGTAGAGGTGGATTGTGCGTAAACACCCAGTAGACCGGCATCCAGTCACGCTGAAGGTCTTGTCTGCTGGGCTCTGCTGGCCCACTGTGCCTGGGGACCCCCTCCCAGGGCGCCGGAGCTCATGGTCACATGGCGGCTGCTTTCCACGTGTGTCCCTCACACTCGACATTGGGCTTGCCGTGCGCAAGTGTTTTCATCTGTCCCCTGGAGGGAGCTTGCTGGGGCATCAGGGGCCCTTGCCCCCACTTTGTGTCGTGCCCCCAGGGGTGGAGCGGGCAAGGAGAGGCTAACAGGCCTTTTGTGGGCCGGTGGCGGAACACAGCGCCCAGCACCCCCATCCATCGTGTGGCATTAAGGTAAAGGGAACCTCCAGGGCAGTGCCAGGGGCTCTGTGCCCTTGGTGGGGTGGGCGTGGTCACCGGGGCCAAGCAGCCTGCTGGTGAGAAGATTTAGGAACACACAGTTCCAGGGGACAGAGGGGAAGAAATTAAGTGCCTGTTTTGGAAAGCTGGCCGTATTTCTCCTCTCCTGCCTCTTGTGCAATTGCCCACGTTCCCCACTGGGCCTCACAGCCCTGCCTTTCCTGCTGAGACCTGCTGTGTCATCTCCAAGTGGGGAATGTGCTCGTTGCCATGCCAGCTGCCAAGATGACTGAGCTCATGCCCCAGAGCCCAGCTCCGAGCAGGTGGTCAGCCCACTGGTCACCTTAGTGCTGCCTTCTGGGGCAGGACCAACCTTCTGTCCCCAAAGGCTCTGCTGCCCCATGACGGAGCTGTGATAGGGAAGGGCGGGGCTGGCAAGGACGCCGGGTGGGCCAGGATCCCCGCATCCAGAACCCACTGTCCTGCTCCTTCGGCCAACTGCTCCTCCTCCTGCTGACCAGGGTGGTTCTCCGGTCTCCCTAGATGAGGAAGGCATCTCCTTGGACCTCTAGGGCTGGGGCTACTTCGGTTGACTTCGGAAGATTCTGGAAGCTTTGTCCCTGCCCCGGGTGTGTTACTTGTCATGGCCTCATCGTTTCCCTGCAGAAGCGACCAGTAACTCTGCTTAGATGAGACAGGCCCATGGGCTTAATGTGGGGAGAAGTGCTGTTGGGGGGCTGCTTGGGAGACTGAGCTATTGTCATTGGTTCTGGGGACAAACGATGACATGTCCTACAAGGTGGGCACCTGGACAGTCCCCCTGGGAGGCCCAGTTACAGCTCTGGCCTCCCGCCTCCTCCCAGGGCGCTCCGACTTGCTTCTCGGTGGCCATCGAGACCACAGTGCCCCCTCCCCATTTCTGGCATCCAAGGCCCACCCCTGACAGGAAGCCCGGGACCCCTGTAATGGGCGGAAATTCTGGGGCGGCCCCTCTGGCCATCTGCAGATGACCCCATTTGCTGCAGCGAAGGGCCATGTGGGGTTTTCATGCGGTGACTGCCAGTTAGGCCCCTTGTCGGGGACCTCGGGCCTCTCATTGTCTGTCTGTAGGCGCCCCACTCTGCAGAGGGCTTGAGTCCGGTGGTTCCTGGATGCCCTGCCCGCCCCCTTCCCAGCTGCCTTCTGCACATGCAACGTGCCATTGGGGGCCTGTGGTCGTGTGTGGGCGAGCGGCTGGAACCCCTGCTTCCTCTCTGTGGGGCTGGGGTCTGCGGGCACGAGTGTAACCCCTTCCCCGGCCAGCAAGCTTCTGGAGCCCGCACATGACGTGTCTTTGCTTCTGTGAGAGTTCGATCACCTCTGTGATGACGGTCTCTCAGGGTTTGACCCGTGAAGCGGGAGGAAGGAATCAGTGACTTCTTGGCACATACCGGGGGCTTAGGTGTGAGTGAGTAACAGTGAGCAGCTGTCCCACAGCCACACGCTGGCCACAGCGGCACCAGGACAGCTCTCTTTGGGCACAAATGGCGGAGATTTCTCGTGAACCCGGCGTCCGACCTCCCTTTCTGGATGCAACTTCCAGCCTTCCCTGAAGCCTGGCAAGGCCACGTGGACTGGGAGCAGCAGACATGGGTTTGAGTCCTGGATGGGCCAGTAGAGGTAAATTCCGTGCCTCCCCTCTGCTCTGCCCCTTTAGGCCGCCTGGAAACGAGATGAGAAGGCAGGAGCTGGAGCAGCCATCCTGGGCTGTGAGGGTGGCAGAGCAGCAGACAGGAGGAGCTGGGTGCCACGTGCCCTGGAGCAAACACCGGAGCGTGCGGCTGAAGGAGGAGGCTCTGTCCTGCTGGTACTCCTGTGTTTGGGGTCCCTTTGCTAGAGCAGCACGACCTGCATCTTCAGGCACCCAGCTTCAGGCTTATGCCCCTTGGCCTCACCCTAAGGCAAACTTTACTTTCCAAACCTTCACTTATGACTCTGTTTTCTAACCCAACTGATCAGACTCATTTGCTGAGAAATGACGTCAAAGGCAGTCAGGACTGACTCTTCTACCAAGTCTCCTGTTTTACTTCCCTCTGCTGTCTGGCTTCTCTCTCTGAGCGCTGGAGGCTGACAGCGGGGCCTGTGGGAGGAGCCCCCGCCCCACGAGTCTGAGTCCCTCCTGCAGGGGAGAGGCTCCGGTGGAGGGAGCACCGTCCTCGGGCTGCAGATGCCTCGGCCTGGTGAGCTCCGCGCGTTGTCCAGGAAGCCAGCGGCTGGCCTGGGGTCCAGAGAACGAACCGCCAATTCCAAGGGCCATGGCCTTTATTTTGTGCACTTTTGTTTGTCAAACATTCAGGCCTGAGATCTGCCATTTTCCTTCACTTTTGGTCATTCTGGCTCTGGTCTCAGTTCAGCCCAATCCACTTGGAGTTCAGCGGGTTGTCCAGATCGTAAACTCAACTTCCGCCTCGGTTCCCGTCTCAGGGACATTTCTGCTCAGCAGAGCCGTTTCCTGCTAAGTGGCACCTGGCCCCTTGTTCCCGGAACCGGCGAGGGCCACAGGTGGGAGGCCGACTCGAGTGACCCCGGTGTTCCTCACGTCCCTCCTGGCTTTGCCGGCCGACCGTTCGTGGGCAATCCTTCGCACGGCCTCAGGCCCCCCCAGAGACCCCGTTCTCTCCTCGTCCCAGAGCCAGTAACTCAGTGACCGCAGTGCCTGTCCTTGCAACGTTCCCGTTCATTCCGACGGGCTCCCCCCTTCCTGCAGCTGGAAGTGGCCTCTGGCCTCTGGGGCCTCCCACCCTGACAGCCTTCACCTGGGCCACCTGCTAACTGGGGGGCAGGTCAGGGGCTCCATGGCTGGGCACGAAGTTTCGGGGCAGGCCTGAGGCTGCTGGGTGGTGGCTGGCTTTCTCTGAGCTTGCTCTGGGCCCTGGGACGTGGGAGGCAGCCAGGGGGTTTAGAAAGGCCACGGACCCCTGGGTGGGGATGGCTGTCCCTTTGGGTTTCCTTGGGGGAGTTGGTGACAACATTTGGGCAGTGAGGCCAATGCCGGCTTCAGTGGGCCTCAGGCCCTCAGGGCCACCTCTGTGGGGGATGGAAGAGTAGGAGCTGTCCAGGGCTCCTCCAGCAGCCCAGGAGCTATCACGGACAGCACTGCTGACCCAGAACCATCGGCAGGGCCCTGGCACCACCCGTGGGACTTCCAAGACGTGCGTGAATAAAGCCACGAACACAGGAGTCCCGATCCCTCCACCGGCCGCCCAGGAGCCTGAGCCCCTGATGAGGGCACCTGTGGGCAGAGACACACCCAGGGGAGGGAGGGGACTTGAGGTCTGGTCCCCCGAGGACCCCTTCGGTGCCTCCCAAACGGTGGGAGGGCCGATGGGGCACAGTGGGGAGATGCTCTTCGCCAGGCTGACGTCTCTGCTAGTTCTTGCTCACGACCATGTGCATTTGCTTCTGGAACTAGCGGGTCAGAAGGAGCAGGACAGGAGGAGGAGCTGGGCTCCGGGGGGTGCTGGACGGAAGGACACGTCGACTGGCAGGAGCTCTGGGACGGCAGAGGGCATCCGGCTTGCATCCATGTCCTTGGCCCTGGAGGGAGGCAGGGCTGGGAGAGAGAGGCCAGAAGTGGGACCAGGGGCTTTTGAGGGCCGTGGGGGAGGGGTGCCCTCACCTGGAAACAAGCAGAATAACCTTGCAGGGACCCCTGCTGTGGTTATCCTCACTGCTGGGGCCTGGTCCCGTCCGTCCATTCCCCAGCAGTTCCCAGTTCCCCTGCCTCCATGAGAGGCCCATCCCCAGGGAAGGGAGAGGATTTGGGCCAGGACCTGGCAGGGAGGGGTGAGCCCTGTGGGGAGCTGGGGAGGAGTGGGAGGGGCTGTGGTGAGAACCCAGCAGGTGGCGCCGCGAGGTCAGGGACCCTGGTCAGCAGCGAGATGTCACATCCCCCTTTTAGAAAGGTGCAGTGTTGATGTGAATCGCATGCAGCCAGACCCCAGGCACAGGAACCCCAAAGCAGCTCTCTTCCCCAGGAGCTCCCCGTGGGGTCTGTCTGGGTCAATGTCATGGTCATGACGGAAAGCTGGAAGAGGGAGGCAGCTCTCTCCAGAAACGAGATGGCACGCCCCCCCTCCCTCAGCGGTACTATCCCTGCCCAGGGCCACTGGCCTCTCAGTCCCCCGCTGCCCCAAACCTGTGCCCCCCACAACACCGTCAGATGGGAGGGACAGCCAGGGAGGCTGGGGTGCGGCTCTGGAGGCTGGCAGAGGGACAGGGGTCCTCCGTGGTCCTGGGAGCCCCCTGCTCTGACCTGTCACTTGTCCCCTCCCCAAGGACAGGTGTCCTGATCCTGCCTGTCACTTTGAAGTCAGCCAGCGGGGACGCAGCCCGAAAAGCCATTCGGAACTGTTTGGGGAAAGCAGCTGTCTGGGCCTGAAGAGTCCCAGTTTGGGTTCACTGGAAGGAAAACAGGCAATTTCCCTCTTCTCTGAAGTTGTTATTTGTGCAGAGATTTCCTGGAAACCCCAGTAAGCCCCCCTCAAGCAGATGGCCTTGTAATTACCCGCCAACTGCTGGCCACTCGGCTTCCCCTGGGGACCTGCCGGCCGAGCAGGCGGCTGAGCCCGCCCTGGCTTCCTGGAAGCCCCCTCCGCCCCCGCCGTCCGCCGCCGTCCCGGGGAGAGGAGCCCGCGGCCCTGCTGGAACCCGCCCCGTCCAGACGGATGCGCGCAGCTTGGAACGTGTGACAGACTGAACGCGGCGTCTGTCTTTCTCTGCCCGAGGAAACGGGGCTGCAGAGTGAAGGAGTGTGAGCAAAATCCGGGGAGTGTCTAACTGGCCGCGTCGGGCGGGAGGGAGCCTCGTCCACGGCCGCTTGCCTTGACCCTCAGGGCTGTCGAATGCACTGTTGTCCAGGTCACGGCCCGAGAGACGTGGGTCTCCAGCGCCGGAGCGCGGCGTGAGACAGCATCCCTCAGAACGGGGCCACACATGCCCTAAACCCCAAATGACCACGAAGTTCCAAAGTTTTAGTTTTAAAAATAAGCACCCTCTGCCACTGGACTCAGCCACGGTTTTTCTCCGTGGCATCGCGGGTACCGTCGTGGGTGCATGTGTGAGCCCACTGTCCCCTGGGCCCGTCCCGGTTTTCTAGAGCTGCCCTGTCTCTCGGACAGACCCTGCCTGTGTGCCCGATCCGGGTTTCCAGACACCTAGCGGGGCTGTCCCCACCATCCAGCACCGCATGGGACCACCCAAGCAGGGTCTGCCGACGGCTGTATGGCTCTCCCCCCCCAACCACCCCGCCGCGCTTGCTGACCTTTCCCCTTCCCACCCACACTGCTGTCTCAGTCCGGGCGAGCCACGAGCGCGCTATGCTTTGAGCTGGAGGGGGTCACCTTCGCTCTCCCTGGGCGGCTCAGGCCTCGGCAGGCGGGTGTCTGGGGTCTGGCCTGTAACTGTGCTGGGTGTGTCTTGTTCCGAGCCTCCCCTGCCTCCCCCACTTCCTGGGCTCCCCTCCTTCCCGCAGCTGGAAATCCAAGCGGAGGAAATGTGGGCCAGAGGGAGGCAGGGAGGGAAGGAAGAGGCTTTCCCCTTGAACGTCTGAAACCTTGGGGGTTCCTTCCAGGTTTGTGAACTCGGGGCAGGTGCGGGCTCTCTGGGCCACAGGCTGAAGCCAACGGGGCCAGTGGGGCGCTGCCAGCTTCCTCCTGATGGAGGGGGTCCTTTCCCAAGAATCTCCCCATGTGGGCCTCAGAGTGGCTGATCTCAGGGTCAGGTACAGTTTCACGAGGTGCCCCTCCCCCCCACTCTCCCCTGACTATTCACATAAGGGCAGGTCCCCGCTGGCCCGGGAGGCAGAGGGAAGGGTCCACGCCCTTCGCAGGAGCAGGCTGAGCGCCTTGGCCCTGGGATCGGGAGCGGGGAGGGAAAGGGGGTTCGTGTCCCTGGGGACAGGACAGGAGACGCTGGAGCCCAGGGTGGGCAGACTCAGGGCTCAGGGGAAGGATAGCGATGTTCCCCTCCCCAGTCCTTCCTTCTCAGTTGCAGGGGCCAGAAGCAGCCGCCTCTGCTGGGCCAGCCCGTCTCCAGCCACGCTCTTCCTCTGCGCATCACCGGACAGACGGCTGGTGGAGGCCCGGCCGCCTGGGAGGCTGGTAGCTGTCCCCTCCCCCTGTCTGCACTGCGGGAGATGGGAAGTCCTGTCCCACATCCTCAACCCTCACGTGCCCCGGGACGCCCACCTGGCTGGGCGGTGGCTCCCATAGGACCTCGGGGCCACTCCAGGTTGGGAGGGGCTGGTGTTTTGCTGTGAATGGACGTCCGTAGAGACGCTGGCTCTTATGCATGGCCTGTAAGCTCCTGCCGGAGGCGTGCCAGGGTGAGGGGGTGTTGGCCACCCCTGCAGTGCGAGCTCACCTTAGTGGCCGAGGGACCCCGAGGGACTCAGCACGTGAGGCGGGAGCCAGAGAGGAGACCGCGGTCCCGTTCAACGTCCACTCCCACTGTCTGGAGGGAGACATCCGTGCACTCAGCAATCCCCCGGGGCCCAAACAGGGTCACGCTTGCGGAAGGGCTCTCCAGAGGTGAGGGTCACGTAAGGGGATGGTTTCGGGTTGGAAGGTTCACCCCAAAGAGAAGGTGCAGCCGCGGGACAGTGGGGCCCCCACGCCCGGAGCCGCCTGCCCCCCTCCGGAAGTCACGCATACTCCCCGGGCGACCCGTCCCGCAGCGCGGGGCCTGGCGTCCCCGGCTCTCCCGCGTGAATACCGACTGTGTAGACGCTGCATGCGTGGGAGGAAGGCGAGGAGGACACCGGCAGAAGGGAGGTGACAGGCCCTGTCGCGGCTGGGACACGGGAGGCTCCGGCTCCGGCTCTGTCATCTTCCTGACACGGCCGTCCTCCTCCTGGCTGTCCAGTCCTTTAGGAACACAAACCTCGGGGCTGGGGTCTAGCGGGCCTTCTCGGAGGGGATGTCCCCATCCTCGGGTCTCTGCATACGCACATAAAAAGCCAAAATGGGGTCTCAGAAACGTGGCACCTCGTGTTTATTAATGAATTGGCTTTTATACATAAGAATTAAATGCCACATAACTGTGTTATCAAAGTGAAGCTACAGCTCGCATCAGAAACATCACTTCATGATGCATGTGGCTATCAGAGTCAAGTTTGAAGGTGCCAGGAGACTCCTGTCTCCCCTCCGTCCTGATGGGAGGCTCCGTGGCTTCCTGGGGGAGGGACGCCCCTGACCAGCCCTGGGGTGACCCCTCACGTCTGTCTTCCCACTACTGACCCAGCAGCCTAGTTCCTCAGCCTGTGGCTCCTGTCCCCATGAGATGACCGGCTGGGTTCACTTGTACCACGCACGACGGTCGCCTCAGTCTCCCCGAGGAGCAGCGTGACTGCCACAGGGGGTCGGTGATGCGCACGTCCTACCGCCCAAAACTATTACCTTACCCGGCCGAAGACGCGCTCTCGGCAAGGATGAGCAGAGCAGGAGTGTATGGGGATTAGTGGGTGGCCCCAAGCACAGTCATGTGTGCCCTTAAAGAGACAGACGGGGGAGACCGGACAGACACACGGAGAAGACGGAGCAGAAGGACATGGGGTCATAGCCAGGGACACTGGGGTGGGGGTCCTAGTATCTGGGAGCCGCAGGAAGGGTTGTCCCTGGAGCCTCCAGAGGGAGCGTGGCTGTGGCCAACACCTTCATTTCAGATTTGTGGCCTCCGGTACTTCAGGAGGGGAGAGTCCCTTTCTTTTTTTTTTTTTTTTTTTAAGATTTTTATTTATTTATCTGACAGACAGAGATCACAGGCAGGCAGAGAGGCAGGCAGAGAGAGAGGAGGAAGCAGGCTCCCTGCTGAGCAGAGAGCCTGATGCGGGGCTCGATCCCAAGACCCTGAGATCATGACCTGAGCCAAAGGCAGAGGCTTAACCCTCTGAGCCACCCAGGCACCCCGAGAGTCCCTTTCTTCTAAGCCACCTAGCTCGTAGCGATTTGTTCCGGAAGCCCTAGGACATGAACGCAGGCACCTTCACTGTTGTGCCTTCGTTGCGGTCATTTTCGTACGGGGTCACCCCGGTCTTCTTCTGCTGGGCTGATTGCTTTCTCTGCGGCCGAGCCAGAGTCTTCACGAGGCCCCCGTGACCTCGCTCCTTGGGGACCCAGTGCCCGGGCTGATCTCTGAACACCCGCAGATCTGGTTGATCGTCACAGCCTCTCCATTGAGCTTTAGAAATCTCTCCTGGAGATCCCAGCTCCGGGGCTTGAGCCCAGGCTGGTCCCGCTCCGAGTTGGTGGGGGGCGGTGCATCCTGGCGGAGGCCCCTGAGCTGGGAGCCGAGGCGCTTGGCCGGCTTGGGCCACGCTTAGCACAGTGTCATCCTGCAGACGGCCGGCGTCCGTCGGGCTAGACCGAGCACACCCCGACGAGCGAGGCTTTCGGTGGCTGCTAACACCTGCATTTTCCTTTTTCTGGACTTTCTGAAACACAGCTGAGCCACGCTGAACACGCAGAGAGAGCACAGACCGTCCCTCTCCTCCCTCTGTTGACCTACGGAAGGGGTAAGCGCCCCCAGGGAAGCCGGGAGTGCCAATACGGAATGAGTCTTGCTTCCTAAATGCTGACCCAGAGGACAGATATCGGCCAAGGTCTGGCAGCACTGACGAGAGCTGGGAACAAAGTCGCGGCCCAGAAACCCGCCGGTGCTTCGTCGTGATTGGAGAGTGGCGTGCCCGGCCCCAGCACTCGGCCACCCCGGGAGCCTCTTGGCATGGCCCCTCGGCTGTGACCCGGGTAGCCGGTCAGACCCTGAGCCCCAACGTGCCCTGTCCCAACAGTGAGGCCCGTGGTGCCGGCACACGGGATCGAGCGGCCCCATCTCCAAACGTGTCTTGGTGGGAAGGGCCAGTGTCTCCAAGCGGCTTCTGGGTCCCGGGCCCCCGTCTGTGTGGTCAGGCCACTGCCCAGGGAAAACGCCCTCACCCCTTCTCCCTTCGTCGATCTGCCGTAGCTAAAAACGAGAACCGCGTCTGTGACTGTGCTTGAATCATCTCCGAACGCTGGTCTCCACGAGAACACCGTCCCGCCCGGCGGCCATTCAAGGAAAAGAAGAGAACATTCCCCCGTGCTGGTGATTTTATTAATTAAAAATGTTTATCTTCTCACATTTGAATAAGTGATATGTTCATAGACTCAAAACCCAGAGGGCACACTACCCCCTGTGAGTGACCAAAATGGTGTGGTGTTTGCAGGCAGAGGGACAGACGTGCCCATCGGCAGGACGGCACAGAGAGCCCACGGTCCGCCCCGCTGATCGGTGACAAGGGGCAAAGCAGTCCAACCGAGGGAGGACGGCCCTTTCAGCAGCCGGAGTGGGAAAGGCTGGTAGTCACGGACCTTGACCAGAGTCTCACACCTGATACGAAAATTAATTCCAAATGGATCATAGGTCAAATGTCAAACATCGGACTAAAACTTTTAGGAAAAAGTAGAAAATCTTCAGGGTCTAAGGTGAAGCGTTTTTAGACTTGACACCAAAAAAGCACATCCATTGAAGGGGAGACTGGTAGGCCAGACTTCGTTAGACCGAGAAACGTCTCTTCTGAGAAGGATCTTGTGGGAGGGTAGAAGGGCCAGGCATGGACCACTGGACCGTATTTGCGATCTATGCCTCATGCAGAGGGCTGAGCTGAGACCACACAGAGCACCCCAGGCCCCACCGCGAGCACAGGCTGGTTGGAACGCGGGTGGCAGACACGAACCGAGGGTCCATGGAGGACAAACAGGCCTGCGGCAATGGGTACCACGGGGGGGGGGGGTCTGCTGTGCACGCTCAGAGTGGCGGGCCCACGCCAGCGAGCACACCAGCCGTGGCAGGGCGTGGACACACGGCCGGGAGGAATGGACACTGTGCGGCCGTTCTGGGCCAGGGTTCCGGTGTTCCTTACGAAACTGCGTCTGCCTTTCTCCCAGCAGGACACAGAAGTGTGCCTATGACAGATGACGATGGCGCAATCGCCCAGATGTCCTTCCGCGGGCGAGCGGCTGGACTGACCACAGCCCGTCCACACCTGGCATACTCCTCCAGGAGGCAGCCCGGGCCGTAGCTCCCTCGACGGCTCGCTGGGTCCTCAGAGAACCGTCCTGCGTGAGGAGACCTGTCTCCAAGGCTGATGGTCACTGTGACCCCGTTTCCAGCCATTCTGGAAGCGGGCGACCACAGGGACGGGCCAGGGCGGTGGGCGCTGGGGGTTTGGAGTGGGGAACTACAGAGGGGCCACACAAGGGACCCTTGGGGTGGGACGGTGTGGTCGCCACGTGAAGCTACCCGTGTGTCGGCGTTGCCTCAGACCAAAGCCACACAACGCACATGCGACTCGAAGTGGGGACATCTGTCGGGGCTGAGCATATCGATGTCGGGGTCTTGACTGACCCAGAGCTTCGTGTTCACAGTTGGGCGGAAACAAATAAAGTTTGTTCTTCAAAATGTATCCTCAGGCCCAGGTAGGCCGGGGCCGCCCTCCCTGACCAGGCCTGTGGCCGGCGATGCTGGTCCCCGGGGCCGGGCTGGGAGTGCCACCTGCTGCCGTCCACACCGCAGTCCAGCCGGTGGCGGAGCACCGCCGAGATGGAGGTGTGGGCCTGGGGAAGTGACCGCCAGCCCGCCCTGTCTGCCTGAGTCCCGCTTCACGTCCGTGCGGCTTTCTCCCGGGAGACTCTGAGGCTTTCGTCCACGGCTTCAGCCCTTGGAAGGGAAGCCGAGCCCTTACTCCTGGCAGGACGGGAGACAGCTCTGCCCAAAATAGAAAACCATTCATAGGGACGCACGTACCACCGATGAATGGGAGAGAACGGTTACACAACTCCTGTAAAAATAGACGCTTACATGTGTTCAGCGTGTGGAGGGCAAATCTCCGTTTAAGGTCCTCGTGAAATAGATCGGCTTCTGTCAGCTGGGGTCCTCTGGGCCATGGAGGAGGACAGCGGGTTTCTTTCTGGTCGGAGAAGACGGCCTGGGCGGGGTGCACCCGTGAGTGGGGGCCCGTGAGCCCTTTCCCTCTGGGTGGAAGGGAATCCGTGTTCACGATCGGTGGTTCTGACACGGCGTCGCTGTCTGTGCTGGGGGCCGCTCTCTGCTGTACGGGGTGTTTTGTGGTGTCTGTCGGTCTAGATCCCCTCCGTGCACCTGTCCATCTGCCCTCTTCTGGGGATGCAGGGCAGGGAGGGGGAGGGGGAGCAGGGGGAGCAGGGGGAGCAGGGGGAGCAGGGGTGTGCGTGACCACCTCTGGTCCCATGGGGTAGGGCTGTGGGGCTCCCAACTCCCATCCATCCCTCTTGGGAACCTCCCGCCACCCACCCCTCCTTGTCTCGTGCCCCCTCCCCATCTTGCGTATCTAACACCGACCTTCACAGCTGGGACCACTGGATCCTCACGTGCCCGCCCACGGGAGCCACTGTTACTACATCCATTTAACGAGGGGGACACTGAGGCACAGAAAGGTTAGGATGTCATTGCTGGTGACAGCTAAGCCCCGGCAGATGGGCTCTAGGGTCTGGCTCTGCCTCAGGCAGACAAACACCCCTTGTCTGTGTCCTGCAACCTGGATCGGCTGTGACACTGTGGGCTGGGAAATCCAAACTCCTCCCCACCCCCAGCCCCCATGGCGCTCTGTGCTGGTCCTTCCGCGTTGTATCTGTTTTCATGCACCGTGGAGCACTGGGGATCGCACGTGCACAGGCTGCCTAGGCACTCTCAAGTCTCCCACCAGCCCGCGGGATGGACGCAGGGAGCGAAACGCTTCAGAGCAGTAAGCCCGGAGCCGACCAACCAGGGCAAGCAGACGTGTGAAGCCGGTATGCTGGGAAGTAAGGCAAAGAGCCGGGGAGGTGGTGAGCGCAGGGCTGGGTGACCATGTAACGGGACGGGCGAGGCCTCCCTGACAGAGCACTATTTCACACAGACCCGAGGGAAGTGAGGAGGCAGCCGGCTGGAGGAAGAGCCGTCCAGGTGAAGGGAACAGCACATGCAAAGGCCCTGGGCAGTCAGTGGCCTGCTTCGGTGTTCCAGGAAGGGCAGGCCAGTGAGGCTGCGGAGGAGAGATGGTCATAGAAAGTTCTGACAGTTTTTGCCTCACTGCCCCAGAAAGTGGACGCCAGTGCGTACCCCCACCAACGAGAAGTTTCCCGAGGCAGGGGGGTAAGAGGAAATCGTTTGCAAAGGAGTGGAAGGGAACTCTGTGGTGATGGAGGCGTCGCACATCTTCATGGTGGGGCTGGTTGTATGGGTTTAGACCTCTGTCAGACACACAGATTTGTAGTTTAAATGGGTGTCATTTATCATACACAAATTACACCTCAATTAAAAATGCACAGAAGAGTGTGGTTCCTGAGGGTCACTGAGCAGAGGCAGGTGTGCAAGCCGGCCCTGGGCTTGGGCTCCCAGCACAGCATCTCCAGCCAAAGCCTGCTCTGTGGGGACATTTCGAAGGAGCAGAGGACCCAGCCCTGCTCTGACAAGTGTCCCAGGACGCCCCAGGTCCAGGCCAGGAGGCAGAGCACCGCTCACCTGCATTTACATGGGGCATGGAGGGAGGGCCCAGGCTGTGGGCGTGCAGGTCCCCAGGGAAGGGCCCACCTCTCCGGAGATCGAGCTCTGAGCAGGTGTGGTACAGGGGCTGCTGGGAGAGATGGTTTGGCAAATCTGGAGCCTCGACCCAACTGGAGATCAGAAAGAGCCCCCTCCTCCGGGAGCTCCCCAGAAGACATAGACTATAGAGGAAGGGGCCAGCTCTGGGCTTCCCCAGGCAGGGTGTGCCTGTCCGCCCCTCGGGAGCCCCTCAGCCCAGACGGAAACCAAGAGGCTGACGCCAGCCTGCTGTCACCTGCCAGGAGACAGTGAGTCAGCCCCGGGGGGTCTCTGCCAGCTCCTCGGGCCCGGGGTGCCGGCGATGATCCCCCACCCAGCCACCACCGGCCCCCAAGAGCCCCATTTTCAATGTTTGGCCATCACTATTACTTGACTTGGGATCAAATTGCACATACGCAATTGGGCTTTCTCCCGTGATGCGCGCGTACGAGCATTTCCTCGCGCAGCATGTCGCCCGTCCTTTTGCTGCTGCAGAGTATCCGGCAGGCGGACCTCCAGCTCACTCGGGTGACCAGGGTACACAGTGTCCTCTGCTGTGGGTTCACTCAGCGGCTGCGCCCGTGTGTCAGTGGCATGGCTTGTGGCTGCCTGGGGGCTGGGTCACCAGCAAAAATCACAACGCCAGCTGTGCCCATCTGTCACCAGCTGACGGGCGCGGCGGTGGCGGAGTGGGGGAGCTGTGTGACGTCTGTCTGCACTCGGTCCCTGGCAGGACTCCGGGAAGGTGTCCGCTCGCCCAAGCCGGGTCTGGCGGAGGCTTAGGCACATCAGTGAGCCGGGGCGGCTGGACGTGCGAGGTCCTGGCCGGCCCGTTAGTGTCCCGTCATCGGCTTATTCCAATA
Organism: Enhydra lutris kenyoni; assembly: GCF_002288905.1. Taxonomy (NCBI): domain Eukaryota; kingdom Metazoa; phylum Chordata; class Mammalia; order Carnivora; family Mustelidae; genus Enhydra; species Enhydra lutris. The sequence continues at coordinate 13,218,764 of NW_019154127.1, forward strand.
ACTGAGCCCCCGCGCCCCCTCCCCACAGCACGCGGAGTGCCGAATGCCACGTAAAACATCTTCCTACGTGACAGGTCTTGGCGCCCGGCTCTGAGAGCTGCTGAGATGAAACCCCTGGGGCTGGGACGAGTTTCTTGCTAAATGCACGTGTTTGTAAGGTCTCCCTCCCGTTCTCCACCTGCGGGACCATTCGTCCACATTCTGGGTTCCACACGTTTTCGGGGACCCTCTCTAGACCACAGGCCACGAGCGTCTCAGGTGCTGGGAGAAGCCCCGCCCAGTCCTGCTGAGCGGAGCTCTGACCCTGGAGGCTGGCCTGTGGGCGATAGCACACGGGTCAGGGGCAGCTCTCCAGAGCAGCACGGAGCCCAACCCCGCTACCAAAGCATGCACGCCCCTGCCCTCTTGCGAGGTTGGATGGCGGGTGGGAGCGGGGGGCAGGGAGCAGGTTCCCCACAGCGGGGTGGAGAGGGCTGGGTCCCGAGGTTGAGGGGGAGGTAAGTGGGGCTCAACTTTGGCTCCCCCCCCACGAGGGAGCTGCCCGCTGACCGATGGCTTTGCCAGGGCTTTCCGGGAGGGCTGTCCATGGGGAAGGGGACCCTTGGGAATTGGTGATGGAGGAGGACAGGACTCCGTAGGTCCCAGAACTCCTGCGGCACCAAGACAGCTGCGAAGTACAGGAAAGTCCTCGGTGCTCTCGGGAGAACCCCGAGAGCACGTCAGTTCGCCTGGCACTGACCCAGCCACCAGGCACCAAGAGGCAGGTGCTCAGGACTGTGTCCTAGACTCTTGCCACGCACTCTCCTCTGCCCGTGGAAGCTGGTGGTGGACAGCAGGAGAGGTCATGTGCACGGACGCGGGCTGACCTGACCGTAGCACCTCATGATCAAAGGGGGGCCACAGCCCCTCCAGCACCCGCACTCCTCCCCACCTCCGCAGATGGAGCCCAGTCCCCCTAACTCCCCTGCCCCGAACTGCGGCCTTCCCGTGCCCGGCTTTGACCTAAGGAATGTGGCAGCAAGGAGTGTCGGAGGTTCCAAACCCAGGCCTGAACCTGGAGCTCCACTTCCTACTTGTTGGGGTCTGGTTGCCATACTCTGAGGCCGGCCAGGCAGCCCTGGGGAGCCCCGTGAGAGGGGAGTGGGGTTGGGGACATGCGGGGAGCCCCACACAGAGGGGACCAGGGCCCCCAGGCAGCCCAGACTTGTGACAATGTGAATGAAGCCCTTTGTGACCTTTCCACCACCCCGTCCCCCAGAACACCAGGGAGAGCTGAGAGCCCCAAATCAAGCCCAGAGTTGGGACGCACATGCGTAGTTGGTCTCGGGGTCACTCATTATTCAGCGATAGGTAATGAGACAGAAACTGATATGGCAAGACTTTTACAAATGCAACTCGAGGGAGGATTTCGGGATTTCCCCGGGGGGCCCACGTCCACGGGGCATTTGCCCGGTTTCCAGAAACTGTTCTGCTGGGTCTGAAGCTTCGGGTGCTGACGGGCTTCCTTGCTACTGAACCAGTGGCTCGTGTGCTGGGCCTGAGCTGCCTTCATGGGAACCGTACCTGGAAGGGCCCAGGGGTCCTGGTGGCCTCCCGTGAGCGTGGCCACTTCCTCCAGCTTCTCTCTGACCCGTGTGCAGCCCTGAGGAAGGGGCTTCCGGGTCCCCAGGGAAGAGCTTCCCAACTCCAGGTAGACCAAGGGTGGGCACGTCTTCCGGAGCTGCCCTGCAGCCTGGAGGTCAGGGTCATCCCCCGCTTCCTGCTGAAGTAGCCGGACCAGCGACGGGGCAGCCGGAAGTGGGGACTTCCTTGCTGGCCCAGGTCTGGAGGCAGGCGATGTCCTCCTGGTGCATCCGGTGCCGGGTGCCATTTCCAGCTGTCCTCCGGTGCGTGGACCGCACAGGGAGGGGGACCCCCGGCCGGGGAGCCATGGCGTTCACCCAAAAGATTCTCTCATGCTTCCGGGTGTCCAACTCAGAGGCTCTCTTCTCTGCAGAAGCTTTGCAATCGAGGCCTTGCTTGTCCGTGGAAGACACTTTCCAAAGCCCGTCCCTCGTCTTGCAGTCCCTGCCCACTCTCCAGCCCCAGAGCAGGCAAGCCGTGCCCTTCTTTGATCTCCAAAGGCGAGGAGGAGCTGAGGGAGGCAGGCAGCTCCCACAGGCCAGGTGCAAGGAGAGAACCTTCTGGCTTCTATCTGGTCGCTTCCCGGCATGACTGACTTTTCCGGCTCACCTGCTACCCATCCGTCCTCTCCGAGCCAGACCCCGGCCGCCCCCTCTGCCCAGGGTCCTTACAGAAGCCAGGCCTCAGCCATGGGAGCAGCAAGGGCCCGCCTCCTGTCCACTTAGCTCCTGCTCAGGACGACGTGACAGGACGGGCATGGTGACTGCGATGTCCCAGGGATGGGTCCGGGGTCTTCGGTGCATTCCTGCGTTCCTCCTTCCTGGGAACCCTGACCACGTAGGCCAATGGCTGCGGCTGCTGCTCCCGGTCTATAGGAAGCATGCAGGGAAGTTGCAAAACGTGTCCCAGCCCAAGGCCACATGACCAGAAGGTGGCCGAGGGCCGCCAGAGCCTGGGGTAATTCTCGGCTCTGTGCCCCACACAGCCCTGTGTCCGGAAGCTTCTGGGGTGCAGGCGGGCAGCTTGCTGATGCTAATCACCCTTGTCCCCTGGACAACAAGGCTGACCTTCCTGGCCACCCTCCGCCTGGATGGCCGTGGCCGTGGCAGTGGGGTGCGTGGGGCTGGCTTGGCTGTGATGGGGGTGAGCCGCCTGGCCTCCTCGTCCCGCAGTGGGGACTCTGGACGTCCTTGCAGGCTGGTGTGAGTGTCCCAGTGGCTGGGGGCTGCCGGGACAGCCAGGGTCTCTGTTGGGAGAGGGTGAATTCACCCAAGCCGGTGGTATGGCCACACCCCGGCTGCCCTGGCAACTTCTTTTTTTAAAACTTTTTAAAAAAGATTTCATTTATTTACTTGACAGACAGAGATCACAAGTAGGCAGAGAGGCAGGCAGAGGGGGAGGGGGAAGCAGGCTCCCCGCTGAGCAGGGAGCCCGATGTGGGACTCGATCCTAGAACACACCGGCCCAGCCCCGTCACCCGCTCTGGCCCGGCCTCCAGCCTCTCCTGGCGTCCTCCCGCCAGGTTCCCGGGTGTGGTCCCCAGGCTCCCCCACGGCCTCCACATTCTGCAGGCTCTTGGGGCTCGGCTGCCTGCAGTGGGGGGGCCACTGCACGCGGTGGGGGGCCCTCGGCCCATTTCTCAGGTGCCAGCCTCTGCCACGGTGACCACAGCTTCCTTCCCAGGCTCAATGCTTCCCCAGCCTGGCGACGGGACCCCTGGGCAGGCCACCCTGGAAGCCTGGCCACCCTCCAGAGGCGGCCCTGGGGAGCAGGGCCCTTTCCTTCCTCCTCAAGCTCGCCTCTTTGGGACCCCGAAGCGGCACCCACATCACTCGCCTCTGTTTATTGTTGTTTCCAGAAGTACTTCTTTCCCACAATCCTCCCACACTGGAAGGACTTCTTACTTAAACTCTTGAAATATATTTACTTTTGGCCCAAGGTCAGGTGGCTGACGGTTTCACACAGCAAGGAGGATCCTGAGTCAGCGTGGGAACCCGGCCTTTTGGGGTGCTGACACACACACCTCTCGGGGTGTGGCGGGTGGTGACAGCTCGGGGAGTGGGGGCAGCCCTCTGTCCGGAACGTCTGGGAGCCCACGGGCACACAGGTGCAGGGCCCCGGGCTGGTGCTGACGGGGTGTTCAGGCCAAACTGTCACGGGGCTGACAGTCTAGAAGGACATCCTTACAGAAACGAGAAGCCGACTGCTCGCTCACATCGAGGAAACTGGGAGCAGGCAGCCTGGTGTGGCATTTGGCGATATTGGGGCCCGGCTTGAGCTATCCTGCCGCGCCCCCGTCCTAGTTCAGGACTTGGATGTCCCCTTTGGGAATCCAGAACGACTCTGGGGCGCCAGGCGTTCTAAGTCGAGGCAGGTGTGGCTGGGCCTCTGGCAGCCCGGAGCCGGCCACCGGGGCACCCCCTTGGGACGATGGTCCCCTTTTCTTTTGCCTCCTGCTTCTCTGGTTCCGCTCGGCCTGGTTGCCAGATGCGTGGACTCGGGGCCTGGGTGCGCAGGGCGGGAGCATTTGGTGCTAGGATGAGAAGGGGACTCGCATACGCCCCTGTCTTTCCCCGACGGAGGCATTGATTGACAACCTCCCAGCTGCCCATTCCCTGCCAGAATCATCCCATTCCACAGGTACAGAAACTGAGGCCCCGAGAGCCTGTGGAATCCGTGTCTGGCAACGAAGGGAGAGCTCCGTGACTGGCAGGGTGCAGGTGACGGGAGAGGAAACACAGGGGGCACACCAGCCCCTGCGGAAAGGTGCCTAGGACCGGGTCCCTTCCTGGCCGACCCTGCCTGAGCCTCCTCTCGCATTGGGGGCCACAAGCGCTTCTGCAGGGCGGTTTCCACAGGAGTAAGGCCAGCGTTCCTGTCCTGAGGCCCATCTGTCCCCAAGGAGAGGAGGGTCCCACAGCACCACGTCCCACAGGAAGCCCGTCCCCTTCATTGCCCTGCGGACATGCGTCCCAGGGGCCCCTTGGAGCTCTGCCTGGGATCTCCCAGGCCCGTCCGCCTTTGCTCAGGGCTCGGCGGCCCTCTACGTGACTGGCCGCGTGTGCACATGCCCGGACGCGTGTGGGTGTGCCGCGGGGTGTTGGGGGGGCCGGGGTACAGGGACTTGCTGTGTGGACAGCAGGCGGAGACCGTGGGCCTGCCCCGCGCGGGCCGCACGAGGCTGCTGTTTTTAGCCTCACCACCTGGACCTGCAGAAGAGGGCTGTCCCCCTGCCCTGGACAGAGCCCCCTGTCCTCTGTGGCCCGCCACCCTCCCTCGGAGCCCCGCGGATCAGGGTGGGGGGAGGGGCACCACTCCCCATGAAAGCCTGTCCCTCGGCCTCCTGATTTTCAGCGGCTGGGATTGTTTTCAGACTTGGGGTTTCAGCGCGAACCTTCAGGACTGGAGGGAGGTTTCGGCAAGTTAATACAGCGGGGTGAATTTGCCGGCATTTTCTCTCCTAGGAGGACCCGTTAGGAAGTGGAGAGGCTCTGTCTCTGGGAAAACACAAGTCGGGGGAAAGCAGATGTGCCGGCCTTCACCTGGGACATTTCTTTTTATAACGCAGGTGGTCCTCGGCCCGAGACCGCCTGGACGGAACAAACCCCAGGACAGGGACTCCATCGGAACCTTCTCGCACTCTTGGGGGTCGGGGGAGGGTGACGCGGACGCAGGCCTGTCTGTCGGCTGTCGTCACAGTAACGCAGCCTCGCGGTTTGTACTGGAATTAGAGTCAGGGACAGGCTGCTCCCGGGGGGTGCTGGGACCAGTGCCGCGAGGGGCAGAGGTCCGGCTCCGGGCTTGGCCCAGCGTCCCATAGGCCCTCCGCATGGAGATGGATGCTGTGCTGGAGGGAAGAGCCTTCCAGCAGGTGCCTGCTTTGGGGCTGCTCCTTACCCCGTTCGGGTTTGAGTTCTTTCTTTGTTAAATTTTAAATTGTTATGTATTCATTTATTTATTTTTTTAAAAAGATTTTTTTTTTTTTTAAAGAGAGACAGAGCGCATATGAGAGACCACAAGTAGGCAGAGAGGCAGGTAGAGGCAGACAGAGAAGCAGGCTTCCCGCTGAGCAGGGAGCCCGACATGGGGCTCGATCCCAGGACCCCAGGATCAGTATCTGAGCTGAAGGCAGACGCCTAACTGACTGAGTCACCCAGGTGCCCTGGTTTGATTTCTGAACAGCGGGTGAGGTGAGTCATTGGCGGGATGGGTTTGGTGATCTGACCACACCCAGCCTTCTCATTCCACCAGAAGTGCGGGTGCCCCAGCAGCCTCTGCCTCTTGGAACCTTCCCTATGCAAACCCAGGTCAGTCCCTGGCCCCAAAGGCTAGGGGAGGGGGCAGCACCCCCAGGCGGCTCCTGTGGGTCAGTGGAAATCATTGCCTCCTGATGTCAACCACCCCCCCCGCCCTCCCACCAGCTTCCAGGGCCCCACTCACACCTGCAGCCTCAGCAGACCGGCTCCGTGCGGGGTTTGGAGTGTGGTCTCTGTCCTGGCAAGCCTGCCAGCCCCGCCAGGGCCACTGCGCCCGCTGGCTGCCTCCTCTGAGCCCACCCTGTGGGAGCTGGAAACTTGTCCTCCGCATGTGCGCTAGAGCCTGCCTGGGCCTTACTTCCCCGGTGGGGCGTGGGGTTCCCCCAAACCCACCATCTCCACAGCGGTGACAGGCGCTGCCCAACATCTGTGGCTCACGCTCCAATCAGGCGTTGGAGGAACTGGGCAGGCAGTGTGTGTGCGTGTGCCTGTGTGCGCATGTGTGTGCGTGCCCAGGTGTGAATGTGTGCGTGCCTGTGCCTTGTGCAGCCACATGAACTTGCACACATGTGTTTCTTACTAACCCCCAATTACCGTATTTGACTTGACCTGGATCATCTTTTGCAGCAGTATTTTGGTGAGACCATGGCTTGGCTGTCAATTAGAACGTGCACATACGGGGCATTTCCTGAGCTGGTGTTCCTGGCTGGTCAGTTTGGGAAACCCTGGCCGAGACCCACTGCCCGTTCTTCCTGACACCCACACTCCCCCACACGTGAGGACGTTTTATCTGGGGAATTCTGACACTCTTCCAGAGGCTTCTCGCCACACTGTTGGGGTGGGAAGCCCCGGGAGCCAGGCCGGGAGACCCCGGAGCTAGGTGAGCGGCCGGGAGGGAAACCCAGAGCCGCCTGTCTGGGGCCCCTCGGTGCACCTGCGGCTCCTGCTTCCGGGTGCTGCGGTCAGAGGCTTTGCCGGCGTCAGTCCTTCCCGGCTCTCGGGGAGGGAGCCCGGGCACGGCCGGCATCTCCCGGGTCGTAGGGACGCGTCGGTTACAGGGTTAGAGTCCTGTCGTGGGCAGCTGCTCCCGGACGGACCGCAGCGACTCGACCCTGCGTCGATGCCCACCCTTTCCCTTTCGTCCCCATCAGCGGGGCCCTGCTGTTTCCTACCCCGGAGGGTGCGAGGGTCTGCGGACGGACGCAAGCCGAGCTCCGACTCGGCAGGGCCGAGAGGGTCCACGGGCGGAACTGGACCCCGCAAATTCACGGGCTGGAGCCCTGACCCCCCGCCCCCAGTCCCTCCGAACGTGGCTCCATGGCCCTGACAGGTGATTCCGGTGCAGAGGTCACTGCGGACAGCCCTACTGCAGTCCGGGTGGTGTCCTCACAGGAAGAGACCGGGACACACACGCGCACGGAGGGCGATCGCCGCATCCCCGCGCCCGCACGTCCGGGAGACAGTCTCCAGAGGGGCCGGCCCTGGCCTCCGCGGAGCCCCGCCCCCGCTGGGGAGTCCCGCCCCCGGTGCCGAGCCCCGCCCCCTCGCCGACCCCGCCCCCGCGCGGAGCCCCGCCCCGTCTGCGGCCGGAGGAGAATTCGAACTCAGGGCTGTGCGGGGCCCGGGGCACCTGTGCACTCCGCGTGGCCACGTGGGGCGCAGGCCTGTGGCTCCGGGCGGGAGGGCGGAGCGCGGCGGGAGACGTGGCCTGGTCTGCCCGTGCGCCGGGCCCGGAAGGCGGGCTGGCCCCCTTCGTCGAACGACGGGCCGGGGACCCCGAAGCCGCGGCTGGGGACGTCGGTCCCGGGACGGGGGGCTGCTGGCGGAGAGCCGGGAGGGACAAGCGCGAGCAGTGAAGGGGGACGTCAGGCGGGTCGTCTGTGGGAATTCCGGCAGGGCCGCTGGGGAGGCGAGTGTGTCCTGAGCGAGCGCCCTGGGCCGGCCAAGCGGGGACGCGCCGGCTGCCGTCAGGGAAAGTCCGAGTCGGGACGCTTAGCGGTGGCACCTCTGGCGTCCGCGGGGTCACGGTGCGCGGCGGCTTCTCCGCGGCGGGTCCCGCCACCTGGGCCCGCGCATCAGCCGCCGCAAGCGCGGGTCCCCGAGGCTCCCCAGGAACGTGGCTCCGCTCACTTGAATGGTCGCCCGAGTTCCTAGTGCGGCCGTGGGTGTGACCGGGGACCTCGGAGCCTCACCGGTGTCTCTCCTCCCAGCCCTGCGGCCGCCTCCTGCCCCACGCTCTGGTCTAGACCTTCCCTCTGCTCTCCCACAGCCACGAGGCTCCACGTCCTGGCGTGGCCTTGGGTGGTCCCCTGTGCTGCTGGACACAGTTCTCACGGAACAAAGCTGTGGGCGTTCCAGGACCCGTCGAACTGGGCAAGAGCTGCCGGGGTCCACCCCGTTCTAGGCCTGGAGGGGCCCCCTGGAGTGACAGAGACCGTTCTGTGCAGGCCAGTGGGGAGGGGGCTCACGGGAGCAGGCGGCGGGCTTATGGGCGTGGAAATCTCAGTGGAGGCTCATTCATTCATCTGTCGGTCCACGTGTCCCTTCCACGAGCTTTCACGGAGGCTGCCATGTGTCTGGCCTCGTGGGACTCAGGTCCCAGCAAGGGCGACCACCAGCCGTGTAAGAAGGGCAGGTGAGTGCCGGGTGTAGGGCGGCGGGAGGTGGGGGTGAGGTGGCGACACTTCCCGGGGATGATATGGCGCTCCGGGGCTCCCACCGCAGGGGACGGAGCAGGTGCCCAGTGGGGCATGGGTTGGGTCAGCGAGGCTGCAGGGGTGTGAGCGAGGAGGAGACCCACAGACGGATCCCCGTGGAGGAGGCAGATCTATCCACGGCCCAGAAGCTGCGTGGAGCAGATCCGGTCTGTGCTGGGGTGGGGGGCGCTCAGATCCAGCCAGCAGACGTGACTCCCACTTGCGAGCATGAAATGTGGGTGGGGGTCCTGGCATAAGGGTGGGGAAGGACCTGACCCAGGCAGGAGGCTCCCGGAGGGGTCCTGTGAGGTCTTCCACCCCCTTCCTCCAGCCCTAAGAACGTCCTGTGCCTGTTGGTGGCGAGAGGAAGAGAAGGCCTCCCCCCGGGCTCTCCCTCCCACCTCCTGAGTGGACAGCCGTCCTCTCCTCCCTCCCTCCGCCTGCCTGCTCCCGATGACGCACGCACAGGCCCCAGCCGTCATGACTCTCCACTCACATCCGTTGTCACTGTTGGCTGTGATGCTCCCGCTGAGCCTCCTGCTATCCATTCCCCAGCGGCCTTCCCTCCCCGGGAGTGCTGCCCTTTCTGGGCCACAGCAGGTGGACGGGGTTGGGGGGCAGGGAGGCTTGAAAAGCTCAACCCCCACCTCCCTTCAGGAGAAAAGACACTCACTGTCCATCTGGGGGCGAATCGGGCAGCCCCAGGGGTTGGGGACTCTCGTGCCCAGGGGACTGCACCTGTCCTCCCCTCCCCTCCCATCTCATCCCCTCCCCTGCCCTCTCCTCCCCTGGGGTCCCATAGGGTTCACCACCCTGCTCAGCAGTTTTGCGGGTCCTCGCTGAGAATCCAACCTCCAGGCACCTCCACTGATCCTGACATGCACAATTTTACTCCCAAGTCCCAAGTGACAAGGGACAGTGTCAACGTCTTTGATTTCCGCTGGGATCCCCAGGGCTGCAGGAAAGGAAAACAGCTCCTCACAAACATGGAACGCAGGCCATGTTGCCCCAGCTTCTTTACAGCCCAGAAAATGCTGGTGGCGCCCTAGGTAGGGTGGGGGCGGCCGGGGAGAGGGGGAGGCAGCCCTCCCGCTGCGTCCACGAGCCGGCTGTCCCCTCCTGCTCCCCACTTGGGCACCCTGCAGCACATCAAGACCCATGCCTGGGGCACCTGGCCAGTGTGAGAGACGGGAGGTGCTGGGGTGGGCCAGTGTCCCAGGAAGGAGGTTCGCCATGACAGGAAGGGTGAGAGAAGGCCACACTGGGCAGGGACCTCTAAAAGGGTCTTCGTGATGGATTCTCGTGGCAGACCAGCGGGAAGAGGGAGGACGGGGCCATTTAGGACAGAGCTGCTCTGGTTCCAGACCAGCCCTCTGGAGTCCCAAGCCCCCAGGGCAGCCTGGGGAGGGCCGTTCAGGTCCGCGCGTCCAGCCCCAGGAGAGTGGGGGCTCAGTCAAGTGTCCACAGGTCAGCTGACGGGTGCTGGAAGACCTGTGTCTGTCGGGAAATTTGGGAGAATCTATCAGGGTGCTAGTCCTTCCTGGGGCCTCCTCCCAGAGCTGTCGGTTCCGTCCATTCACCAGCCTACACGGAGGATGGCTTGTAAGTTTCCCAGAGCCCACGGAGCCGGAGGACTGAGCAGCTTAAAACCCCAAAACTGATTCTCTGGCAGTTCTGGGGGCCAGGGGTTCTCCCTCACGATGTCAGCAGCGAATGCCGCCTCTGAAAGTTTTGGGGACAGTGTGTCCCGTGTCTGTCTCCCAGCTGCTGGTGTTGCCGGCGATCCTTGGTGTGTAGATGGTCCCTCCGACCTCAGCCTCCACCACCCATGGCCGCTTCTCCCTGTGTCTCTGGGCGTCCTCTCCTCTCTCAGAGGACACAGTCATCAGTTGTAGGGCCCACCGTACTCCAGTCTGACCTCACCTGCACTAATCATGCCTGCAGAGACCCTAGCTCCACATAAGGTCACAGTCACAGGTCCCTGGGGTTAGGACATGGACATATCTTTCTGAGGGGCTGGGGCACACAATTCAACCTACAGCGGACCGTGACGTGTTTCCCTCCCTTTAGGAGCCACTAAGGGTGGGCTGTGGGCTGGAGCCCGTGGTTCAGTCCTTCCTGGTGGTCACCCGGGGAGGGTGCTAGCTGTTTTTTACCAGCACCCCAGGCAATGGTCAGCACCCACTGAAGTCCCAGCACCCTGGGGCCATCCATCTCTGCATCTTCCTGAGGACAAGTGGCAGCTGCTTGCCTGGGGGTGGGGGGGAATCAGGAAATGTCTGCTCCAGGCTCCCCTGAGACCTGCAGGGTGAGTGGGCAGACCACGGCCCCGTTGAGTTCAGCTACGGCGAGAAGAAACCCAGAGGCTCACACCTGGCTGCTGTCCCGTTGAGGTGGGGGTTGTGGGGAGGGTCCAGCGAGGCCACCAGACCATCTCCTCCAGAGAATGCCCGTTGAAACTTCTGAGGCCGGTGGCCTGGACTGGTTGAACAGAATTAGGATTTTTCTAGCAGAAGAGAAGGAGGAGGACACTCTGGGAGGGGGCCATGGGGGCAGGCTGAGCCAGGGGCCACACGTTCACGGCCATGTCTCCAGCGACTGTGGGACAAGTACTACCCTTGTAAGTGTGGGCGGGGTCAGGCTCCAGCTTCTGTGGGGGCCACACTGAGCACAGGGTCGATGCACGCAGGGACCCCTCCTGGCCGCCAGCAGGTGAAGCTGGAGCCAGGTCCCCGTGGCCGGCTGGCCGTGCCCCCTGACTACATTCTCGTTAGCCTGCACAGCAGGGGCAGCCCGACGGCCACACTTGGGAAGGAAAGCCAGCCTGCTCCCCAGAGAGCGCCGGATCAGCCCAGGCAGGGGGCGAGGGCCCTCCCTCCTTCCTTCCACTTAGCGCACCGTGAAGCTCCTTGCACACAGGCTCAGGTGGGCCCCAACGAGAAGCCCGGATGCCGTGTGTCCACTGGCCGTAGCCTGATCTTCCAGAAGGATCTCCAGGCAGGGTCCTAGGCCCCCAGCCTCCCAACCCAGAGCCCAGCCCCAGCATCCCCCATGGAACGTCTCCGTGCAGATGTGCTCCTGGGAAGCCCAAGGCAGGTGGGAGATGCCCCGGGCAAGGAAAATCCGTACCTCAAGTCGACCGCCCCCTGCTTTAGTTTTGGACGGGTGCAGGGAGGGGGACCCTGACTCATAAGACCTGGGGTCTAGCCAGGCCCGAGGGAAGATGCTCTGTCCACCCCCTTGCCCATCCAGCCCCGGCAAACTAAGGAGTGCCCACCACGGTGACCTCATTTCCTCCCCAAATGTGGGGTCCAGGGCTGGACAAGCCAGATCTCAGAGGGGCCATGCCAGCCACTCTACCAGGGTCCACATGGACATGAGGGACTGACGTCCCGGCACCCAAGGCCTGTGGCTGCCGGCCCGGGAAGGACCATTGCTCAGTGCCAGCAGGGGGGCCTGTGTTGTTTCCGGAGCAGGAAGGGTCTTCAGTCCAACTGAGGGGGGAGCCCTGGGGCCAGCCCGGGGTCACCTGAGCTCCTGCCCCTGGGCCTGGAGACCCAGAGGCCCCTGCCCGGTGTGAGTCAGAGGTCACAGGCCACTGGGTAGCTGTGGGAGAGACCCTGGCAGGAAGCTACCCTTGGATGGCACAGCCGTGGCTGGAGCCTGCCAGGCCCGACACCCACATCCCAAGGACCAATGCTGGTGTGGGGCTGGGCCTCTCCCGTTGAGGCCGGTGACTGCCCCCCGTGCTGATGGCGCACAGAGGTAGCTGACACAGTCCTGGGACCACAAGCAGCCCGACACTGGCCGATAAATGTATCTTGACCCCAGGGAGGCAGGCAGCCACAAAACACTCACGTGTTCAGAATTTGCCTCCAAAGCCTGGAGGGGTCATCTGAGCATGCACTCCTGTAACAGGGCTCTCCCTCCGCCGCACCCCTGCGCCATCATCATGCGTCTCTGCCTCGGTGATGGTCGTCGGCATCGCTGGGCACGTTCCAGTCGGGAGATGAGACGAAGCGGCCACAGATGTTGACGTGCCCACACGTCTTCATCTCGGCCGCTGGCGTAGTTTGTAGATGTTCAGCCTTTGAAGACGTGCTTTGGAACGAGGCTGCTGAAATAGGGACCCACCGCAGGCGTGATGCTCGGAGGGGCTGCGGGGCAGATCGGCCACAGCACCTGCCAGTTGGAAGACAGGAGGACATCCCATCCTCGGCGTTTCCCCATCTCACAGGCGGGGTTCTTTCTCAGCATGTTGGCGCCAGAGAACGGTCTCACGGCCTCTGCCCCGGGTCCCTCATCTCCCCATCTCCCAGCTACTCTGGGGGTGTCCACTCTGACCATGACCTGGAGAGTGGCACTGAGCAGGAAACTGGAGCCCTACTTTTTCCAGAGCAGCTGAACTCCCCAGACAACGGGGGGACCACCCTGGGGCTGCCCGGAGACCGGCATGGCACTCATGCCCTGAGGGTGGGAGGGGTGCGTGGGGGCCCTGCAGACCTCCTGTGCGTCCACGCCTGCCGCCCAGTCCGGGGGAGTGAGCCGGGCCTCTTCCTGCTCGGCCCGTGGGCCCTCCCAGGGACTGTCCAGGGCCAACGGCCCCGCTCGGGAGCACATTCCCTGGAACGGCCATGTCTCTTCCCGCAGAGGACCCTCACCCCACGCAGAGAGCACCCCGTCTTCTCACAGCGGGCTCACCCCGCAGATCCGAGAATTAAACTCACGGGCTGGTGAAGTCAGCGCCGCGGAGGAAGCTTCTGGTAAGATTGTGTTGGTGGACACGGCCGGCCGGCCGCAGACCCCAGGCTCCCCGCCAGTGCCTTGGTTACTTTTTGTCTCCTTTAAAAAATTGTTTTTTTCTAACAATAGCGTTTTTGTTTACTCTAATACACTAAAGAACACTTTGTTTTACATATGCATTTGATGGATTATGGTAAAATACAGGTAATGTGGAGTTGTCCGTCGTAACCCTTTCTAAGTGCAGGGCTCGGAGCCCGCAAGCACACTTGCCCAGCTGTGCCGCCGTCCCCAGAGTCCAGCCCCAGGGTTCCTCGCATCTCGGAAGACGGAAACTCTCTTCCCATCAAGCTGCAGCACCTGGTTCCCCTCCCCCAGCTGCCGGCAGCCTCCGTTCTACTTTCTGTCTCCGAATGCGACTTCCCTAGGTCCCTCCAAAGCGCGGTCACACAGCATCCGTCCCTCTGTGTCTGGCGTGTGTCACCGAGTACAGTGTCCTCCGTGTCCCGCCGTGGGGCAGCAGATGCCCATGTCCCCTTCCTTTTTAAGGCTGAAAAATACTCCCGCGTTATGTGCCACCGCGTTTTGTTCCTCCGTTCATCCGTGCAGGAACATTCGGCGCCTTCCAGTCCCTGGCTGTCGTGAGTGACGCTGGTGCGAACAGGCGTGTGCGGATATCTGAGTCCCTGCTTCCAGCTCTTCTGGGATTATGCCGAGGAGTAGAATTGCTAGATCGTATGGTAACTCAACGCCGCACTTCCTGAGGAATTTCTGGGCTTATTTTTTTTTTAAAGATTTTATTCATTTATTTGACAGACAGAGATCACAGGTAGGCAGAGAGGCAGGCAGAGAGAGAGAGGAAGGGAAGCAGGCACCCCGCTGAGCAGAGAGCCCGATGCGGGGCTCGATCCCAGGACCCTGAGACCATGACCTGAGCTGAAAGCAGAGGCTTTAACCCACTCAGCCACCCAGGTGCCCCAAGGCTTAATTTTTTGAAGGTTTTGAAGGCTCTCTTTCAAGGTCCCCTTAAAAAAAATATATATATATTATATATATATATATAATATATATATATATTTAGATATATTTAGATATATATATTTAGATATTTAGATCTCTCTCCTTTTCTAAATATATATATATTTAGAAAAAATATATAATATATATATATATTTAGAAAAGGAGAGAGAGAGAGCAAGAGAGATGGGGGCAGGGGCAGAGGGAGGGAGAGAGAGAATCTCAAGCAGACTGTGTGTTGAGTGTAAAACGCAATATGGGACTTGATCCCAGAACCCTGAGATCATGACCTGAGCTAAAATCAGGAGTTGGACACCCAACCGACTGAGCCACCCAGGCGCCCTCCCTTAATATTGTTATAATAACGTCTCACAACTAACGTGACCGAAAAGTTTTAAGCTCTACCGTCTCCTTTCCCGGGGGGAATAAATTAGCAAGATTTGAATATGATGCAAATGCCCGCCAACCCAGCCGTCCAACCAGGCTCCAGGCACCGGCAGAGGCTCGGGGTTTGTGACGGCTCGCTGAGGACCGTGTGCGCTCATGAAATCCCACGGAGGTTGTACCAAGGTGGGAGGGGGGGTCCTCTTAGATCGGGGCAGGGGTCCTGTGTTCATTTGCTGACCATTTAGAATTGACCGTGCATGAAAATAAGGGTTGCTTTTACTATCATTTAAAAATTCTGCGTGTGGTTGTGCTCCCAGCAAACTACCCACAGCCTCTTACACCGACCTTGGCTGTGGACCCCTAGGATGCTAACACTGGAACCACGACAAGGCTTCAGATGGCTCTGGGCCCAGGCGGCTTTGCGGGTGACTCCACCACAGCCCTAAGCAGCAGACACCCCAGTGTTGCCTCAGTGGCCTCAAAGCATGGACAAGGGAGGACATTTCCAGATTCTTTTTATAAATCCGGGAGCAACACCAAAACCGGTAGGTAAAGTACAGAGAGATAACTGTAGCCCCATTTCAGGAACGAATTTCAACGCAAAAATGCGTAAAACCCAGTAAGCCATGGCCTGGGGATGTAAAGACGGTCTGGGATGCAGAAACCTCTGAAAATCGACCTCACTGTTCACTGAGCAGAAGAGAAGACTCAGGAGGTTACCTCCAAGGGGCAAACATTTGACAGAACCAGCCCCTACACATGCTTTAGAAAAACCAGGCCAGACTCATAAGGATATGGATGATGCAACTGACGGAAAAAGCCTGTTCGACAGATCTCAGCCAAAGTGCCCAAGTCGTGCTGAAGGAGCAAACGGAAGCATTCGGATGAAAGCCGGCGTCGTCCTGTTGTTCCGTCCGGGTCTGAGGACGGGCAGGCGGCGTGTCGGCGAAGGGCTTGAGCCGGGACCCCAGAGAAGCCCCGGGGGACAGCCACCCACCCGGAGCGGGAACACAGCCGAGACACCCGTGGGCCGCTGAGGAGGACCCCCCTGTGGCGCAGACGGCAATGGGAGAGGTGGTGTAGCGGGAAACATCCCGCCTCCGACAGCAGCGGAACAGACGCACGCTTGGTAACAAGTGAGAGAGGAACGGAGACCGCCGCCCGCAAACGCTACAGCACTTTCCTCCAACGAAGCACCAACAGGTCTTTCCCTTACAACTAGCCAAGCTGGCCGCTGGGTCGGGGGCGTCTGACTGGTGGTTTTGGCTCCGGTCGTGATCTCAGTGTCGTGAGATCGAGCCCTGCATCAGGCTCCACGCTGGGTGTGGACTCTGCCCAAGACTCCCTCTCCCTCTGCCTCTGCCTCTCCACCCCGCCCCTCCCCCGAATAAATAAACAAGCTTTAAAGGAAAAACTAGCCAGGCTGATCTTAACGTTCACTTGGGAAGAAGTAAGCAGGTGAGTCGCTCGGGAAATTCTGAAAGAGAAGGTTATATCCAGCGTCCAAAGTAAGACAACAGACCCCAAACGGGGTCACGGGTGCTGTGCCCCTGGTCGTCAGACTGAGACTTAATTACAGCTCTGGCTTCTCCCAGAAGTGGGAGCTCAGCAGTCCGTCAGGAGTCACCTGGGGGCACAAGCGAGGTCATCTGTCTGGCGGGCCCCGCGGTCCCCTGAAGGAGAGAGACCTTGCCCAACTAGTCTGCGTTCTCCCGGGATAGGGCCCTCGTCCCACTCCCTCCTGCCCAGACAGCCTCTCCTCTGTATAGCTCCCCAGGGCTCCTTTCTGCCCAGTCGCCACCGGACACCGTCGGTGGCCGGGTTCAGGTGTCACTCAGGGAAGCCAATCAGACCTTCAAAATTGACTCCACTGGATTTTGTTTTTTAACTCAGGCTAGTGGCCCTACCAGACACCTATAATGCTTAGATGGTTGCAACACTTGGAACATGGCCAACGAGACAGAGGGGGCATGGGACAGAGTCTGGGACCCAGAGGCAGACACTTGGGACACTGATGACTGAGAGGGCGAAGTCTGATTTTCAGTAGATGCTGCTGAGACAACTCCCCAGTTCTCCAGAAAAAACAAAATTAAATCCCTACCTCACTTCCTAAACCCCCATATGTTACAAATATAACAAACGTTTAGTTGTCAAATTCGAAACCGTCAACATACGAGGAGAAAACAGATTGGTTTCAGAACAGCGAAGGTCTTCTGAAGTCAGCCCAAATCAGAAGCCGCGTATAACATAGGTAAAGGCAACCGTGATAAAATCCTGGCCCAAATGAAAGCACCATAAACGGAGACAAGAGACTAGCAGGAAAGGAAACGTAGAACCTGGAGCTTCCCAGGAAAAGCTCTCATGTCACTCATATATAAAGAGGCTCTATAAATCAATGTGATAAAGACCAATAAAGTAATGGAAAATGGGCAGAGAACAAAACAGCTCACAAAAAGAGAAATACAAAGGCTCTTAAACATAGGAAAGGCAGCCAGCGGCCCTGAACAACAACAACATGGGGAAGGGAAGAGGGAGGGAAGGAGAGGGGGCTACAAGTAATACCATGGAGACCCGGGAGACTGGAAAGACAAAGCTGTGTGAAGGCCCACGGCAGGGCGGATTGCAGGAGAAAGGTGCTCTGACACCTTCTGCGGGGACATTTTTGCAACATTTATAATATTTACACTCAACAGCTCCATTTCTAGGGATTTTCCCTACAGATACGCACACGTAAGTGCAGAGAACGTTTGCACCAGGGTATTGATTGCAGTTTTACGTGCAACGGTCAGCGGCAGGAAGCAGCCTCCATGTCCGTCAGCAGGAGCTGGTCAGCTAAACCGAGCGCGTGCACAGTGGGATTAGCATCAGGCAGCTGCTAAAAGGTACAGACCAGCTTTGTGTGCAACCAAGTCATTGCCAAGTGCCAAAGTGAGGTGCAGAACAGGCCATGCACCGTGCTACCTGGGGGCACCAGGAACCCCAGGGCCATGCACTATGTTATCTGAGGGCACTGTAAACCCCAGGGGTATACATTGTGCTACCTGGAGACCCAGAGAATCCCAGAGCCCTGCCCTGCACTACCTGGGGCACGGGGAGCCCCGGGGCCATGCATCATGTTGCTGTGGTTATGAGGAACCCGAGGGGCATGCACCACGTTACTGGGGTCACAGGGAGCCCCTCAGCGCTAGCGCCTCTGTAGAGAGTCATTTTGTTGGTTTGCTGGGGCAGCCATAAGAGAACACCACAAACCGGGGGGCTTAAGTCCCCGGGATGGTATATTCTGTTGGGGTCCTCGGGGCTGGAAGTCTAAATCCGACGTATCAGCAGCAACATGCTCCCTCCGGGGCTCTCGGCAAGGACCTTTTCAGCCTGATCCAGCCGCAGGGGCTGGGGCGGTCCGGGGCTTGTGCTGCCGGGGTCCTCTCTCGGCCTCCGTCTTCCTGTGGCATTGCACCTCCCATGTCTCTCTTCTCCCCGCTATTTGGTAAGGATGCTCTCGTGGGATTGAGGGCCCACCCTAATCCAGGACAATCTCATGTAGACATCTGCAAAGACCCTTGTGCTAAATGAGGTCACATTTACAGGTTCTGAGTGGTCCTATCCTTTGGGGGCCACCGTTCAACCCACTGCAGTTGGGAACGGAGGTAAGAAAGACGTCTTGGCCCGCTCTTTGGGATTTCAGACCGTGTCTTGGAATGACCCATGATCCGAATGAGCAGTTAGCAGTAGTGCCTGGTGCTGAGGACGTCTGGGCACCGTCCTGCAGGTGGGCCATCGCTGGCTGCTTCCCGATGGAGGAGGGGCACACGGCCAGAATGGGGAAGTGACAGCGGAGTGCCCAGGAGCAGGGAGTCCCCCGCCTGGGCACTGCCCTTCCATCTCGGGGAGGGAGGCCGTCTCTTTCCAAGTAGGTATCTATTTGCATTAAATCTCTTATTTTTAATAATGCAAATATTCCTCACTGACTCAAACACTTCCCCATTTTATGTTAACTCACTCACCTCTTACTTTAGCTGACCTCTAGCCACCATACACACACGCACACACATGCACGTACACACACGCACGCACACACACATGCACGTGCACACACACGCATGCCCATGCAAACACACACACGCGTGCACACACACGCACGTGCACACACACGCATGCCCATGCGTGCACACACACGCACACACACGCACGTGCACACACACGCATGCCCGTGCAAACACACACACGCGTGCACACACACGCACACACATGCGCGTGCACACACACGCATGCCCATGCAAACACGCACACACACGCACACACACGCACACACATGCACGTGCACACACACGCATGCCCATGCAAACACACACACGCGTGCACACACACACATACACACTGGTGCTGCCCGGTGGAAGCCGCAGGTGGGAGGGCTGGGATGGGCAGGCGGGGCGGGCACCCCCTTCCCTCCCCACTTGGCTCCAGGAAGCACTGAGTCCTTTTCCTGCGCTGGACTCAACACCCCCCACCCCAGCTTCACCTCACAAAGCGTTTCTTTACCCACGTGACACCAAGAACTTGCAGGTTCCAAAAGCTTGGGTCAGTCAAATGCAAACTACTCTATGCAAATGTTTTGAGAACTGTTTCGGCCACTTCTCCATTGTCGGGGGTGGGGAGGTGGGTTAGCTGCAGTCTTCTGTTCTGACCTCGCTTCTCCACCCTCCGCCCGCTTCTCCCTCCCGGTCTTTCCAGCTGCCTTTGTGCGCGAGCCCCTCCCCACATCCCAGAACCTGCAGACTCCAGGTCTGAAGGAGCACCTGGAAGCCTCGTACCCCTTTCTCAGCCCTCTCAACGGGCGGTCTGGATGCAGAGGGACGCTGAGCAAAGTCTGCAGACACTGTGGCTGTCCCAGCTTTGGAGGCTGCCCTTAGCATCTGGTGGGCAGAGGCAGGGACCGCGTTCAGCATCTTCCACCGCACAGAACGGCCCCCAACAAAGAATTCTCCGGCCCCAGATGCTCATAGCCTTGGACGGAAAGCCATGACCTAAACCAACCTGACCTGTAGGCATCAGGCCCGTGTCAAGGATATCGGGGAGGGGCTGCAAAGTCTGTCAAAAGACGAATCCTTCCGGAGGAATCCCCCGCTCCCCTGGCTTTGTGAGGAATGTGTCCCCTTTCTGGGTCTGACCCGCTGCTTGTGCAGGGGCGAGGAAGATGGCTGCCCTGCGGGAGCTCGGGTCCCCTCCCCCAGGGTGGTCTGTCTCTCTCCCTTTTCTTCATCCTCCTCTGAAGCCAGAGGCCCATTTCTGAGACGTCCTTCCACCTGCTGGGGTGCTGGTTCTCCTCTTGCCTGGGAAGGACAGAGGGTGGGTGGTGGGGGCTCTTACCTGGCAGGGGGGCTGACACAAGGGAGGTGACATGTCACTGTGCCCCTAGTTCTCCTGCCGCCCCGGCCCTGCTCAACTTTGGGCAGGAGCCCTTTCCTTCCCCGGGGATTTGCAGACCAAGCAGCAGGGCGGCACCGACCTCAGGGCCAGAGTGCTAAGAGCGACAGGAACAGGGTGATCCAGTGGGGCAGGAACCATCAGGCAGGCGGAAGCACCGGGCTAATCCACACGGGACTCTCGCTGCCGAGGGGGTCCCGGGTGCAGGTCTGGATGGGGAGGGGCCACACAGGTCCCCCGAAGTCTTGGTGTGTGAACACGGCCTCCCCAAAAGGCAGTGGACAGTTTCCAAGTGGTGCCCAGGGGTGCCCCGGCCAAGGGCGGCTGGGTGGGTCAGAGCGCAGTCAGAGGACCAGCACCTTCCAGAGAGGACAGGGCTGGGAGCCTGCAGCCCGCTGCCCCGGGCCTTCCCCGGCACGGCGGCGGCTCTGCTCCCGGCCATGGCTGAGGCCGAGCGTGTCTCTGTCCCGGGCATGTCGCTCGGGCCTTAACGGCCTACAAAGGACCCCGTCGCGCTGTCCTGTGGTTGCAGCGCGACCTCCTGGGTGGAGGGCTGCTTCCCCCCACCCTTGTCCTCCTCTGAGGAACCTGGGCGGGTGTTCTTGGCTCTTCTCCATTCCACCTGCTCTGGGTCTCCCTAAGGTCATTTTGAGACCCCATCACTGGGCTGGGGGGGCCTGTGACCCGGTGTGGTTTCGCTTCCTGCAGCTGCTGCCTCTGGGGGTTCCCCTTACAGCTCCGCAGCTGGACGTCTGGGTGGAATTCTGCTTGCGGGGGGTACGAGAGGAAGGGCCCTCGGCGCGGAGGGTCGGGCCCAGGAGCTGGCAGGATGTGGAGGCCTGGAGGCGGGCCGTGTGGCTGGGTGCCCAGGGTCCGTGCCCGGGAGAGGCTTCTGGGGAGAGGAGAGTCTTGAGCTGAGTCGCTTTTGAAATATGTGCAAGTTCTCTTTGGTGCTACAAGATCAGTTGAGATCGGAAGCAGGATCCGGGGGAGTGGCCCCAGGTGACACCCGGGCCCGCCAGGCTAAGAGGCTGCAGAGCCGAGGGCAGGAGCCTGGGAGCCTTGCGGGGCTGCCCCTGGCCAGCTAACACTTTGCAGGTTCTTTCTTTCAGTTTCATCAATTCAGAATTAAGTATTTTATTTATGAAGAGTATCCTTTAGAAGCTTAACACTGACTCGGGCCCTGTCCCAACGTGAGTACTTATTTGATTACTTTCAGAGTTATAGGACTCTATCAAGTGGTTATTTTTTAAATTTTAAATTTAAATTTTATTTTTTCATTCGTCTCAGAGGTAGAGGTCAGTGATTCAGCAGCTGCATACAACGCCCAGTGCTCATCACATCCCGTACCCTCCTGAATGCCCGTCCCCCACCCACCCCATCCCCTCCCCTCCCCTCCCCTCCCCTCCAGAGACCCTCAGTTGGTTCTCTAGACGTAATGTCTCTTATGGTTTGCCTCCCTCTCAATTTTCTTATTTGTTCTCTATGGCCTTCTGCAAGCCCGTTCATGTTTTGTTTGCAGTCGCCCATGGTGACAGGCCCAGGAGGGTCCCGTGGGGAGCTTTGGGGGTGTCACAGTCCTGGAATCTTTCAGTGGGAACTTCTGTGGGAAAAGGGTCTTTGCAGGCATAGTTAATGGGAGGATCTCGACATGAGACCATCCCGGGTTATCTGGTGGGCCCTCAGTCTGGTCAGTGTGCCTACAGGGACACACAGGGACAGGCCCAGAGACCGAAGTCAGGCTATGCCACCACAGCCGCGGGACAGCTGCAGCCTCCGGCCTCCTCCCCTGGAGCCTCTGGCGGGAGCCCGGCACGGGGATACCTTGATCGCAGGTGAGAGTGTGCACAGTCCCGCTGTTTGAAGCCACCGTGCGTATGAGAATCGGTTAGGGAACCTCGGGGACACCCACCTAACCTGGGAACGTGAGAACAAGGAGGATGCCTATTAGCCCATGGAGTGAGAATTTTCAGGCAGAATAATTACTCAGGGTGTTTTTGGTTGGTTGTTCGTTTCATTAAAAGCCATATTCACGTTGAGGGTTTATACATCTGTTCTGTTCTGGAGTACATCGCAAATCCGAGATCATCGTAGGGCGCGATCTGGCCCACACAGATCAGCATCCGGTTCCTTAACGGCTCCACCGTGAGCAAGCTCCCTCCCACGCCAGCGGCTCGGGCGTCCCTGCCAGCGGGGCGGGCGGAATGAAGGAGGGTGCCTCGGTCAGCTCAGCTCGGGCGCCGTAAGAACAGACATTTATTTTTCACACTTCTGTAGGCGGCAAGTCCGAGATCAGGGTTGTGACCTGTCGCCCCTCACCGACGGCTTGTGGGGGCCTCTCTGCCTGGCTTGAAGACGGTCGCCTTCTCGCCGTGTCCTCACGTGGCACAGAGAGAACGAGTCTCTTCTTGTAAGGACACTAATCCCATCCTGGGACCCACACTCACAACCTCATCTAAACCCAGATTCTTCCCAAAGATCCCCCAACCAAATATTGTCCCACGGGGGTTAGGGCTTCGACACGTGAATTTGAAGAGGGGGACAAATTGCAGTCCATAGCCGAAGGCATGGCCCTGCTGTTTAAAGACGTTTCTGAAAGTTACATATGACACATCTGCTTCAGATGTTGGCCGAACTTTAGGCACACAGTCACACCCAACTGCAAGAGAAGACAGGGAATATACCTACCTACCCTGAGGGCTTTCCATTACAACGTGCTCAGGTAAGAGTTGGGATTCAGACTTCTTCCACGTTGCTTTGTCCTGACTGTGATACCTCATGGTCCAGAATGGCTGCTTGAGAGACTGTCATCACCTCTGCATTCCAGCCAAGAAGGCATTCCTTACTCAGTCAGACCGTAGTGTGGGGGTGTCGTCTTTTATCTGCATACAATGTATCCAGCCAAAAGCTGGGGTCCTTATTACTAATGGAAAAGGATAGAACGGGTGTTGGGGGAACTAGCAGTCTTTTCCACATCCACCGTCTGGTTGTCTCCAGGATCTTAGCTTAGCCTGACGTACAATGGCTCTCTCCTGTTCTGACATAACTGCGAAGTCTCTACCACATGCTCCCCGAGTGCCTGGGCTCGGCTTTCCTTCCCCTTTTCCTCCCAGAATCTGCCAGCTAGCAAACAGGCGATCGTTAGCCTAGCATTTGTTTGCTGAGCTGAGGCTGAGTTGTACCGGGTGTGGAATCAGGAAGCAGAGGCCGGTGGTTGCTTTCTGACCTCAAGTCAACCTGCCGCCCATGCCATCGCCTGCCACCACCTCCCCCCACCCTGCGCCTCCTCCAGTTTCAGAGTTCACAAGTCTGGCTCCCCTTAGACTTTCCACTCCGTGCCCCTCCGTAAAGTTTCAGAGCTCTTTCTAATAAATCCCAGACAGAGGGACCGTTTTGCCCAGCAGCAATTTCATCCCCTGGCCTTCTTGAGACATTTAACAGCCAAGGATTGTCCAGAGCGGGGACAAGGCTATAGGGGACAGACGCCCGGGCTCAGGAGGCAAAGGAGGCACGGGGGCAGGGAGGGACCATTTCCCTCAGCCATCTGTCTGCAGCCTGGGGTTTCCAGATGGCTCGGCCTGACCTGCAGGCTCTCCCCTCCTTTATCTGCTCTGCGCTGGGCAGCGGGACCCCACCGTGTACTGCTGAAACCGTCCCGAGCACGCCGGATGGGAAGATTGTCCTCTCTCTTCATGGCCTCCAGATGGAGAGGTGCCGCCACGGGGTGCGTGCGGACGGACATCGCCAGCGGGCATGTTACTTTGAGCTGTCAAGGCTGGGGCTGCCTTGAAAGGAGCCGCGCACATCCCTGGGGCCCTCCAGGTGTCATGGCCAAACCCTGCAGGAAAGCCCCACAGCTATAATAAGCTTTTTCATGACGGGTCTTGGGAGGAATTAGAAATATAATTTTTCAGGCGCTTACTGATTATCCATGAAAGGGGCACGCTGTGAGATTTGTGGCCCCCCTTTTAAAGGCACCGATTTCTATATTAAAACAATAAAATATGTCCAAGGGAGTGCTAGCCCCACAGTGTTTTAGTGGCTCCTCCCCTCAGTTCTAGAAAGCTCGACCACCGGAGGAAACCAAGGAGAATCTGCCCCTTGGCTCCTCGTCAGAACGTTCGAGGCTGTGTTTGGCCAGATGGAGAAGACGGGAAATTATTATGCATGTTCCCAAGGCGGGGAAAGAGCCTCGATCTTAGTGCTCAGCCTGGCAGTGTGCCAGCTTGAACTGGCTCGGGGGGAATGTGCTCGTCCTTTCCAGGCCCTGATGTAGAAACTCAAGTAGCCTCTATTACATTTCCAGCCCGTAAAATGAGATGAAAGGTGATGCTTGCACGGGGCTGTGGGCAGAGGCAGCCCCAGCACAGCAGACCCCTGTCCCCATCCACGGATGGGCCCGCAGCCTTCCCCCGTCTGCCCCCAGGGCATGGGCTGAACTGTGTCCCCGCCCCCTACCCAGATGCTGGCGTCCTAACCCCGTACCTGTGGATGGGACCTTAATTGGAAACAAGATCTTCGCAGGTGGCCGGGTTAAGATGAAGCCATTAGAATGACCCCAATCCGATTTGATGTCCTTAGAGAAAGGGGACATTTGGACAGAGAGACAGACACACACAGAGGGACGGTGATGTGAAGGCAGGGAGAGCGCGCCACTTGCAAGGAGTGTCCGGGGCTCCCAGAGGCTGGAAAAGCCTGGAGCAGGGCCCTGGGACGTACTTCCGGCCTCCAGCCCCGCGAGACAGAAATGTCAGTATCCAGACCGCCCAACCTGTGGCCCTTTGTGACAGCGGACCCCGGACCCTTGCCTGCCCCAGAAGACAGACCACATGTTACTAGTTCCCTTCTCTGTGCCCCGGCCCCCCCCCATCCCCCCGCCGGCCTCAAGAGAGCCCGCCCTGGGGTCCTGCTCATGCCCAAGCCTCCTGGGTCCCTGCTGTGGGGTGAAGTCACTTCCTCGGCGTCACCCTGGGGCGGGGGAGCAATTCGGAGCCCCTCCATCTGCCCCACAGTGGCAGTGATGTCTGCCAGCATCGCCAACCTTGGAGACCATCCCTGGTGAGGGTGCCTGGGTCCTCCGGAGCTCCTAACACCCCGGTCCCCGCCAAAGCCCCCCTCCTCTCCCACCCTGCTCCCCGCTATGCCGATCCTGGCTCCTTTCTGAGTGTGCTTATCTTGGGGGGTGCGGACAGAGGCCAGGAGCCTTTCGGGAGGCCAGGGGTGCGTTGGTGACTGCCCCCAGGACCCTCTGATCTAGCAGCAGTGGGTTATAGAGGCTGGGACCCAGGGGCCTGTTCCTTGCCTTGCCTAGTGGGACTGCCCTGATCTCCACAGTCAGACAGTCCTTCCCCGTGGCTTCCCCTAACAGAGGATGGGGACTCCCAGGCCTCTGTGTCCCCAGCAGCCGTTACAGTCGCCCCTGCTTAGAACTGGAGGGGGTGCCCCTAGCTTGGGTCCAGCCCCTGGAGGCCCCTCCTCCGCACAGGCCAGGTGGGTGCCCAGTTCGGGGCCTGGGTCCCTCTTTCCAAACCCCTGCCCTGACCACTGGTCTCTACCTGGGCCCCTCAGGCATCTGCCCCCTTCTCTGGAGGTAGGGGGTGGGCGCAGATGTGCCCACAGAGGTGAGTGCTCTGGGGCGGGAGCTGGCTGGGTCGGGACAGGTGGCCGGCCCTGCACCCTGGCTTCCAACCCCCGAGTCCCCATGTGGACTCTCAGAGGTGCTCATGTGCTCCGCGGTGGGGGGGGGGGCAGCTTCCTGTAGGCAGTGAGCGGGATGTGGCAGGGGGACCCCCGGACCCGAGCACGGTGTGGCAGCGTCCCAAGCATTTGGGCCGGACACTGGAGATCGCAAGGTGGGAAGGAGGAGGGGGACGAGGTGCGGCCCTCAGCTCTGGGAGGCCGGGGCCCCTGTGTGCGCTCTGACCGGGCGGCTGAGCGGCCGATGGCTCCGTCCTACCTCGGTCGGGCCTCCTTTTCAGTCTCCATCCCTGTGAGCTCAGGAGCCCCTCTGGACGAAGTCTTGGGGGAGCCCCCCTCGGCCCGTGGCTCCTGCTCCAGGCACAAGTTGTGCCCCGTTCCCTGCTCGAAGGCCCCGCCCCCGTTGCCTCTCCTCAGGGGGCTCCCCCGAGATGCAGACAGCGTGAAGCCGGCGGTGTGATCTGGCTGAAGCCGCTTTGGGCAGGCCCAGCTCCCGGGGCGTCTGTGGCCCCAGGATGTTGAGCAGCTGAAGCCCAGAGACCTGCACGACCTCACTGTCCGATCGGAGCTGTGGGAAGGTGGCCCATGTCGGTGTGCCGACGCCCTGACCTGCTCCATGGCCCGGGATCCCGGCGGTCTGTCCTGTGGGTGCTCCGGCCACCACGGGGCCTCCTAGGGCAGGGGCACCGGCCGCCGGGACACCTGACCTGTGCCAGACACCCTCCTCAGGTCCCGCCCCGATGTGGACCTGCCCACATGCCTTCAATACCCTTCGTTCACCCAGAGGAGCCCTTCCTGACGTCCCTCGCGCTCATGGAAGAGCTGCTGATCCCACCAGGAGACACTGGCCCGCAGCTCCACAGTTACTGGCGCGGCCGTAGGGCTGAAGGCAGCGGGTCAGCGAGCCCCTGGGCCCTCCAGGAAGGGTTCTGTGATGTCAGCACGGGTTCTTGTCCTGGGCAGCCAACAAACGCCCATCTGGAGCCTCAGGAAGTTTCGAGAAATGCTGGCAAAGATCTGGCGATCATTATCACTGGCCTCCGTTTCCCCCGTGGAGGGTGTGGGGTCTCTCCCCAGCTCTGCCTGCCTCTCTGTCCTTGGCCTCTCTCCGAGATGTGAGCGAGGCTCCAGGAAGTGGAGCGACGGGACCTGAGCTAGCCCCGGGGCCAGAAGCTCCCCTGCTCCCCGCCAGGTGAAGGAGGGACCCGCCAGGACCGTCAGAGCTGCGGGGCTCAGAGGCTGGCCCGGTGCGGGGTTGGGGATCCCACAGACACGCGACGCAGTAGGCAGGTTATTCCCGGCAGGCTTCAGGGAGAGGCCGGGCCGTGGGGTCAGCAGAGCCCGGTGTGATGGCCAGTGGCGCTCGAGAAGGGGACTCATGGGCGGGAGGCCATGAGCCGCGGACAGACTCCCGAGGAACTTCTCAGACAAGGTCGCTAACGGACCCCTGCTGGTGTGAGCAGGCTGTGAGGAGGCCTGTGGGGCTAGAGCCCCTGGCGACAGCCCTGAGTGGGGGCCAGAGGTGCTCGGAGCAGGGCCGTGGGAGAGGGGACCATGGCCCTATGTATTAGTGGGTGTGGCAGCGGGTCCCCTGACAGCCGGCAGGTGGGTATGAGGGAAAGCACGGGGGCCCGTGGCCCTCGGGTTTTCGGTGGTGCTTGTTGGAAGGACACACTGTGGGTTGAGCGAGTTCAGAGCCGGAGACCATTGGAGTGGTGACCGTGTCCATTGGGGTGACCTTGTCCGCAAAAGGTCCAGGTGGGGCTTTTGGAATGGAGTGGGCCAGATGGCGGAGGTCCTGGTCCACAGTGGGGAGAGGGTCACAGTCCGTCCCCCTGAACGCAGGACGGGGTGTCCGCAGGCACCAGGAGGGCGTGGTGACGGACCCCGTGGGAGCCAGACCCTGCCCGAGGCTGCCCGGAGGACCGCTCCACGAGCCGTCTGGAGACTCAGGCTCGGGACTGTCCGTCCTTGGGGGCAGTGCCGGTCCCATGGCCAGGAGGACATCTGGTCATGGTGGCTTCAAGCCTCCAGCTGGACTTAAAGGGAGCCTCTGCCCCTGCACCCCGACTGCTGCCTTTTGGTCGAGCTGTGTCCATGGCAGCCCCCGGCTTTATATCTCATATGCGGAGAAGCTTGTGACAAAGGGACAGGCACACGGGTTCCAGCCCTGGAAGGACTCTCATCTCTGAGCTGTGCCACGAGCCACTGTCATGGGTGGTCCCTCCAGGCGGGAGAAGCAGACGGCCGGAGTTCGCGCTGTTC
>NW_019154127.1:13251865-13281946 GCF_002288905.1 Enhydra lutris kenyoni
GAACAGCGCGAACTCCGGCCGTCTGCTTCTCCCGCCTGGAGGGACCAGCGTCCACGCCTCCTGTGCGTGTCCATGAGCGTCCAAGCCACTGAGCCTCCAGTTTTGGGTGCAAGCGCGGAGATGGCCACGACCACGGGCTACCAACGCGGGGCTTAAAACAATCGAAATCTGTTCCCTGGGCCACCTGGAGGCCAGAAGTCTGAGAGCAAAGCATCAGGACTGTGCTCCCTCCGCGGCTCTGGGGCCGTCGGCGTCCTCCCGCGCCTGGCGGCCGTCAGCGTCCCCCACTGGGGTCACACTGATCCAGCTCCTTGCTGACCACTCGGCCCCTCTGTGCGGGCTGCCGTCCTGGGAGGGCATGTGTGAAGGGGCACGGCCCGGGAGTCCCACCAGCTGTGCCACGGGTGCACAGGGTGGGGGCGGGACTCTGGCTTCCTCTGTCCACCAGGATAGGGTGCAGTCACCCCCGACCTCCCCACCCTGCGGAGATGAGGCCAGCCGGAGACCCAGTGGTGTGTCCCCAGCAGTGTCCCCATCTGACTGCCGCCCCCATGGCACCCTGTAGGTCTTCGGGGTTCCTCCCTCCGCACAGGGACGCGTCATGCGGTTTCTGGCTGGGCCAGGGCTTCCTTCAGCAGGGTAGAAGCGGAGGGAGATAGAAATGTCGCCCGTGGCTCGGCGGGGCTCCGGGTCCCTTTCATGGTCCCCGCGGTCCCCATGCTTCCAACTTGTGAACCGGCCCCACCTCACCTCGGTGCCTCCCCTCCCTGTTGGCACAGCTGTGTGTGCACGTGCACGTGTGCACACATGTGTTTCTGCATGCGTGTGTGCCTGTGTGTGTGTGCAAGGCATGGCTCCCAAACCCAGCAGGCCCCACTCCACCCGGGCAGCTGTGAGGCTCCCAAACCTTCTCCATACAGCCTGGGGGGGAGGGGCGCACACCCAGATACACAGGTGTGCACACACCTCACATGTGCACACGGGGACGCACGCATCACACACACACACACACACACGGCCAGGTGGTCAGAGCGAACAGCTCTCCCCGACCAGGGTCCCACACTTGGACAGGGGTCCTGCCATCCACGCCGCGGGCTGCTCTGGGGAGGGCACCGTGAGGTGTATGTGTGGGGCCCCCCAAAGTGTCAGGCGGTCTCGGCACCCCCCTAGCACCCCCGCACGCTGTGCCGGTACCGTGCAGACGGTGTGGAGTACCACGGTGTTCACGGAGCCCCAGCAGCTGGGGGGGCCCTTAGAGCCCCTCTCAGCCTCCCCACCTGGACTTCTCTACCGATGGGTCCTTGAGGGAGCTAGCACCGCGGGTTCTGGACTTGCCCTGCCTCCGCCCGGGCCTGGAGCGGTGAGTCCCCACACACCCTGACGTCAGCCTGGCCTTCCGGACAGGAAACCCGGAGCATCCGGAGAGCCCGTCCACGGGCCGGGCCACTGCTGTCCCGGGAACGCTGCATCTCTGGACGAGATGGCTCCCTCCGCCCCACAAAACCCTCAGAGCAGCCCCCTTCCCTCCCCTCCCCTCCCCTCCGTCAATGGGCAGCAAACGTTCTGGTTCTGCCAGAGGGACCACCCCCAGCAAGGGCAGAGCTGGGGTGACCTGGGGCGACCCGGCCCCTCCCGCTCCCCGGGGACCAAGGTTGGGTCAGCATCAGGCCAGGCAGGGCAGGGAGCTGCCCCATCCACCCCCTAATTTTGAATCAGGCTTCAAGTAGGCGCTCAGCTAGGGTCCTGGTCCTGAGGGTCCTTCAGGAACCAACACCTGGGGTGTGGCCCGCCTCCGCGCCCGGCTCAGTTGTTCACGGGAACTCACAGGACCTTGCTGGGCACAGACCCTGTTCGGAACCCACCCTGTTCTCTTGGGAAGTGCCCGCTTTGAGGATCGGGGAGACCATGGGTGTGAGTGTCCTCTCCCGGCTGTTTGTAAGCACAGACCAGAGTGGAGGGAGCGGGTACCTAGCAGGGCGGGTTCAGGCCCTGGATCTTCTGGTTCCTGGTGGCCGCTTCCCTGTAACCACATGGGTGGGGACTCCGGGCCCCTCTGACCTTGATGCCCAGCAGCACCCCATCACCCCGTGGGCTGGGCTATATGGCTTCCTGGGCTCTGCCTGGGCGGACCTCAGGGGAGGCGCTGAGGGGGAGGCTCAGGCTGCTGCTTTGCGAGCGAGGTCCCCGATTTTGTAGGGCGTCTGGGGCCTGGATCCCAGCGGCAGGGCTGCTCACTGTCTGATCAGCTCAATGTGGAGCCTCAGTTTCCTTTTCTGCAACGTGTCAGCTACACGCGCACGGCGTGTACAGCTCTGGTTGGAACGCTCGGCGGACGGCAGGTGCAGACAATAGAACACCAGCCATACAGCAATACGGGAAAACGTTCAGAACAAAAGCAGAAACGACCTTCGGCTCTATCACCATCAGACATCAGTTCTGAAAAATTCCAGAGTCTTCTCTTCCAGCTTACCTCATATCATAGAATAGGATTACAAATTGGGAGCCTGCTGCTGTCCTTTGTAACTGTCCTTTAGGAAATCTGGATTGTTCTCAGATTTTTCCGATCGTAGATTTGTAACAACTGTCATTAATAAGTCATAAAAGAACGTGCGCATTTGCAAGGTATTTTCCTGAGGCTAGATTTTCAGTTGAAATCCATGGACGCCTTTATGTCCCCTGCCCGCTTTTAAATGCCAGTCTGTCCCCTCTTCCCAGGCCCAGTGCGTGGCATCGTGGCCACCACGGGGCACTGGGCCGGGAAGGGTTGAGCTCAAGCTCAGGGAGTTCTTTTGGAATTGCCGCCTGCCCCACACACCAGTGTGCTGGGTCCCTGCACCGCCTGCCTATGGTGCTGTCCTTGCTGGGAGAAGGCACATGGGACACAGAAGGAGCCACATCCGGACACACGAGCCTGGAGCCCCGGGCACGAGCCAGCAGGGAGGGGGCCGGAGCCAGGAAGGCAGAGCCTGGTGGTCCCGGGCTCATGAGCCTGGTCCTTGGCCATGCCGCCTGGATGGGGATTCAAGGAGGGTGTTCGTGGCACAGACACCCCGGAACCCCGGCCCTATCCCCAGCCGCCCTGTCCCTGTGGGAATTATCCAGCTCCTGGCCTCTGTCCTGGGTTCCCCTGGCTTCTTCTGGGTCAGTAAGCTGTCCCCAGAGCTGTGCACAGTGATGCACGAAGAGGCAGGTCACCGCGTGTAGACAGACCCAGGAGAGCCCTGGGGACCAGGAGCGCTTCCTTCTACTCTCACAAAACGACCCAGGGCCGCCAGCAGCCGGAGAGGAGGGCCCGACCTAAGCCCAGAGCTTCACCTCTTTCCAGTGTGACAACGTCCAAACATACACAAAGCAGGACAGCCGCTTTCCTCCCGGGGTCCCGCACACGTGCACGCACGGCCTCTCCTCCAGCCTCAGCCCCGTGGGCCGCCGCGCTGACCACTGTCGGGCCTCTCGGTGCCGGCTGCAGGACCAGCGACTCCACGCTGGTTTGTGGGACAGAGGACGACCCCCCTCGGTGTCGGCGTGTTGGGTCTCTTCCAGTTTCTGTCCTGGAACCGCTGTCCCTCAGCTCCCTTTGTGCCAAGGCGTATTTGAGAATCCAGGTCCGGAGTTCCTCATTCAGGTGTCCCTTGTCATCAGTGACGACCTTCCACGCCTCCATCCCCTTCCTCCGGGATCCCCTCCAGTGGGCATCTCCTTCTGAAGCCTCCATCACACACTGGCGCCCCGGCCCAGGCGCGGCAGCCAGCCCCAGCAGGGGTGCGGGCGGTGGAGCCCGGTCCCTCGGAGCTGCAGAGCCCGCCCTCGAGGGTGGCCTGAGTCATCGCGTCGTGAGGCCTGGACGGACGCTGAGCCTCCATGTCCCATCGTTGGTTCTAGGTTGATTTGCTGGTGCTGTTTTGTGCAGAAGAGCCTTCCCTGCTGTCCCCTCAGGCTCTTTGGTTATCCCCGGAAGGGGGTTCACATTACAGGAAGATGGGGTCACGCAGAATCCATTTCCTTTTGCCCCTCGGTTACTGGTTCTGGAGAAAGGGACCCTGACGAAAACTTCCTCCAATGGAGCAAGTGAGGTTAAAATTTTTTTCTTCTTAATTTCTCGTTGGGGTCACAGGGAGCAGATGCATTGCATACACTAAACGTGTTCAGTCAGGTGCGGCCACGGCTCCCTGGGGTCCCGCCGGGGAGAGACCCGTCCTGTGGCCGGTGGCGGCACCTCGAGCGGCCCTGACGCTTTCCTTCTTGCTGGCACGAGACGGGTCGGGTCCGCCGTGCCTGCATCTGACCCATGAGCTTTCTAAAAGGGGGACAAGGTGTCAGAGACTGAAACGCAGGTACTCGGTGCCGGGTCTTGCCGTCATTGCTTCCTGTCTGTCTGGTGCGGGAACCGTGCTAGGGAACGTTTTTACAGCACGAGACTACATTAACACTTTCAGTTCAAATTTAGCATTGTGGGTCCGTATGTCACTGATCTGATTCTGATTCCTATACATCTCCTCTCACACTGATAACGGGCTCCTCCAACATTTGTTTACTTACTTACTGGCATTATCTTAGGAAATACACTCAATTCCAAATAACAATGTCAGATTTCATTCTAACAGTAAGACTTATTGGATGATATTTATAACTTCTTTATTGCTTTTTGTCCTTAAAAAAATCCCATTAAAAACAATCTAAATACTGTGTTCCAAAGTCCTTTGAAATAAATCTTTTCTTTGGTTTTGTTATAAACTTAATATAAATTTATAGAAATTGGTGGGGTATTTTTGGTAAGGATACTTTTCTTTTTCAGTTTAAGTTTATTTTTTGAATATGAAAACATTTACATAGTTCTGAAGTCAAACCTTGTGACATCACAGGGAATCTCTGCCCTGGTCTCTGGGCCACCCTCCTGCCCCCCGGGGGCTGCGCCGGACTCCTGGAGCCCTCCTCATTCCCCACGTGACAAGCGCTCTGGGAGCATCTTTTGTCCTAATGAGGTGACTCGGGGGGCTCCTGGACGGCTCCTGGGTGGGGGCTGGTCTCCAGAAAGAGCAGTGGTGACTGGACGCTGGGAAATTTTAGGTCTGCCCCTCCCCCCACCAGATATCCAGGGAGAGGGAGGAGCTGGGAAGGGAGTCTGTGAGCCGTTCCTGGCCTGCATGAGGAAGTCCCATAAATCCCAACAGGACGGGGTCCCGAGAGCTTCCGGCTGGGGGCACACGTCCACACGGAGAGGGTGACACACCCCAACTCCGCGGGACGGAAGCTCCTGTGTCCGGGACCCTCCTGGACCTGCCCCCCATGTCTCTCCATCTGGCTGTTGACCTGAAACCTTTATCACACCTTTATTATACAACGAACCTGCAAACGTGTTTCCTTGAGATCTGTGAGTCGCTCTGGCAGATTCGTCCGACCGAGACGGGGTCGTGGAGCCCTGATTGGTCGCCGGTGGTCGGAATTGAGGGGTCCGCTGGGACTTGATTCTCGTGTTGGCATCTGAAGTCGGGAGTGTGGGGAGGGGGACGGGGGCAGGGTGTTGTGGGACCGAGGCCCCATCTGCGGGATGTGATGCTGTTTCCACGCAGACGGTGCCAGAATGGAGTTACGTCGTCGGACATCCAGCTGCAGTTGTGCAGGATTGCTTGCCGTGGGGACCAGAGCCCCCACATTTGGTGACAGAGTATCAGAAGCGAAGTGTTCAGCGTGCGCGGTAAGGAAGATAGAAGGGTGGGGTGGCTTTTCTTTTCTTTCTTATGATTTTATTTATTGAGATTAAGATTGAGAGAGATCACAAGCGGGGGAGCAGCAGGCAGAGAGAGAGGGAGAAGCGGGCTCCCTGCTGAGCAGACAGCCTGATTCGGGGCTCGATCCCAGGACCTGAGCCAAAGGCAGACGCTCCACTGACTGAGCCCCCCACTGCCCCTGGGGTGTCCTTTCGACACAAACACTGTACCAAGCTGGGAACAGTGAAGTTTCACTGCCCTTCCTGACTCTGCCCACCCCAAAATCACCATTTTTATTAGTTCTGATTTATCATTCCACGGCTTTGATTTTTTGCAAATATAAATAAATACATAATAGTCATACTTTCACCTTTTCTCAGACAAAAGCCAGCACACACCACGTACTGCATCTACTTTATCCCCTTCGTCAGTGTGTTTGGAAACGGGAGGGAGAGGGAAGACGGGCCCGGAGAGGGAACCCGGCAGGAGAGTTTTGTGCACTCGGTGGCCGGGGCTTCTAGGGAAGCGGGGCGGTGGAGGGCCGGGCAGGGAGGGACCCAGGTTCTGGTCCCAGCTCCATCCCAGCCAGCCCGAAAACCTCCCCCTTTCGATCAGTTTCCTCATCCTTCGTAGGGGATGGTGGAACGGCGGACGGGACTGAATTGGGTCCCGCCCCCAAAGTTCGTGTACACTTGCAACATCACGTCGTGACTTTATGTGGAAATAGGGTCTTTGCAAATATAACCCAGTTAAGATGAGATCGTAAGGCATTCGGGTGTGCCCTAGCCCCGATGGCTGGTGCCTTTGTGAGAAGAGGACACGAAGACACACAGGGAGAAGGCCAGGTGACAGAGCCTGGGGTGATGGGACACAGCCACGGAACACAGAGGAGTCCGGGGAGCCAGCGACAGTCGGGACAGGCAGGCAGGACCCGCCCTGGAGCCTTCCGGGGAGCACAGCCCCGCTGACACGGGGGGCTCAGGCTCTGGCCTCCAGAGGAGAGAGGGAGGTGTGTGCGTTAAGCCCCGGAATGTGGCCCTGAGTGCCAGCAGCCTGGGCCCGTGACAGAGATGGGCTCCTGTCTGAGGTCACTTTCTGCTCAGGCCCAGAGGACTCCTCCCCATTAAGTGGCACGCGGGTGGTGGAAACAGGCACCCAGGGCCCTGCGCCCACGGAGACCACCCCGGGTACAATCACCTCCCTCGATGCTCGTAATCACTCAAGTGAGAACAGCGGCTGTAAAGAGACATTAAAATATTCTCAATTACACTGCATCTCCCGGGCAAAACTACGTTTCCATAAACACTACAGAAGCGGCTCGGAGAACAGGGCTGGTGGGGGCAGCCTGTACACCGGGACCATCCCGAGCTCAGGCCCCTCTCCACGGGTGTGGTGGGACATGCTCTCGGGGCGCCCCATCGCCCCAGACCCAGCAGTTTGAAGCCGGACTTGCCTTGTTCTCCACTACCTCCCGCGACTCTCCCCACCAAGGCACCCGTGTCCTCTCCATCTGTGCATCCCTCTGCGTCCACCCCGAGGCTGCCTCAGACACCCTGCCTTTGGCTCGTCCAGTGACCGGCACCGTCACTGCCGCCCGGCGCTAGCCTGGGCTCCATCACGCACCTGCCCTCCGCGGCCACTGCCTCCGACACGTTGGTCAGCCGGCCCCAGGCAGAGGCAGGCACTGTCACCCAGCCGCACGGGCCATCTGTCCGTGGAGAGCCACAGAATTAGGACGGACAAAGTCGGTGTCTGTCACCTGCCTGGCCTGTCTCATCGCTGTCAGGGGAGGAGCTGCAGAGAAGGTCCCTTTTCCCGTCTTTCGGATGCTGCCTCCTGCGCTACGGCTCTGGGAGGGCCCAGGGGAGGCAGGCTGCAGCGGGGGGTCGGAGAACACCAGAAACGGCTGTCCTGTTCTGGGATCCCCTGGGCGCAGACATCTCCTGCCCCCGCCTGCTCCTGGGCGGGAGGGCCCTGAGCAGCCCCTGTGCCATTTGCCTACACAGGGACCATCTGCTCTCCATCTCAGACGTCCCTGGGCTGGGCAGGGTGGTCAGGGGGAGGAAGACAGGTGGGGGTACACATCTAGAGGATAAGCAGCCCCCCCACTGGAGGAGCTCACCAACATGCCCAAGGTTGTCACCATGTTTGTGGGAATCTTGGGAGAAGGAACTCACGGTTTGCAAATATTTTATTCTGACCTTAATCCCAGATCCTAGTTCTGTGATTAGGGTCCCTTCTAGTGGCTTGCAAAGATCCTTCAGGAAACAGTTGGACCGGCCTAGACGGGCAATTTCAGAGGCAACGCAGGGGTGGGGGGGTCTGCACATGTTTCTGCCTAAATCTGAGATCCCCTCCCCCACATTTCAGAGCCAGTATCCTCTCACTGGATTGCTCCCCATGACCATCTACAGATCCCCGTTTCAATACATTGAGAGTTAATGTCGCTTAGTGGTACTGAGGATTCCTTTCGGTTGCAACTGACAGGACCCCCAGCCAAGCTCATTCCAGAAAAGAAGAGTTTGCTAGTTGGCTTAACTGGAAAGTGTAGGAGGCAGCTGCCTTCAGGCACAGCTGCATCTAGGCGCTGGCAAGACAACCCTAGGTACCATCTTAATTCAGACTCTAAACTTGATTTCACTGAGGTTGGCTTTGCTCCCAGGCAAAGATGGCCTGGGAGCTCGAGGCCTAGGGGGTCCTCAGAACTCCCAGCTTGGAGGATCAGGGTCATTCTAAAAAATCCCGGGCAGGGTTCAGATTGTGTGGACTTGGGTCCCATGGCTGTCACTGAGCTGGTTTCTGTGGGTGGGGGAGCGCCGCTCTCTCGTTGGCTGGCCTCGGGTCTTGGGACCCCAGCCAGATCCCGTGACCATGCTGTGGACCGTGAGGGTGTCCCACCAACAACAGAAGCCGTTGTGAGCGCACGACGGGGTGAGGAGGCTTCACTGAAGGAAGGCAAAGAGGGACAAAGAAGACGTTGTGTCGGGGCAGGTGAAAGCCACAGCCCCTGACAGCCCGGGAACGGCTGCTGACGTCACCCCAGGAGATCTTGCCTTTCGGGACCTCACACTTCACCCAGCAGCCTCCTACCCTCGTGCCTGGGGTTCCCACAGAGCTCACGGTGCTAGGAGCACAAGAGGTGCTCTGCACGTGTTTGGGGTGTCGAGGGATCCAGGGGCGCTTGCAACCGGCAGACCACGGACCCCTCCTGCCATGTACCCCCAGGCTATAGCGCTCACCCTGGTGGACGGTCTGTGTCTGTGGGTGGGACAATGGCAGGAGGCAGAGGGGTGTGCCAGGGTCTGCGCTCAAAGCGCCATCCCTGCCCCCGATGCTGGGGTACAGCGCCCTTTGGGGGCCTGGCCCGGAGAACCCCCTCCCCCCAGCCCCGCACGCGGGTTACCTAAAGTGCTTTCCCCTTGTGCTCACATCAGCTGCTGGTCAGGATGCGCAGGCGTTTGACGCTAATGGAAAATCTGCCTTGTGACTTGCGGAGTGGCCCGAGTGATCTGGCGTGTGACAGTGAGGGGGGCCTCTCCCCAGGGAGGGCTGGGAGGGGGCCCTCTCAGCCCTGCCATGGCCACGAGGTTGGCCTCCGGGATCCAGGATGAGGACAGACACAGAAGGTTGGGGCAGGCAGGCCCCCCTCTGCCCAGCTTAAAGGGGAGTCAGCGCTCAGCTGGCCCGGCTCGACTGGGTGGGAACGGCTCCAGGATTCCAGGCGTTTGCAAAGGCAGCAGCTGCAGGGACAGCCTGGGGCCTCAGCACTCAGGCCCTACCCCAAAGCCCCCTTCCCCTAAGCCAGCCCGTCTTCCGATCAGCTGCTTGCAAACCCCCCAGGCAGAAGGCGTGCAGGAGTTGTGGAGAGATTCGAGGAGGGAAAAATGGTGCTCAGCCAGCAAACCTTCCGCAAACCCTGAAAGTGAGGGCTTCCTTCTTTGCAGATCTGCCTGTGTTTCTGGGTTTCCAGAGGCCTGGCTGGGGCTGGAAATAGAAAGGCATTGCGTGCATTCATTCACTTAGCAAATATTTACCAAGCACCTCCCATGGGCCAGGCCTGGGCCAGACGCGGCTTCTTCCTCCGTATGTCAGTGAGCAAAGCAGACAAACCCGTGCCTTCACGGAATCAGTGCCCGAATGTGGGAAGACAGGAAAAAAAAAGCAAAAAGAGGATAAAGGATTAAAGGAGTCAATCAAGAGGCGCTAAGGGCTACGTGAAAAGCCGGGCAGGCAGAAGGGGGACGGCCGGGAGCAGCGGTCCCCCTTCTGCGAGTGCCGGTCCAACAAGGCAGCGGGGGGCTGTGAGCCAAGGGCCCACGTTGCCTGCGAGGGTGGCCAGGCCCTCCTTAGTGGCTGTCGGGAGCGCAGATGGTGGCAAGGTGGCAGGGACGCCGGTGGGAGGCCGCCGTGTGACGCGGGGAGCCGTGGGCAGATCCGCGTTGTGTTCCAGGGAAGGTGCCAGCGGGGTTTCCCGGGAACGGGGAGAACTCGGATCAGGCCTGCAGCGCTTCCGCGGGGGATGCCGTGGCGGGGGAAGGCAGGGAGGGCCAGGGCTCGGCCTACCGGAAACTGGCGGAGCCAGTCTCCCAAGCCTGGAGGGCTACAGGGAGGCATCGGGGTTCCTGCCGACAGTGTGCTCTGGGGAACGATATATGCTCAGAGACCTGGGCCGCGTGGACGCAACCTTTACCGAGCACCAGCCCTGCACCCCCTGTAAAACCGGCCCCCAGCCGGGGGGAGGGGTATGGCCCCCGACACCTGGGGCAGGCTGGGCCAGGCCCCTCAGAGCCGATCCCGGGACCCCGATGACCACATGGGGACGGGGTCTGAAAGGGATGTGGCTGGGGGGTCAACGTCTTGTAAGGCAGCAAGAAATGACAATGAGGCGCCCCTCTCTGCAGCTGTCCTCCGCGGGGGCTGCACCCCCCAGGGGCAGAGTGTGTGCACGCGAGTGTGTCGTATGGGCGTGTTACACAGGTCTTCTGTATTCGTGAGTGTTGCACGCGTGCACGGCTGTCTGTGTATCTGTGTGTGCGGGTTTGTACTGGGTTAAAAAGTGACCGAGTGCGGTCATGCAGAGAGAATCCCAGGTCAGCAAGGGCTCTGCTGTGAGAACCTGCCACGCGTGGACCTGGGTCCTCGGGAGGACGGCAGCAGAGTGCGGGCTGCGGCAGGGCTGGGCTCAGACACGTGGTGGGGTGCTGGCCTGCCCCTGCAGCCCCCCACCCTGGGCTCCCGGCCCCACGGCCCTGCAGTGGGCAGAGAAGTGACTCACTGGCCGGGACCAGGGCAGAGAAGGGAGACCCAAGGGGGTTGGAGGCAGGAAGAGGAGCACACGTTTTCTGGATTGTGGGGGCACTGGGGACAGGAGGGACCCTGTGCGGAGGCCACTTCCCCTGCTGGGGCCCTGGGAAATAAGTCACCCACATAAGAGGGGCTGAGCTGTGGGCCCCGGAGCGTCCGCGGGAGTGTGACCTGTGCTCCATGGTCTGGGGCGGCCCAGGGATGCAGCGGCAGTCTGTGGGAACCGCGGCTCGGGTCTCCTGTGGTCGGGCAGCCTCCCTCTGTGCGGGCAGCCAATCTGATGGCGGCAGGAAGGATGCCAGATCATGGGTGTAGAGCGTCACGAGCAAAGTCAGAGCTGAAATGGATGCTGAGCTGACAGCAGATCGCGGTGCGCCAGCAGATAGCTTGGGACGCGCTGGGCAGGGGCTTCCGGTGATTACAGCGGGGGGACGTCATTATCACGGCCACCGGCCCCTCCTCCTCCTCCATCACCTTCCCCACCATCATGTCCTGCACCATCACGTCCTCTATCATGTCCTCCATCACCTCCACCATCACCTCCGCCATCACCTCCTCTTCCATCACCTCCTCCATCACCTCCACCATCGTCACCTCCTCCACCATCACCTCCACCATCACCTCCTCCAGCACCTCCTCCTCCATCACCTCTGCCATCATCACCTCCTCCTCCATCACCTCCACTATCACCTCCACCATCACCTCCTCCTCCATCACCTCCTCCATCACCTCCGCCATCGTCACCTCCTCTTCCATCACCTCCTCCATCACCTCCGCCCTCATCACCTCCTCCACCATCACCTCCGCCATCACCTCCTCCAGCACCTCCTCCTTCATCACCTCTGTCATCATCACCTCCTCCTCCATCACCTCCACTATCACCTCCACCATCACCTCCTCCAGCACCTCCTCCTCAATCACCTCCACCATCACCTCCGCCATCATCACCTCCTCCATCAGCTGCTCTGCCATCCCCTCCTCCTCCATCACTTCCACCATCACCTCCACCATCACCTCCTCCAGCACTTCCTCCTCCATCACCTGCTCTGCCATCACCTCCTCCATCACTTCCTCCACCACCTTTATGATCACTGTCTAATTGCTACTGTTTGGGGGCAATGACAGGACACTTGTTCACTCCATAAACTTTCTCATCCCAGACCTCACGCCCCTCTGCCCTGCCTCCACTGTGCCCCAGGAAGCTGCCCACCAGGTAGGTGACTTTGCCCACCTGACTCCTTCACCCTCTGGCTTCCAGGGGGGCTTCCTGATGAGGACTTCGCATGGAGCAGAAGGGAGGGGTACTTGTTCTTCACCAGGCTGCAGGAGCACGGATCCCACCGGCTGCTCTTTCCTGAGACCATGGCCCTGGCTCTGGTGACCACCATCCTTCCCGCCCTCCTTCGGCCTGGGGGTGGTCATCACAGCTTCTTCTGTCACCGGTCCCTCGATGCTTCAGCCGTTCTCGTGGTTCCCCCAATGCTGCCAGCAGCGCTGAAAGTGCTCTTTTCGTTAACAAATCTCTTCTCCCCACCATAGGTGGGCCATCTGGTTCCTGTCCTATTCTGAGAGATGCCAGTCTCGTGGCGTGCCAGGCACAGCACGCGCGTCCTGGAAAGGCCCAGCAGCACCTGTGCAAAACCCCCATTAAAGCATTTGCAGCACCTGTGCCTGCGGCATCTGGGCCGGGGTCAGGGACACGGTCTGCCCCGAGGAGCCCCGGGGGTCCTACGAGACAGCAAGGGCCTCGGCCAGACAGAGCCCCGCTCCAAGAGCTGGGGTGGCGAGCAGGTTCGAGGGAGCCTGTTGGAATCAGGCCTGGCTGCGATGGGGATTGGCCCACGACTGGAGGGGAGATCCAAAGTGGCCCAGGTTTCCCCCCGGGGTGCTGGGAGGCTCTGCTGGGCGGGGGAGGCAGGGAAAGACAGACCCCTCCTCCCGGGGAATACCACGTCCTCTCCAAACAGCAGTGGTGGGGGCGGGGCGGGGGAGGAAGTACAGAGCTGCCTCAGCCTCTCTCTGCGGACTTCCCTTCCTGCCTGGCTTCCCTCTTTGCTCCCTGTGCCCCGCCCTGTTTTCCCCTCACCCCTCCTCCACCAGGGCTCTGCTGTCAGCTGCTCATGACCTTCCAAAGAGGGCAAGCCCTTGGCCCAGGGCTGCCAGACCCGTGCTCAGCCTCTCCCGTCCCCTGGACCCTGGATGGGCGCCCTGAGTGGACTGCTCAGCCCAGGCCGTCTGGAGGCTCTACAGAAGAAACACGCTGTTTCCACGGGTGGGACGTCGTCATCCTCTGGGCCTGGCCTCCACCGATTGTCCTCATTCCCAAGCCTCGGGGACAGCGGACTTATCAGAGTGGGACCTCTGGCTCCTGCAGGAGGTGCGGTCTCAGGACAGGCTGAAAGGTGGCCGCCCCGGACAGGTGACGCCACAGAGCCCATGCAGCCGGGACGGGGGCTGGCCCAGGGGTCAGGGCTCCGAGTCCCTTCCTTCGGTTTCCAGGCCTCATCCCCGGCCCACCTGGCCCCAGTCGATGCCTTCCAGATCCGCGCCTAGGGGGGACCACGGTGATAGCCACTGTTATTCCCCACAAGGCCCTGGCCTCCCCGTCCTCCCTCTCTCCATCACTGGTGACCATAGTGACAGCAGCAGCCGAAGGTCCCAGCACCTGCTGGCCACCAGACCCTCAAGGGCACGCTCCTCCTGCCAACGGATGCTTCACAATGAATGCCTCCGGGGGGCTCCGCTGACCCTCCCCAGAGCCCCCGGACCCGAGCATTGTGCCGTCAGATGCCGGTGACGGCTCAGGGCACCTGTGTCACGGTGACCAAGGGATAGCACACAGCCAGGCAGGCGGGTGGGAGAGGCAGACTCAGAGTCTGGTCTTGGCCAGCCCAGGGCAGGGTGGGGACCTGCTGCCGGAACACAAGGCCTGTTTACCAGGCGGGAGGACGCCAGCCACGGGCCTGCCAGGCCCTGCGGGATCCACCCAGGGAATCACAATGGGCCCCTTGTGTCCCAGCCATCCTCCTGGGGCCACCGCGGGCCTGGCGCCGTGGACAAGGCGAGCAGGGGGTGAGGGGACGGGCAGGGAGGAACCTCTGTGTCCTTGGCAAGGCCAGAGGCTCGTGCTTGCCTGCGGGTCAGCTGAGACAGTGCGGCAGAGTGGTGGCCTCAAACTGTCCACATCCTCCTTCTGGGAACTGGGAATGTGTTACCTTCCATGGCAAAGGGGACTTCAGGTCGCCAACTCCCTGATCCAAAGGTGGGAAGGTGTCCTAGATCCTCTGGGCAGGTCCCGGGCTTCCAGGGTCCCTTAACTGGAAGAGGCAGGAAGGAGCGTCCAGGTCAGAGATAGGCTGGCTGGGAGTCGGGGGAGGGCCACGAGCCGAGGTGTGTAGACGTTTCTAGAAGCTGGAGAGCAGACCCCCGGAGTCTCCATGAGGATCCCGCCCTGCCCACACCAGCTTTTAGCCCCTTGAGACCCTGTGGGACCTCGGACCCGGGAGTCTGGAAAAGGAGACATCTGTGTGCGTGAAGCCACCGAGTGTGTGGTCGCGGGAGCCATGTGGGAATGGGATTCTGTCCCCGACAGCGAGCCACCAGGAGGCCCTGAGCACGTGGCGAGCGTGTGGCGAGCACGTGGAGGTCGCCCGCCTAAATCTCAAGGACAGCAACCTCCCCCAGGAGGGTCCAGGACCCTGCACGCAGGCCCCCCATGCCGCGGCTGTAAGCAGTAGGAGGGCGTCCCCATGGCCGGGCCACCTCCTTCCTCCCCATGGCCGGGCCACCTCCTTCCTCCCCGTGGCCTGGGCCCCGTACCCTGGTTCCTCCACTCGTGTGGGATAGGGCTTGTGGCTGGGGCAAGGGGGAGCAGGGAGCCTGTGGGATGGGCAGGGGTGAAGAAGATGGGCCGGGGAGCCTGGAAAAGGGAGCGTGTCGCTGCAAGGTGAGCGAGGGTGTGGCGGACGGTCCGACCAGGGCCGCCTGCACCTGCGGATCAAGCGGGTTGCCGGTGGGCGTAGACGTGGAGCCCGCCCGACCCAGGGCTGAATGGGGGGTGTGGGCGGGTCAGAGCCTCCGCGAGGAACCCAGGAGCAACCAGGGAGGCCTGCAAAGATGGTTTATTTTTCTTCCTTTTTTTAAAGTTTCGATTTCCTTATTTTTAAAAATTTTTGTATCTTTTTAGAATTCGTTTCAGAGATAGAGGTCAGTGAGTCATGAGTCTTATGTAACACCCAGGGCTCATCCCGTCACGTGCCCCCCGTGGTGCCTGTCGCGTGGCTACCCCACCCCGCCTCCTGCCGTGCCGCAGGACTGGGTTTGTCTCCCACGATCGAGAGTCTCTTCCAGTTTTCCGCCCTCTCTGATTTGTCTGGTTTTATTCCCCTCCCTTCCCTATGATTGTCTGTTTTATTTCTTAAATTCCACATATGAGTGAGATCCTATGATCGTTGTCTTTCTCTGGTTATTTTGCTCAGCATAATACCTTCTCGTTCCAGCCACATCATTGCAAATGGCAGGATTTCATTCTTTTTGATGGCTGAGTAATATTCCGTTGTATATCTGAACCACATCTTCTTTCTCCATTCGAGATGAGGGTTTTCTATGAGAGCAGATGTGGAAGCAGGGATAGGAGGAAGGGTGGCAGGCGCTGGGCGGGGGTC
This sequence comes from Enhydra lutris kenyoni, assembly GCF_002288905.1. NCBI lineage: Eukaryota > Metazoa > Chordata > Mammalia > Carnivora > Mustelidae > Enhydra > Enhydra lutris. The sequence goes on from NW_019154127.1 coordinate 13,267,542, forward strand.
ACAGGGGACAGCGGCAGTCTGGGGTGGACACAGGGACAGAGGGAAGGAAACTAGAGAGGGCCTCTTGGAGCAGAGGAGGGGTGGAGGGACCATGACAGGAGGCAGTCAGGACCAGCAGGCCAGGCTGGTGGTTGGTGTGCGGTTGGACCCGGAGCGGGGCCCTCCTCAGCCCCACCAGGCACCCCCTGACTAGGAAGGGGGCGATCCCCATTTGGAGACAGCTGCTTCTGGGTATCTCCTCAGCCCTACCAGTGTCCTGGGGTCACCACCCCGAGCAGCACATGCCGAGGGCTTGAACAGCACTGACCTGGTGGTCTGGAACAAGGCGTTGGAGGGCCACGTTCCCCCTGGAGGAGTCTGGGGGACCATCCGACGACCCTCTCCCAGCTTCTGGTGTTGCCGGCCATTCTCAGGGTCCCCAGTCTCTGCGTCCGTCCTCACATGGCTTCCCATGTGTCTGCGTGCCCTCTTCTGTCTCTGCTCAGGATACTCTCCGTGGATTTCAGGCCTATCCCGCTCCATGTTGCCCCGGTCTCAACTCGAGGACATCTGCAGAGACCCCATTTTCAAATATGGTCCCATTCAGAGCAGCGGGGTTAGGATGTGGATGTATCTCTTTGGGGGACACAAGTCAACCCACAGCATCATCCACACCCCAAAATGGATCCCGACAGCTGAGGGTCGGCCCTGGGGTCCACACAGGGGGCCACTGGGAGGGAGCTTGTCCCTTGAGCCGATGCCCCCACAGCGGACCGAGTGCCCCTGAAAGCCTTCCCTGTCCTCCCACTGTTGGGACTAGGCCAGCTCCCAGCCCCAGGTTCTCTGACCCCAGCCAGGAGGGGCTCTCTGACCCCCACCTCTCCCAGCCCCCTCTCAAAGTACCAAGGGCAGGTTAGCCATGGGGTGGAGGCCTGGTTCCGGGGGTCACTGGGGGAGGTCCCTCCTGCTCCGTGGGCCTGGACTACGTGTCCACAGGGTGAGAGACGTGGGAGGGACCCCCGGAGAGAAGGCGGTGTCTGAGGGAGCTGCCGAGGCTGTGGGGACCCCTGCCCACCACAGTCCTGCCAGCCCGTGGGACCCTCCCACACAAGCCACTGGCTGCAGGGGCCCCGGGTCCCATGCAGCAGGTCTGTCCCCCGCTCCCATGAGTGACAGACCTGGCGGGCCCCCGCCTGCCTCCCCGCGCAGCCCCGTGGGTGCGGGCCTTCTCCGGAGTTGTCCCTGGGACAGGGTCCTGAGTGGAGGGACCTGGGAACCGTCGCAGAGGAGGCCTGGGACCGGGGCAGAGCCCCCGAGGACAAGTCTGCCATTTCTCAGCCCGAGAGCCTGTGGCCCGAGTGGGGTCCGTGGATCTGGCCCCGGCCCTGGGCCCCTACCCTGGGGGTTCTCCTGGGGAGAAGCCGTCTTAGAACCCAGCCAGCAGCGGGGAGACGGTGCAGAACCACCCGCCACGGAAAGAACCCGGGGCCCACAGCCTCAGCTGTCCCAGAGCCGCAGACAAGGACTTCCGTCCCACAGGGAGCCCTGAGTCCGGTCAAGGTCAGCGTGTGCTGGGGGTCACAGCAGCCACCAAGTGCTTCCCTGCATGGCCTGTTGAGTCCAAGACAACCGCCTGGGAGGCTACGCCACCATCCCTGCAAGCAGTGATCAGAAACGTGTCCTTTGGGGTGAAAGGGCTACCCCTCCCCAAGCCAAAGGGACTCAGGCCCCTCCAGCCCAGAATCTCAGGTCTCTGCTCTGGCTTCCCTATGCCTCTCCCGGGGTGCCTGGGGGCCCCTCTCATTGAGACCTGTTCCCCAGACTCCCAGAGGCCTGCGGCAAGTGCCTGTCTGTCTGTCTATCCCCAGGGACAGGCCTATCTGTCCTGCTGACGGCACCAAGGCCGGGGCGGGAGGCCCCCTGTCTATATTGCCTTAGGAGAGGGAGGGACAGAAGGACACACCGAGGCCCCTCCTGGGTGGCGGACACCCTGGCCTGCCCAGCCAGGCCCCCCACTGCTTCCAGGGTGTAGGCACCGACTCCGAGCCCTCCCCCCACTCTGTACTGTAGGGCTGGAAGCTCAGCACGTGTACGACTGACTATTTGTGGCCAGACGCCCTTCCCACCTCCTGCCAGCCCTCCCAGGAGGCCTCAACCGTGAGTCACAGGCTCAGCTCCGGGGTCAGGCAGAAGCAGCCTCGCCCATGCAGACTTGGGAGGCTGCACCCCGGCAAAGTGGGGCACAGACCCAGCCTGCGGCCTGGAGCAGGTCGGGAGGGAAGGGGAGTTGGCCCCGCTCCTGGGCCCTGCCCCTGCTCCAGGCCGTCCATGTGGGGCCCCTCGTGATGGCAGACTCGTCACAGACTCCATCAGCTGTCCCTGCAGACTGTGGGCAGGTCGGGGTGACTGTGGAGCGTCCGGCCAGGCCTCCCGATGTGTGGCTCTGTCCCAAGTGGCTCAGCTGTGGGGTTCCATGCCAGGGGCACCTGGCCCCAGGCCCAGGCCCCAGCTGACCAGGAGGAGCCAGGACAAGCCGGCCCTTGCCGAGGCCGCACCTCATGACGCGGAGTCCCCCCACGGTCACAGGGCAAGGCAGGGGACAGTACGGTGGGGGGGACGGCAGGGAGAGGAAAGGCCTCTCGGGGTCTGAGGGGCTTGGTGGGGCCAGGGCAGAGCCCCACAGTCACACAGGAGCCCCTGCGAGTCAGGAGAACAGCTGTCCACATGCTTTCCCCGGCCCTGCCCCCCACCAAGCTTGGCCTGGGCCGGCCGTCCGCTCGTCTCAGTTTCCTGATCTGGTCCTGAGGCACCAGGTTGGGTCCATTAAGTGACTTCCAGACAGTCGTCTCCCGCGACCTGTGAGCGCGACCTTTTGCGGAGCGAGCAGCTTTGCAGACAGGACTGAGGGAAGGGGCAGGATGAGATGCTTGTGGCTGGTGGGGGTCGGGGCCCCAGTCCAATGACAGAGAAGAGCGGACACGGACACACGGGGACAAGGCCCTGTGAGTGCCGAGGCACAGAGCGGAGCCGGGGGCCGTCTACTGACCGGGAGCCACCGGGGAACCAGGACACGGCACAGAGGCCGGGAGCGAGGTGGGAGCCCAGGGAGGAGCCGGTCGTGCCCACACCTTGATTTGGACTCTGGCCTCCGGAGTCATAAGGGAGGAAGGGAAGGGACTTCTGTGGTTGAACCCAGCTGGCTCGTGTCGCTGTGTTCCGGCTGCCTGGGGCAACAGAGCCTGTCTGCAGGGCAGGAGTGGGCGGGCTGTGGGGCGGACACCCAGGCACAGGGTCCGCGGGGCTGCATGTCAGGAAGGGGCCCGGGCATGGCCCTGACCACCTCCAGACCTCGAGCCCTGCCTGGGAGGCGTCTGCCAACACGAGGGGCTTCCCAGTGACAAGCAGCCCAGGTCCCCTCCCTCCCATCCTCATGGTGCAAGCCCCCGGCCGGTGTGAGCAGAGCCCAGGAATCCCCGGACCCCCACATCAGCCTCTGAGATGGGACCCCAGGAAGCACAGACAACGGGGGTCCAAGACGGAATGTTCCTTTCGGGTGGGGGGCACCCGAGCTCCTTCCCTGCTGGGTCTGGACAGTCGCTTGGCAAGGGGGGGGGGGCCCTCAAGGCCCCTCTGGCTGGGCTCTGGGATTTACGGAGGAGAGAAGCAGTGACAAGCTCTCCCTCTAAACAAGGACATGGAGGTCTTGAGGCACAGAGTGGACGAGCGCCTGGGGGAGGGTGTGTGTCCCGTGTCCTCGGCACCCAGCCCGGCACTCGGCACCATGGACAGCACGTGGGGTTCAGCCTCTGACCACCACGGCGTGGCTGGGGAGACATGACCTCCCACTGGGGGCCGGGGTCACGGGGCAGCGTGAGCTGGAGCAAGTGGCCGCCGTCGGGCGAGGGCATTGGGAGTTCTGGGTGAGCATGGAGGGGTCCTCCCGGCTTGCTGCTTGGAGGAGGCGGCATTCTGAGTGGGTAAACTGAGGCCCCGCGGGCCTGCGCAGGGAGCAGAGGGTGTGTGCAGATGAGAGCTGAGGGCAGTGGATTTAAGCTGCTGGGGGGCTCCCTCTTGGGAGGCATGGGGGCACCCTGTTGACAGGACACCCCTGGAGGGATGACAGGAGGACACACTGAAGCTTCAGCTCAGAGCGGGGTTTGGGACAGCTTCTCTGAGGGCCTTTGCAAGGATAAAGTGTCAAATGTCCCTGGGGACTCACACTCCCTGCCCCGGAGCGGGAGGGGTGGAGGACAAAGGGGGGGACTGGGAAGGTCACATGTGGGAGGCGCCAGGGGCAGTGGGGTCACACAGATCCGTGCATACCCAGCCGGAGCCTGAGGCTCCACGGGACACCAAGGAAAAGGCATCAGGAAGTAAGTTTGTTGCCCATGAGTGTCTGGTCCCTGTTTTTGAGTCGGGTCCTCCGAGGCTCCTTTTATCTCCATGAAATTGCAGGTTTGCGGCCGGGCCGGGGCCCTGCCAAGTCCCCCGGTCAGCGGGAGGCCTCCGGTGGCCACAGGATGGTAAGCTGCTACTCCCGGGAGCCCACGGGGGTGGGGAGAGAAGCCAGCTTCCGCTCCCTCCTCCTGGGGCGCGACCCTGGGATGCTTGCATTATGGAAACTGCTTGTGGAAACCCCGTCGCCCGAGCTACCCAGCTCTGGGGGAGACAGGGCTGCAAACGAAGCGGCAGCACCTGGGTGCACGGGCCGCCTGCCGCTTCCCCGGGGACCCCCTTGGCCCTGCGGGGCTGGTGGCCAAGAGCTGTGATGTCACTGGGACCCTAGGAGGCTGCCAGGCGCTCAGCGTGAGGCCCCTCCCGGCCGGCTCGGCACTGACGCAAACCCGAAGCTTCCAGCTCTGTGAGAGGCAGCCGCCCGCCACTGAGCCAGCAGCCCTGTGGTCGGCCGCGGGGACCGGGGGCGGTGGCAGAGGGCTCCCGCGGGCCTGGCATTTGAGATAATCGGCTGCTCTTCAAAGGGCGGCCAGCGTGGCACAAGGAGCTCCTCGAGCTCCCGGAGGTCAAGAGGAGCCGCGCAGCTCCTGGCAGTGTCCACCGCCCCGTCTCCCCAGCCGTCCGGTGCCCGGGGGCCTTGGGCTGTGCTCAGGGCTATTTGCCCGGAGTGGCACGGAAGCCTGGGGCGGTCGGGCAGAACGGACCCACCCCAGGGCAGATGGGGGCAGGAGACCTGGCTGGCTGGGGCTGGGTCCTGCCTCCTCTGGGTCTGCTCTCGCCCCGGGCCGAAGCTGCAGCCTTGCTTGCTTCCCTGGAGCTGGTGGAGGCTCCCTTCCTGCTCCTCCCCGCAGCGCTGTGCACCCTCGGCACACATATCGGGGTTCCTCCAAGGAGCGTGGGGCGCTGGGCTTGGGGATCATGAGGACCAGGGGCCCTTCTGGGGGCCTCTGCATGAGAGCCGTCACGGGAACCTGGACTACCCTGGGAGAGACCAGCCTTCCAGACTGTTCTCTCTTCCTTGAAGAGACACCCACAGGCACACACTCACACACTCACACATGCATGTGCGTGCACACAGTGAGGTGCACACGAATGCAGACGAGTGTGAATCCATGTGCCACACGCACGCATATGTGTGCGCTCACACCACGCACTGATGGGCCCATGCACAGCCACACACAACACAGCCACATGGACTCGTGCACATGGAGCAGACGTGGCCTGGACTTGATGGACACGGGAGGAAGGGGCACCCCAGGGTTGAGGACGGGCCCCCGGGAGGGCAGCAGGGAGGCCGCAGCGGAGGGTGTCCGGGCAGCAGGGCCAGCAGAAGGTGACGCCAGCTCCCACCTCAAGGGCACCTTTGCCCTCGACCGTCACTGGACTGAGGAGAGCACACTGCGGACACCTTGGGCAGCCACACGCCCACAGTCCTGGGGCCCTGCGCCCGGCCCGAGCTCATGCTGGGGTCACACGGTGCTCACCTCTCGGCCGCTGTCGCTGCCACCTTGTGGGTGACCTCGGAGGGTGGGACCCTTGCTGGGGAAGTACCTGCCGGGATGGTGGTCTACGCAGTCCTGCCTTGAGCCCCGAACTGTCTGGAACCCAGGGCCTGCGGGCCTGCCAGGAGGCCAGCTTTCTTCCTCTCGTCCAAGGTGGAGACCCTGCAGCTGTGCTACAGGGACCCTGGGGACCCTCGGACCCCTGGACCCGGGGCCTGTGCACAACCTCCAGCCCTGTCCCTGAATCAGGGCCACCGGACATGGGGTCGAGAGCCAGAGAATCCTGACTCTGAAAACCCGGTCTGTCCGTCTGTCTGCTTGTTACTGTGGCTGTTTTCCTTCCTGACCTGACCTGTTCTGGATGTTTCCACCGGCGCTGGGGCCTTCCCCGTGGGGACGGCGGAGATGCAGGCCCAGAGCTGATGGGGACTCCTGATGGAGGAAACACGTGGAACAGAGCAGCTGGATGGCAGCGGGGATCCGGAAGATAGACCAGCCGAGCCCCGTGCGGAAAGACACAGGACGGCTGGGTCTTGCAGGAGACCCAGGCACGACCCCAGACTGGTGGGCGTGTGGCTCGAGGCGCCGGAGCGGGATCTCCGCGTCGGGGCCGGCCGGTCTGCACGCCTCCCCAGCAGCCCTGTGACCTCGAGCCCCTGGACCAGAGCCTCCCAGGGCGGCCGCAGCCAGGGCTCCAGAGGAGGGAGCTGCCCTCGGCCGGCCCAGCGCCCCTCCCACCGCTCCCTTCCGCTGCCCTCTTTCTGCTCTCCGGGCTGAAGCCGGCCTTTGTTCTGTTTTGTTTTGTTTTAATAACGTAAACAATTGGCACAGGCAGCCGGAGCCCACGGGTCACGCTCTCCACGTGGCCGGGCTAGCGGCTGTCATGTGCAAATGGGGAGGGCAGAGCCTGGCAGGGGCTCCCCAGGCCCAGCGAGGGCACCCCAGAAGCGGGAGGACCTCCCCCCCCACCTCACTTCTGTTTCCAGACTGAAGGCCGGCAGGAGAGGGGTTGAGCAGGCCCGCTGCCCCCAGAAGCCCCCAGAAGCCCCCACTGCCCTCCCTCTGGGCGCAGAGGCCCAGGCGCCCGGCTGTACCCCCGACAGGCAGGCGCTCCTGTTCCCTTGTGCCGAGCCCAGCCGAGCCGCAGTCTGTTTTCCCGCCCACTCCCCGTGGAGGCGCGGGTGGCAGCGCCCCAAAGCTGCGATTCCCACACACTCCGACCTGCCCTTCAGTTTATAAGACGCAAATATTTGCTCTTCCATTGAGAAAATAGTCAGAGGCTCTCCTTTAAGTGGAGTGTACACACCGGTGCCCTTCAAAGCCCATGCTGCTCTTTCCAAATGCTGGAAGGAGGAAGCCGGGCTGGGTGGCTCCTGGAGCACAAAGCAGCCCTCTCACGTCACCCCCACCAGCCGGAATGTTCCAGAAGCCAGGGCACCTGGGGAAGGGAGGATAGCAAGACCCTCTGGCCTGAGACCGAGGCCCGGTGGAGGCAGACATGGCAGCTGTCGTCATGGGACTCACAGCTGTCCTGGTCCCGGTGCATAAGCCTTACCACTGGCTGCTGTCTGCAGGGACATGGAGCGGGGGCCTGCCTTGGCACGGGACGTCTGCCTGTCACAGTCCACATCTCACTAGACGCCTGGCCTGAGCCGCCTGCCTACCCTCTCCAGGCTCCACTTACTGTGGAAGAGAGGGCCCCGGGCCCTTTGCACGGCAGCTGTGGCTGGTTGGCCGGGCTGTGGTGTGCAGAGCCCACCGCGCACGGCACTCCGGAGCACGGCATCAGGGGGTCTTGCGTAGCCGCAGTGGATGTGAAATACCGTGGGGGTCAGCAAACGCTGCCCTTCTGGGTTGTGTCTGGGAGCCCGTGACTGGCGCACCATCGGCCCTCGTCTCAGGAGCTGCTCTGGACCCTGAGCTGAATCAAGGCCTAGAAGGACAGCACGTGGAGAGCCAGCACACAGTAGGCCCTTTCCAGCCTCACTGCCGACATACATGTGACAACACACAAACAGCGGCGTGGTCCCCACGGCCCCAGGCCCTCCGGCCTCCACGGGCTGCTTCCCGGTAGGCCAGGCTCCCGCACGTACCAGCAGGTCACCCGCGTCTCTGGTGATGCTTCTGTGAGAGGTTCCCACGCGGGTGGGCTCCTGGGGTCCTAGAAGCGTCCACGGCAGACCACGTGCACAGGGCAGCCTCGCTTCCTCCTTGTTGGCTGCCCGGGGCCCCCCAGACCTGGACGGACACACTCCGGGGCCCCCAGCTCTGGCCAGAGCCTCCCCCATCACTAACCTGCTTCCTCTTCCGAAGGGGCGCTGCGGGACGCGCTGGCTGCTTGGAACCAAAGGCATGAGAACCTCCTAGATCTCAGGTCCGTGGGCCAGACGGAAGGTGCTGGGCTGCCCGGACCCCAGGACCCCCCTTCAGGCTGCGGGTCACTCGGCGGAGCCCAGGCTCCCCGATTCTGGGACAGGATGATGGGAATCAGCTGAGACGATTGCCGCCTTCCCGAGCTCTGCACTTCCCCGCAGGCCCCCTGGAGGCGAGGGGCTCTGTGGGGACTGGTGGGGGAAGGTGGCTGCTGGTTTCTTTTCCACAGCAGGAGCCAAAGAGTAGGTAACACATGGCCTGAGGGGTGGGGGGCACATGGTCAACCCTGTGGCCCCACAGGAACCAAGTGGTGGCCGTGGGACAACAGGGGCCCTTTTAATAAGGAAACACTTGGGTCTGATCACATGCCTGGGAGTGTGGGCAGAGCCTGTCCTTCTCTTTTTCCTGCTAGAAAGCTCTTCTCCACCTGGACACCCTCCAGGCCAGGCTCTCCCTTCTTGTTTATGCCCCTCATCCCCGACTCCCCTGCTGCCTCCTCCAAGAAGCCCTCCCGTCCTCCCCCGTCCTGCTTGTTCCCCTTGGGTCTCCACCCTCCAGGGCACCCCCATCAGCGCGGAGGCCTCCTCTCTACCCAGAAGACAGGGCCGCTTCCTGACAGGCTCTCCTCTGCCCCCCACATCCTGGAAGGTTCCCTGGGGCAGAAAACGGCCGGTGAATGGACGGCCGGGCTCAGGTGGAACGTGTGCGGCTCCCGCCGTCCGCGTGCGTGTTCAGCCGGCAGCGCCCTCTGTCCTCCGACGGGCAGGCGCCCATCCCCCCCCTTGGAGCTGAGTAGGGCCAGGAGACGGCAGAGTGGGCAGCGCAGAGGAGGTTCTAGATGGGCCTGCGCGGGACGCCCTCGGGAGGCTCTTTGTCCAAAAGGCCAGCCAGAGGACACACCGTGTGTGGGTCCAAAGTCCCAGGGCAGACGGCTTCAGAGGTGGGCCACGTGTGGACATTCGCTTCTTGGCCTACGACGTAGGTACGGAGTCCCCCTGCCGGGAATGGCCGAGTTCCCTGACAGACGCTCTCACATCCGCAGTCCGCGGTTTGGGCCAAGAGACAAACGGAGGGGAGTGTTCCTGGGATGGGATCTCCTTGTCCCACAGTCCCGTGGTGCCCAGGCGGCGGAGTGGTCAGAGAGCTGTCCCTCTCCAGGCCATTCTACCCCTCCGGGAGCAGCAATGGTGTCGTCTGCTCTTTGTTTTAGGGGGAAAGTGGAGTCCACAGAACTTTCTGGCATGCAGGAGCGGCCAGACGAGGGCCTCGGGCGGTCTGAGCCTGGATGTTCTCATGGGCGCCGAGAACAATGCCCAGATCCCCCGCCTCACCTCCGTGGGCCCATACCCACCCCAGCCATCTCCCACCAACAACTTTGGGCGGCGCTCAGCTCAGGTCTTATGGCTGGGACCACAGCCCCCTGTCGCTGCCAGGACGCACCTGGGACATCAGGAAAGCTTGGCCCCACACCCACCGAAACAGGACCCCAGGTGCCCAGACTTAGCCCCACTGACTCTCTAGAGGAACAGACTTCCTGCCCCGCCCCCTGCACTCCACACAGCTCCCGTTCCCGTAAGCCAGAACCCAGGGAAGGGGGCACAAGGCCTCCCGCTGTCACCTGGACGATTGCAGGACGTGGGCTCTCCTTTCTGACCCCTCAGTCCTTGGACACCAGTTCTGGCTCCGACCCATGAGGCTGGACACCTGCTGGGCTGGTGACCCAGGGGGCCACAGGCAGAAAGTGGACATCCGGGCCCCAGGAGCCCGGGATCAGCAGGAAGGGGCCTCCGGGTCAGCGGGCCACGGGACGCTTCGTGGCGGGGGAAGGACGGGACTTGGAGCGTGTGCTTCTTGAAAGTCACCTGTGGATTTTCTGGCATATTCGCAGACACTGTACAACATCAAAAACTTGACTGAGGGATTTCGTCCCTTGGGGCCGAGACGGGAGGGGGGTGAGCCCCCGCCTGCCTGGAGGGAAGCACGGGGCCCAGCGTGGGCCTGGCTGAAGTCCCGCCACAGTCGGCAGGTGGCAGAGGTGAGGGGCGCACGGTCCAGCCTGGAGCTCGGCACACACCGTCTGGAAAGGGCCAGAGAGTCAGTGTTTTAGGCTCTGTGGCTGCCCAGCCTCTGTCACAAAAGCCACAGTAGACGCCACGTGGACATGTGGGCATGGGCTGCCACAACACAATGGGGTTTGGGGACACGAAATGCGACGTCCATGTTGTCTCCACAGATCGTCTCCACGGCCCCCGTTTACAAATGCTAAAACCGTTCTTAGCCGCGGGTCAGACCGGGCCGTGGCAGATCTCAGAGCGCTTGAAGCTCTCATGTCGGGTGCGGTGACAGACCCAGGGGCAGGGGGACTCTCTAAGCGAGCTGCAGTGGCAGAGGTGGGTCTGGGGCCTGTCCCCACGCCCAGACGCACCCATTGGTCTGTTTTCTGTTTCTCTGGGGGGCGGTGGGCCCCGGCAGGGGCTGTCAGATCTGTGTAACCCTCTCTGACCTCACAGCACCCTGTTCCTTTGGGGGAGCAGCGAGTCTGAGTCTGGCGGCTGCGCATCTCAGAACCAGCCCCTGTGGACCCCGAGGTCTGTGTGTAACCCCGGGCCGGCCTTCCAGCAGGTGCACTGGCCCAGGGCTGGTGGCCCAGCAGGACAGTCTGGGCTCTCCTTGGACATGGGGAGGCAGGGGCTCTAGTTGGAGCCGGACCACCATGCAAGCCTTGGGGTGCCGTGGCCAGTACCCCATCCTCCAGGCAGTGGAAGGAGTCCCATCTGCAGAAGGAGAAAACAAGGTACCCCCGGAAGGAATGGGGACAGAAAGGACAGAGAGATGGGGACTCCTGTCCTGGGCTCCCAGCAAACCCTGTTGTACTTTAAGCTATTCTGAGTTGGGGTTCGCTTTCGGCACCCCCCACACACCTGGGGGAGCAGGTGCCAGGCGGGTGCCCCCGTGCAGACCCTGACTTAGAGAGCCTCCCGCAGAGCCCGGAATGCACGCCCGCCTCGCCTCCTACGTGTGGCCGGGGCCTTGGGGCCGCCTTCCCCTCGCCCCAGAGACCCTCCTCTCGGCGCACCTGTGCCTCAAGGCCCTGATCGGCCCCCAACCCCTCCAGAGGGCACGGGAGCCACACGGGGCAGCCTTGGCTGGACCACGATGGGCCCGGGAACCGGCAGCGGTGCTGGAGCATTCCAAAGGCCCCGGAGGCCGTCAGAGGCTATGACGTGTGATCAAAATCCCCAAGTGTTCCAGGACAGGAAACCCATTTAACCCTTCACGTCTCCCCTGCTCACGGCTCCTTGAGACCCAGCCGACGCAGTGGCCGGTGTCCCTCATGCGGCCGCACGCAGATGGTCTCTGGGCAAGCGGCAGGTGGCAGACACATGAATAAAAGATGGTTTTCCAGACTAAAACCTCCTTTCTCTAAGGCTGGGCTTTGTTCGGCCCCCGAGGGGTTCAGGAAGCCTGATGAGTGGGGGGTCCAGTGGGCACCGTGCAGATGCCGCAGACCCCTGGGACGGTCAGTGAGGGCAGCCCCACGGGGCATGGGGGCTCCCCGGAAGCTGAGGCCGGTGCCCCCCACACAGCGCCTGGGTTATGGGGCGGGCGCTGGGGCTCCCATGGAGTGGGGCCGGCTGAGTCCGGGCAGGTCACGTCGTGCCTGCAAATGAAGGGGGGCAGGAGGGCGGCCTTGCTCAGCCTCTCTGGGAAACAGAGGGCAAGTGCCAGGATGCCACGGGACAGCACGGCTGACACCCCCGCCCTGGCCTCCTAGCTTTCAGGGAGGTGTTTTCCCTGTGCCCCCAAGAAGCCTGGATGCGTGATCATTCTGGAACGTGAGCCGTGCGGCCCCCGCTCACACCCTCGGGGCCATGTGCGCACATAGAAGCCACGTCCTCAAAGCCAGATGCTGGAGGCTGATTCCAGGAGAGGCTGGGGCCGCCCTCGGGAGCTGTGGGGCGCGGACCTTGAAGCCAGGTGTGGCGGGCTACCCCTCTCCGCATCCTGGCTGGATAGGTGAAATATTCCAGAGAGCCCTTGGTGGGACAGGAAGCCATGAGCACCGCAGTCGCTGAGTCTGGGTGGTGGTGGGGGTCAGCAGCCGGCTCTGCGCGTCCCTGAAATGCCACAAGCCAAGGGGGTCGTTCAGATGTCTGGGGTTCCCAGGGCGACCTTCAAACTGTCTGACATCAGGGTTTCTATTACACGCACGCATGTGTGCTCAGATCCCACGCAGGAGCCGGGAATCGAATTGCTGAGCGAAAATGTATCTTGCCACAATTTCTAAACAATGTCCTATATGTCACATGGTTTAAATGCCCGAGAAAATGTTGACAAGAAGTCTGAGTCCTTTGGTACCTTAAGTGACCTCTTCAAGGTCACAGTCAAATTGAGGTATGGTCTGGAGACAGGAGGTACCTGGTCATTCAGGATACTATCCCAGAGGGATTCTCCTCACCCCCAAACTCACCCCTGTCCCCGTCCCCTCCCCCTTGCTCTCAGGGCTGGGGCCCAGAGGGGAGAATTGCGGGCCCCTGGGATTCCGTGAGCAGCCTTTCCTGTTTGTCCAGGACGGAGGGGATGCAGGACTTTAATGCTGAAGCCAGGACTGTTGGTCACCAAGGTGGGGGAGGGTCACAGTCTGGGACAGTCACAGGACACGGCCGCTCTGCTTGGGATTCTGATAAAGGGGCTTGGACGCCGGGGTCCTGGCCTCCCTGCCTGTGCCATGCGGCCTGGCCCCTCTTCCTGCCTGAGGAGCAGGAGGGGGACTCTGGGGGCCCCTGGGCCCCTGGGTGTGTGGAGCCGGCTGCCCTCGGTGCTGGGTCCACAGGGGCCCCCACATCATGTACTGAAGAGGGGATAATTAGTTACCGGCATGGGCCAGGCGTGGTTCTCCTCTTTAAGGCGCGCATCCCGCCCCCTCCCCACCACTCCTTACACTTCCTCCCCTCCTGGGGCTGGGATGCCGGCACTGTGAATCACAGCGGCTCCAGCGACTGCGGGGCCCGCCGGGCCTCGAGGCCCACTGAGGCCCAGCGCCAGGCGGCCGCCTGCCCGGTTTAAGCCCTTTATCCTGACCTTAAACTGATGGCAAGTCATGCACACGGGATCTGAGAATTAAGACAATTACAAGAACGTGAAGGAAGAAAACGCCCTTAGGTGTCCCCCACAGAGCCCACGAGCAGCCCCGCCTGCTCCTGCGCCTTTTAAAACAGAATTAAATGTGTGAGTGTGTGAGAGCGCGTGAGAGCATGTGTGTGAGTTTCTGAGAGTTCGGGTTTGTGTTTTCTTGCCGTTTTGATTCGTCTGTTTGGTGTCTTTATATCCCAGGGCTGCCAGCCTTACCTCCAGGCCCTGCTCTCTGTGTCCTCGCTGCCCTGGGTTCTGCCGGCCCCCGGGCCGGGGTGGGGGGCGCGGACGGTGCTCCCAGCACTAGCAAGGCCTGGAGGCAGCAGAGCTCACTGGAGCCCGTCATTCACACCCAAACTGAGCAACCCCGAGTCCGCGGCCCCAAACCCCTTCTTACCTAATTCCCACACGCCAAGCCAGGGCTGTCCCCACCGAAATCCACCCGGGGCAGAGACCAGGCCCCTAGCGACCACCTTTACTGCCCAGAGGCCGCCAGAATGAGTCCAGTGGGCTGGTCCTGAGCCAGTTCCCCCGCCCCGCCTTGCCTTTCCTGCAGAAAACCCACTAAAACCTGTAGCCCAGAACTTGCCCTGCTCCTACTTCTGCCTCCTGACCCAAACCTGGTGCCTCCCCGTGGGGCCCCGTGGGGGGCAGCGTGCCCCCGCTCTGGGGCAAACGTAAGAAATGACGCACCTGTTTCCAACGTGCTGGCCCGTCCTCGTCAGTCATCAGTCATAGCTCCGTAAATTACGTCCCGGGTACCGTTTTAAGGCAGCGTGCATGTGTGTGCGCACGTGTGTGCGTGTGCGTGTGTGCGTGCGTGCGTCTGCGTGTGCGCGTGCGTGTGTGCGCGCGCGCGTGTGCGTGTGTGTGTGCGTCTGCGTGTGCGCGCGTGTGCGTGTGCGTGTGTGTGTGCGTCTGCGTGTGTGTGCGTGTGCGCGCGCGTGTGCGCGTCTGCGCGTG
>NW_019154127.1:13282046-13282358 GCF_002288905.1 Enhydra lutris kenyoni
TGCGCGTGCGTGTGTGCGCGTCTGCGTGTGTGTGCGTGTGCGTCTGCGTGTGTGCGCGTGTGCGTCTGCGTGTGTGTGCGTGTGCGTGTGTGCGTGTGTGCGTGTGTGTGCGTGTGCGTGCGCGTGTGCGTGCGTGTGTGCGTCTGCGTGTGTGCGCGTGTGCGTGTGCGTGTGTGTGCGCGTCTGCGTGTGCGCGCGTGTGCGTGCGTGTGCGTCTGCGTGTGTGCGCGTGTGCGTGTGCGTCTGCGTGTGTGTGCGTGTGCGCGCGCGTGTGCGTGTGTGCGCGCGTGCGTGTGCGCGCGTGTGCGTGTG
>NW_019154127.1:13282458-13403043 GCF_002288905.1 Enhydra lutris kenyoni
CGTGTGCGTGTGTGCGCGCGTGCGTGTGCGCGCGTGTGCGTGTGCGTCTGCGTGTGCGCGCGCGTGTGCGTGTGTGCGTCTGCGTGTGCGCGCGTGTGCGTGTGTGTGCGTGTGCGTGTGTGCGTGCGTGTGTGTGCGTCTGCGTGTGTGCGCGTGTGCGTGTGCGTGTGCGTCTGCGTGTGTGCGCGTGTGCGTGTGTGTGCGTGTGCGCGCGTGTGCGCGCGTGCGTGTGTGTGCGTGTGCGTGTGTGCGCGTGTGCGTGTGTGTGCGTGTGCGTCTGCGTGTGTGCGCGTGTGCGTGTGTGTGCGTGTGCGCGCGTGTGCGCGCGTGTGCGTGCGCGTGCGCGTGTGCGTGTGTGTGCGTGTGCGTCTGCGTGTGTGCGCGTGTGCGTGTGTGTGCGTGTGCGTGTGCGTGTGTGTGTGCGTCTGCCTGTGCGCGCGTGTGCGTGTGCGTGCGCGTGCGTGCGTGTGTGCGTGTGCGCGTGTGTGTGCATGTGCGTGTGCGTCTGCGTGTGCGCGCGTGTGCGTGCACACCTGCATGTGTCTGTGTGGCGCTCGCTGCCGCCGCATCACTTTGGAGCACGGGTACTTCCCAAGGTCATTAACGTTCTTCCGCAGTGTACTTTGTCGTGAGTGCGTAATAACCCTTCTTACGGATATACCCAAATCTCTCCCTTTTTTGGTTCTATTTGCTTTGCTCCTATTTATTTCTAATTACCCCAAGATGAACATTTTTGTGCATCAGTATTTCCCCAGGTTTTGGGGTCTTTCCTTAGGTCAGATGATCAGAGCTAGGAGTGCCAGATCGACGGGACACTTGCCGGTGGGGCCCTCATGTTGACAACGTCCACCAAAGTTGCCACCGTGTTTACTCAAACGCGGCCGCCCGGAGGATTATGGGTTATAGGAGACTTCCCCGGCCCGCAGGGGAGGCGCGGTGTGGAGCCTTTATGACTTACATTTAGCCACTGGTAAGGGAGAACGGTCCTCCCTGTGCTTTGTGGTCACAGATAATTTGCTTTCTTGGGAAGTCTCTGTTCCTGTCTTGCACACTATGGTCCCTGAAACTGTTTTTACTTGAAGGTGCTCTTTGCCTACGAAGGGGATTGTTAAAACTTGAGCTGCCTCTCCCCTAAAGCCTTCCCCTGTCGAAGGCTTAACCCACCATATCTCAGAACTAGGTCGTCACTGCTGTCGTTCGTCACGATGAGGTCGTGTGGGAGCAGGCGTCCCTAATCTAATATGACCAGTATCCTTACTGAAAGGGGGCATTTGGACACGGACACGCACCCAAGGAGCACACCATGCAAAGACGCAGGCAGAATCAAGGAGCGTCCAGGAGGCCAGCTGACACCCAGAAAGAAGCTGGGGGAGAGCCTGGACAGATTCTCTCTCCCCAGCTCAGAAAGAACTGAAAGAACTGAAGGCTCAGAAAGAAACATCTTGGTTTTGGACCTCTGGCTTCCAGAACTAAATGATCCGTGTCTTGTTTGTAGAGCTCTGTGTCCTTCCTCCCAGCAGCCCCAGCAAAGTCATCCAGGGAGGGAACCTACGTCTGCGCGGCCTGCCTACACACTCTCCGATTTTCCCATGTGGAGGAAGAAATCATCTCTGGTCATCTGTCCCCAGGGGCCCTGGGGAGGTTCCCCGGGGCTGGTCCCCTCGTGTCCCACGTCATGGAGGGGCCGAGCTGCCCGATCCCCTTTCCTCCTGGAGAGGAGCCCAAGATACCACTGGCCCTCGGTCCCAGTCCTTCCTCCCATGGCCTGCACCGTCTCTGTCACCCTGGTGACTGCAGGGAGAGCGGCCCGAGGGGACTTCCAGCTCTAGCACAGATTCCTACTGTTCCCAGAAGAGGATCTCGGGTAAAGGGCTGGCGCGCCTGCTTCTAGGAAAGAGTCAAGGAGGCAACAGCTTCTGCCTGCCACGTTGGGCCAGTCCCCCGGATCGTGCACAAGGACCCCAGAACCAGGAGTGGCTGACTCAGCACTGGAGACCAGTGAGGGTCCGGGGATGGAGGAAGGCGGGGTGTGGACACAGCATGTTCAGGCCAGCACGGGCCCAGGCAGCCTCAGGAAACCGGAACGGGCAGGATCAGGGCCAGCAGGACCGTCCACACTCAGGCCAAGGTCAACAGTGTAGTGAGAAGGATATAGTTTCCACTCCCTGGGCGTCACCACCCTCTCCGCCTTCCTCCCCGTTCGTGCCCACCCACGCCATGACTCCCAGGGGCCCGTGGCCGCAGACTCCCTTCCCAAGCGCCGTGTCTGCCAGCTACTGCCGGCTCCGCGGTGGGAGAGCCTGCGAGGGTGGGGGAGGGGAGTGAGCGCGAACCTTCCTGCTTGAGGTGGCGCCTGTGGCCACTGGGAGTGCGTCTCTGCCCTGCGCAGGGCGGCCCCACCCCTGCCGTCAGCACTTCCAGAACCAACGGTGTCTCAGCTCTGATAGTCCAGCAGGGGCACAGGCTCCGTGGTGGCCGTGGCCGTGGCCTTGGCTGAGAGTAATGCCTATGGCTGGGAGCGCCTTGTCTGCTGCTCCAGCACGCAGGTGGCCAGTTCCCAGGGCTGAGTTCCCTCTGTCGGTACAGTTGGACCGGCTGGTTCTCCTCCAGGACCCTCAGCGCAGCCCCGATGCACCGTCAAGCACAGCCAGAGCCTGGGCCCCCCAGCCCAGCCCGAGCACGCCGCCGTGCCCACGAGCGCCTGCACCCGCCCCGCCCCGCAGACCTACGCGCCCGCGAACACGGGCATTGTTCTTCATGGGCCTCGTGGGCTCGACCTAACTATCCAGGCTTGTTATGAACCACTTTGTGGTGGAGAGGGAGGAACACAATCCTGCCAGGAAGACGGAAGGCCACGCCAGCGTCTCTGAATACAAGGGGTGACACAACACGTGTGCCCATGTGCTCCCCTCCCCCCATTTTGCTCGTTAACAAATAGGAAACACGCACAATGGCCGTACTCCTGGCTCTGCGGGGTTGGGGGGGAGGGGAGGACCTCACTAACCGTGTACCCCGTTTTGCCTTTAGATGTTTAATTTTTAATTATTTTTTTAAGTAGGCTCCAGGCCCAGCACGGAGGGGAGGGGAGGACCTCACTAACTGTGTACCCCGTTTTGCCTTTAGATGTTTAATTTTTAATTATTTTTTTAAGTAGGCTCCAGGCCCAGCACGGAGCCAGGTCTCACGACCCTGAGATTGAGAGCTGAGCTGAGATCAAGAGTTGGACACTTGACCCCCTGAGCCACCAGGGCAACCCACGCCTCTAGAGTCTTAAGGCCTGACACTAAGTATGCACAGAAAGCTGCTGTTTGCTGGAGGAATTAAACTGGCGGACGAGCCCGGCACTGGGGGTGGGCGGAGGTGGGCAGGTGGGGCCCCCGGGGTGGCAGGACAAGCCCTGGCCCACATCAGGCCCCTGTAAACCCAGCTTGCTGGGTCCCAAGCTCCCCGGACCCCAGGGCCCACGGCCTTGCTGCTCTTAGGGGCGGCGGCCAGGAAGGCTCTCGCTCTGCGCTCCCGCCCCCGAGGCCCCAGGAAGGTCAGCTGGGCGCTGGCAAGTGCACCTGCTTATTTGCTGTAATGAGCCATTGCTGCAGGGAGTGGGTGTTCCTAATGACAGGCCGGCAGGGGCCCCCTTCAAAGCCACACGCTGGCCCCGGGGGACCCTGGGGACCACCGCAGTCTGCACGGCTCCTCCCCGGCCTGCTCAGGCCGCCCCGCCCCCCAGCCCGCCGAGGAGTCGGGTGGGAGCCCATCTGAGCCGTGGGAGGATGTCCCCCCATGGCGACAGGTCCCAGGGTGGCTGGGAGCAGGTGTGCCCACACCCATCGGTCACCAGCTGCGGGGGAGGGGGCACCGCGGGAGAGGAAGGGTGGGCTGGCTCGTGCCCTGCCGTGGGCTCCCGAGGGAGGTCCAGAGCATGGACTGACCGCCGTGCCTTACAGAAATGGGGCTGTGTGTTTTTTCATTTCGAAAGTGTGTGCATCTTTCCTGGATTATATTTTGGTGTTTCTTGGTTGAAAACTTTGGCCAAAGCCTTGTCGATGGGCCGGCACGAAGCCGCTCCAGAGGCCTCTCCCCAGTGGTGACCTGGAGCTCCGTCCATACCTCTGCACCTTGTGGCCGGCACGGCGGACAGGGAGGCCCTTCTTCCCGGGCCCTCTGTGACAGCTGCTCGGTGGCCTCCTTACCAGGCACAGGCAGATCCTACAGCTGACTCAGGGCCGGTGGTCCGGACCCCCAGCCCCTGGGCACACGCTTCAGAAGGCAGCCAGGGCTGGGCGGGGAGGGGGATGCCACTTCTAGGAATTAACCAACTGCCCTTGAGCCCGGAGTGTGCTCCTGGCCTCAGCCAGGGGGAACTTGACTCTGGGAGTGAATGTGTCTGCTCTGCCGTGTAGACGCAGCCCGCAGACAGCGCGTCTCGGAGACTGGGAGTCTCCCTCCGGAAGTCTGTCCCAAGGCAGGCGTCTCTCCTGGCCCAGCTCATGAGGTGGCAGGTGCAGGGTCCCTCGGAGGAACGGGGCTCTGTCCCCGAGTAAGGGAGTAGCAACACCAGCTAGTCACCCCAGGCACACAGAGAAGTGGCTCATTTAAGAAATAATTCTCCTGGGGCACCCAGGGGGCCGGTCAGTTAAGCATCTGACCCTTCATTTCGGCTCAGGTCGTGATCTCAAGGTCGTGGGACGCAGCCCCACATGAGGCTCTGTGCCGGACCTGGAGCCTGCTTGGGATTCTCTCCCGCCACTCCCCGATCCAGCTTGCCCGCCCACTCTCTCCCTTAAAGAAGAAGAAAAAACCTGCCTTCAGAGAAGTGAGGGAGGGGAGGGCTGCGGGCCAGCGGACTGGCGGGTGCAGGCTTGTGTCCCCACAAACTAGCTCCGGGAGGCCCACGGGACAATGGAGGAGCCGCAGACCCGAGAGGACGGCCGTGGGAGAGCACAGCCCGCGTCCGTCCCTGCCTGGCGCACCCCTCGGCACAACCTCCCTGTGGGAGACCTGCAGCCCTCAGTCACCATCACAAACCCCCGCAGCCACCCAGCCAGAGCCCACTTGGCGCACCCCTGCCCCACAGCAGCCCCGCACGCTCCTGGGCCTCGGTCTCGGGCGCTGGCGCCGCCGTGGTCACCCAGAGGGGCTGCGGGGAGGGAAACGGGCAGACGGTGGTTCAGGAACAGTCACACAGGGCGGGCGGGCTCTGGAGACCTGACGCGCAGTCCCCCAACTGTAGTCAACAACACCATGTCCTGGAAATCTGCAAAGAAGATCACTTCTAAGTGTTTTCGCAAAGAGACGGGAAAGAGAGAGCGAGAGAGCCTGTTCGAGCAGACAGGCATGCTCCTTAGGGGGGCTGCAGGGTACAGGGCTGCCCAATCACGTCGATGCCTTCACTATGATTCCTACTTATTTGTCAAACGGCCCTAAGGACGCAGAACGCCTAAACACGTGCGGACACACGTCCACACCTTCACTTTGGGGAGGGGGTGAGGGGTGTGTGCAGAATCTGGGCCACACGCGGGGAAGCGGCGGCGTGGGGCTCTCTCCCACGTGTGCACGGTTTCCCCACCCAGGGTGTCCTTCCACTGGAGCCAGGCCCACGGGACACGGGGAGACACGCCGCCTGCACCCGGAGGTCCGAGTTGTCTCCTTTCTGGCTCGGCGCACCGGCGGAGCCCGGGTATTTCCCATCCGGGCACGGAGATCTTTCCGAAACAGATGCACCTGTCTTCGTGGCCGCTGGCGGCAAGCGCTCTGAGCTCGGCGTCCCAGATGGGAAAGCGGCGAGGTTAATTACACCATTTGTTGCTCCACATGTTGTCGGCTCTGGGCCGGGAGCCACCCGGAGACCTGCTCCTGTCGACCTTGGCTGAGCGGCGAGCCGCTGTAGAACCCCGGCCGGCGGAGCGGCTCCCCAGCCAGCCCCGGGAAGAGGCCAGGGTCAGAGCAGCACGTCGGTGTGTTTCCATTCTTGTCATTTGGGATCGCCGTGTTCCTCTGAGCTCCCAGGAATAAGAGATCGTGCCTATCAACCGAATTTAGGTGCCGATGATGCATCTTGTTAGAAGGCCCCGGTTATTGGAGAAAATCTTACGGAAGGACACATGGGGCATGCCGTGAGCAAACACCATTTTAAAAATCCTCAGAAAATGAGTGAGGCCCGTCCCAGGCACCTGCTTCCAGCTCGCCCTGTCGCCCGGAGCACCCGCAAGCCGCCCGCCCTCCCGCGTGAGGCCACTCGGACCAGGCGGCTCACTGTCCTTCCTCCTGTCTTGGAAGATCAGGCCACTCAGGCGACCACCATGCTGGAGATGGCCCGCGCACTGGCCACAGTGCCCCAAGCCCCCCGCCCCCTCCCCGCAGACATGCAGGGCAGAGCTTGTCTTCGCAGAGTGGCCTCTTTGGAAAGACTCGGTCCTGTCTCAGGCTGGCGTCCCCAGAAGCAAAGCCTGGGGCAGAAGCTGGTGACGGTGATGTATGGGGAGGCTGAGCGCAGAGCATTACAGGGTGAATTAGATCCTCCAAATTCGTGTGCTGAATCCCGAGTCCCAGGGCAGGAAGCAACTGTATTTGGAGACAAGGTCTTTAAAGAGGTGATTAGAGTAACATGGAAACATTAGGGTGTCCTCGTGGGAAGAGATGATTAGGACACCCAGAGAAATGGCCGGGTGAGGACACAGCGAGAAGACAGGCATCTGCGAGCCCAGGACGGAGGGCTTCTCAGAAACCAGTCCCCTCAGCACCTTGACCTTGGGCTTCAGCCTCTAGATCATGAGAAAAAGAGGCTCTGTTGGGTAAGCCCCCAGTCTGGGTTTCGTTATGGCAACCTCAACAACGAGCACACATGCGGAAGGAGGACAGGGAGATAGGACGGGGAGATAGCTGGGATGTTGGCTGGAGAGGAGATTAATCCTATCTGTGAGCTGTCCCCTGGGGAGGACCCCCCCACCGCAGAGCTGCGGCCGCCCTGAGCCCTAGCCGCTCACCACTGGGGTGGGTGCGGAGGCCTGGAGAGGGGGCTGCGTGGGGCACCCACAGCCTCACACAGGGACGCCCCAGCTGGCGAGATCCATCCCTGCTGCCTTGGGAGCTAAGGGGTCGCACCCGCCCCGGCCCCAGAAGCAGAGGGTATCACCATTTGGTTGTCAGTGCACAGAGGACCAGACACCGGCGAGGGGACGCGGGGGCCCACGCCCATCCAGACCTCGTGGGAAGCCAAGATGGCGCCCCGTTCCTGGCGGGGCTCTCACGACCTCGTTGCCCCTGACAGCATCTGTCCATGGCCCCAGGCTCATTCTGCTTCTCCTTCGGTGTTGTGTCAATCGGAGACACTGGCATTTGCAAAAGCTTCCTGGGGCTGGACTCCCCTTGTGGGGGACAGAGAGCAGGAGCGGGAAGTGGGGAGCAAGGGCAGCCCCAGGGGATCTAGAGCCACGGCTTCCAGGCAGAGATCCGGGGAAGCTGGCCCGGGTTCCACGGCCCTTGCTGAGAACTGCCCGCACGCCCCGACCTTCCTGGGCCCCCACAGTGAGTCGTACACCCCAGAGAGCTCCGTGGGCCCAGGAACCATGGGCATAGGCCATCGGGACACCTGCAGACAGCACGGCCTTATGAGGACAGAGTCCCCTGCTTGGGTCCTGTGAGTGCACCCTACGAGAGCGGGTTTATTTAGCGCTTTCTACTGCCCAGGCTCATCTATAAAATGCGGAGCCCAGGCCGCCTGACCCCTAAGTTGCTGGGACGATAACATGGAATCTACCAGGCCCAGCGCGGCGCCCTCGCGCACTGTCCTGGGTCCCTGTCCTTCCCAGCATGAGCTCCTGCACTCGTGCCATTCCCGCTCCACTCTGGGCTCCCAGACCTGACACTCCCCAGGGCTCCGAGTCCCCGGACGCCGGGCAGGGTAGGGTGGGCACAATGTGGACCCAGGTGTTGGTGGACGGTGATGAGGGTGGCCTCTAGCTCACTGTGCTGTGCCCCACACTGACCGGGCTCCCGGGTCGGGCCATAACCAGCAAGGGATGGCCCTGTACTTCTGCGGCAGTGACAGCGGGCGTCACCACCCTCCCCATCAGGCAGGGTTGGGGACAGAACCCGAAGGGAGTCAAGGACTCACCTGGGGTGTCTGGGAATCCCTTTCCCCTGTGTGCCCTCTGTGTCCTGCTCCCCATGGTCACAGACCTCACACACATCTCATTGCATCCCTCGCCCCCCTGGAGGGGAAGCTTAGAACGTAGCAAAACCTGCCAGCTTGTAAGAACACCACCGCGGTTCACGCCGGTGTCCAGGGCGCCGGGCAGGGAGACAGCGTTCTCTTCCCTTAAAGTGAGGGCGGGGTGGGGGGGAGTGCGACCACCATGCTGGAGATGGCCCGCGCACTGGCCACAGTGCCCCAAGCCCCCCGCCCCCTCCCCGCAGACATGCAGGGCAGAGCTTGTCTTCGCAGAGTGGCCTCTTTGGAAAGACTCGTGCGCAAAGGCGGACACCCATGCTCCGTGGGTTCCCTAACTGGATCGGGTGGTTTCTGTCCTGGGGTCTGGGCGGTGGCCCTACCCGGGGGGATGGGACAGTGGAGGGTCTGGCCCATGGGAGCAGAACCCGGCTGGGGGAGGCCAGGCCAGGCCAGAGGGTGGGCTCACGGCAGCCCGTGTTTATGACGTCCGGGGAGAGTGTGTGTCCTGGTGACGTTACACACATAAATACGTTTTAGCAAGAGGAGGGTGAGGACAGGGGAGGTCAAAAGCGATGGCCGGGCCAGCAGCAGCGCTGGTCTGTGTCGTTGCATGACAGGCTTTCAACCCCTCCTGCCAGACAGCTGCCCCCAGGCTGGGGACGTTCTAAACAGTCGGATGGAGGGCGGGTCCCCTTTGTGTCCCTCCCAGGGAGCAGAGGGGACCCTAATTCCTGGCCCTGGGCATCGGGCTCCGGCAACGGTCCCAAACCATTCATTATCTTCCCTGGGGGAGACGGGCCCTGCCACGTGGGTCCCGGGGGTGAGGGACACAAAGAACGTGGTGGCGAGCAGATGTCCCCCCACCGGGGAGTCAGCGCACGGCTTAATTTAGGCTCCGTGCGGATTCTGAATCACCACTCAGGCACCGCTCGGAGAGGTCAGCTTGTTTTCCGAGGGAGAAATGTCCTCGGGGATTTCTCTCCGTGTGTGTTTTCTCACGACCCCTCTCCTTCCCTCCGTGTCCCATTTCACGATGCGTCCCATCTGCCGTCACACGGGGCAGCACCCCGCCCCTCCCCCACCGTTAGCTGCTCCATGAGCCTCTCCCAGCGTCACTCATGGCCTCGATGCGGCAGCTCCCGCCTTCCCTTCCCTCCCATCTGCTGCTTCCTGGTGGCCATGGCCATGCCCCTCTCTGACCCCAGTGAGCTTGGCACCGCCCCAGGGAGCTGCCGGAGCACGAACGCGTCCTTCAATCGATGCACCGGACATGGCCCTAAAACGTGGTCTCTGAGAAAAATGCATCACACAGTCAGTGCACTCGGGGAAGTGGTTGTTGGTGCTTCTGGCAAATGAAGGGTGTTCTTTTCTGGGAAAAAGAAAACCAAGGTCCTCCAGGTAAAAGAAAACCAAGGTCCTCCGGAGAGTGAAGAAAGTCCCCCGACTTCCTTGACTTCGCGCGCTGTGTCTTGTGCAGGGACGCACCCCCTTGGGACTGTGCTCACCACGGAGCAGGACCAGGATGGCCCTCCGTCCCCACATCCGGACAAGAGAGGCAAACAGGTGACTCAAGCCAGGTCAGCTTCCCGCAGCCTGAGGGGCCCCTTCCCTGTGACCTGCTGGAAAGAGGAACCCGGAAAGCAAGCAGCCTCCCATGGGGACACGTCACAGGTGCACGGGGACAGTCAACACGCTCAAAACACCCTATCTGTTTGGGTCAAGGAAAAGCCCACCTGCTTTGTGAGGGTCATGGATAGTCCCAGGGGCATGGCTGGGAGATCCCTGGGCTTTGTCCCCAGTTCGACTGCTGGTCCCAGGGAGGGCCAGTGGACCCAGCACACGTGTTCAGTGGGGAGTCCCACAGTGAGAGGGGACAGCCCCACTGAGAACGTGCTCTTAGGGTGCTGGGGGTCGGGGGTTGCTATCTTCCCCCATGCTCTCTGCCTCCCCTTGCCTCTATTCTCAGCGGGGCTGGTCGTCCAGGGAGGGGAGCCCACACGGCAGGTGGGTGGGACAGGGCTCCTACTCCTAGCCTGGGGGAGGACTGGGACCCCGGCTGTGAGTGGCGGTCATGGCCACCCGGCGGCTTGGCTGGTGGAGTGGACACGGTGAGAGCCCCCAGCCCGAGCGGATGCCCGGAGGGCCGTTGTCAGCTCCAGGGGCTCTGCTCCCTTGGCCATGACCATGGGGCGGCAGCCCTGTGCGGGCGCTGTGTCTTTCTCTGGGGTCTTGAAGCCAACTGCCAGGGACAGACCCGTGGGCAGGAAGTGGAGGTGCCTATGGCGGGACCTGGAAGGCGGGCTGAGTGAGGGCCGTTGTGGCAGGGGCGGCTCGGGGCACACTGGCCATTGCTGTCCTGGGCAGTATGTCCGGAGATGCTGCCACCATGGCCGAGGCCAGCTTCCCCTCGGGAGCCCCCCATCTCCCCGTAAGTGGGGACATGGTGGCGCCCGTCCTGTTGCTGGGCTCCGGGCTGGGTGCCCTGTCCTGGCCGAGCCGAGCCCCAGGCTGCCGCCCACTCCTGGGCATGGGCAGAGAGAGGCTCAAAGGCAGCGGGCCCAGAGCCCGGCCAGCCGCGCCAAACCCTGGAAAAATCACCTGGGGGCTGCGGGAAACCGGCAGCGGCCTCTCCTCGTGAATAATGCATGAGGACGGAGGACTTCCCGGGCCTGGTGCCAGCTCCGCCGGCAGCCCAGCCGCCCGCTGAAGGCCAAGTTACAGCCAAGGAGGGGAGGAGGAGGAGGCTGGGGTGGGGGATGGAGGAGGGGAGCGTGTGTAGAGCGGGGCAACAAGGGTCAGGGTGGCCCCGGGTCAGACCGGTCCAGGAGGCTGGCGTCGCCCCCGTGGATGTCACGGCCATTGGCCAAGATGCGTCTGATGCCATGTGGGGACGCCAAGGCTGTTCTGGCCTCCCAGGGAGGAGGGCCTTCTGCTCATGGCTAGCCGGGGCCGGACTGAGCTCAGTGACTCTGTCCCTGTTCAGGGACGTCTGGGAGGGAAATGCGGCCCTGGGGGCTGTGGGGGCTGTGTTCAGCGGGGGGGAGTCGACAGATCCCACCCTGGGGTCTCTGGGTCAGGCAGGGGTGGCCCAGGGCTGCACAGCCTGGCAGAGACACCCCACCCACCACCCTGGGGGGCATGCGGGAGGCTGGCAGGTCTTGTTTTTCCTGTGCTTGTCTTCTTTCATTACTTTCCGATCAAAAGCTTCATTTAAAAGCACACTCTGAACTCTGCGGGGAGCCCAGAGGTGGGAGGGGGCCGCGTGGGCAGGGGGAGGGCAGAGGATCTGGCAGGGCAGGGAGGCTGCTCTGTTTGGCACTGCGAGGGCAGACACGGGTCATCAGACTTTCACCCGAACCCACAGAACTCACACCTCCAGGAGCGATCCTGACGTCAGCCCCAGCCTCTGCAGGGCGATGACGTCAGCTGGCCCATCGATCTCGGCGACTCCCTCGTGGCAAGTGTGTCGCTCTGCCGGGGTCGGGGGAGGCTGCTGGGGCCGGGGGTGGGGGGCGGGCATGGGAAATCGGTACCGGGCTTATTTCGGCTGGGAACCTAAAACTGCTCTAAAAAATAGTCTTTTTTTTTTTTTTTTTAAGCGTTTATCTGCAATCCTTCAAAATGCCTCTTTCCCTAAAAATTCAAATGTATTTCATTATTAAAACACCGGACATTTATTTTAGTGTTTAAATCTCTGCAACATCCCCTGTGACGGCAAGACTTGTTCTCATTCTGTTTGAGACGAGAGTAAGCCCAGGGAGCAGCCACACGGGCCCTCGTGTCCTTGGGGAACAGCCAAGTTGGGGGCCCCTGGCTCCGCTGCCGGCAGACTTCCCGACACACCTCATTCTACCTTCCACCATTCCAGAAGCTTCCTTGACTCTGCTGCGTCACTCAGGGCCTGCACAGCAGCAGATCCAGGTTTCGTGGGCCTGAAGCTTTCACACTTCGGGGCACTGTTCCAAGAAAAAGAATACAAAATTATAACCACAAAATGTAGGTGCAAAAGTGCCTATTCGGAATGAGAAAAGAAATCCTAGCAAAGCCTTATATTTTAAATTCCATGTACATGACGAAATCTAGGAAAATTGTCGATCACTTGACACACCTAATTCCCTTTTTTTCTCCCTTTCAACTGGACACTGAGGTTGTCTCTCCATGGGGCAATAATGTCATAATGTTGCAGCATTTCCTATTTAAAAAAATCTATAAAGAGAATAAAAAGATAATTCAGGCTCTCCTATTGCATGGTTGATCAAGATTTGTTTCTAATTATTTATACAAAACTTCTTTCCTGATGACGTTGAACCCATTTCCAGGATAATCAAATACAGGGACCCCGGCCGAGGTGTTCTTCTTTGTCTTTATATGAGCTGTCAGGTTCGGAGAATGTTCTACAGACCAGCTCTGGCACATTCCCAAGCTCACACGTTTCCAGAACCAGGACCCACGGACACGGGGGCATCCAGACTCGACCTCTCACCCTGTGGCCACTGAGGCCAGGGTGGCCGAGGGTGGAGTGACCGGATGGCCACAACCCAGGTGTGCCGCCCAGACGTGGGCATGACCCACCAGTATAGACATCCGCTCTACCAAGCCAGCTGTGGCCCCAACTCTGTGCCCCCCAAATGCCTGTGGCTCCCGTGAGGCCCCAGGGGGGCCATATCTGGAGTGGGGAGGGGTCCGGAGCGGAGAGAGCGAGGGGGTAAATGGTCATGATGGGAATGTGTCATTTTTGCAAAGTTTCTGCCAGCTCGGGAGGAGCCAGGTCCCTCGCCCCGTGTCAGAGACCATGCCCTCTGGGTGGGTCTGAGCCCACAAACCAGACCAGTCGGGTCACCCTGAAACGAGAAGCTACGGAGCGCTCCCGGGGTGTGGGGACAGCCCGTCGGGGACGGCCTGCCCAGAACAGAGCCTCGGGCCTCTCCGGGCTCCGGAGGACTTTGCTCCTGGCTCTTCAAGGAAACCGCAGCCCGGGTCTGTGGGTGGCGCATCGTGGGGATGTCTGGACCCAAGCCCACGTGCCGGTCTGCTGACGACAGCAAGAGTGGTCGTGACGGGACTGGTCAGTCCAGGACGTTCTCAGGAAGCGCCACTCCTGCCCCTCCTGGCGTCCCCTGAACAAGGGTGATGGTCACCCACGAGACCACACAGAGTGTGAGAAGCTGCTTCCTACCCCCGAGAGCGGCATGCCCTGCCACCCCCAGCAGCAAAATTGTACTAACTCCCGAGGGTGACGGGGAGAGATGTGAGCAGGGACCAAACAGAGAGAAAACTTGAGAAAGAGTTGGGAGTGCCTTCCCGGGCCCGTCACCCCAGGCTTGGGGACAACGGGTGAGCCGGGAAGGCAGGGGCCAAGGTAGGCTCCCTGTGGTATGTAGGAAGGGATCCCTGGCCCAGGGCCCCGCGCTCTGGTTGTGATGCCGTGAGGCCGGTCATCAAAGGGGCGGGCCTGGTGCCCCACGTCAGAGGATAGGCAGTTTCCTCCCCTCCTGCCCCAGGTGTGTCGGCGACAGCTGCCCTCCTCGACCCACCCCGTGGGGACTTGCTCTCTGAACACCCCCTGCTGCAAGGGCAGATCCTGACCAGCGTCTGTCCCCACTGCCCGGGGCAGTACGGTCACGTGTGTGGGGAGCCGAGGGCAAGGTATGCCAGAGCATCTGCTTCTATATTCAATCAACAAACACGCATCGTGTGACTTCCCTGTGCGGGCACTAGGCACTCACAGTATAGCAGCGAGCAGAGTGGACACCCCTGCTTAGGAGTGTCCGTCTGGTCACAGAGCGGACACTGACCCCCGACGTGGCGCACACACATGCGGCATTTCCAGCTGCAACGAGCGCTGCTCAGGGGCAGAATACAGGGGTCTGGTGTCATGGGGAGACTTGTCTCATCTTCCCGACGACGGACACTTGAGGTCACAGGATGGGGGATGAGCTGAGTGGAGACCAGGCATGGCGGGGGCAGAGGGTGCGGGAAGGGGAACCCACCTGGCAAAGGCCGTGGGGCTTGGCGGTAGCGATGGTCAGGAGCTGGAGGGCTGGTGGCCTCCGGGCAGAGAACCCGCTGTGTGGGGCTGTGAGGGGCTTACTGCCTGCGGTGTGGGCAGCCATCCCAGCGGCAGGCTCTGCTCGTGGAGCTGCTCCGCGGACGTGCTCGGAGTCAGGGAGCGCCATCCTGCGCCCCCCAACTGAGAGCGCTCCGGCATGCGCCGGGGAGGATGGCAAAGCCCTGGCCAGGGGTCAGCAGAGCGACAGGTGAGCATGCAGGCTTCCATCCGTGCGAGCTGGTCTGTCCCGGGTGTGAGGTGAGGAAGAGGAAGGAACCAGGATAGGCCTCTCCCTCTAGACCAACAGGCTGGAAACAGGCCCTCATGCGTCCCAACAGGTCAAGTCATGCTAAGGTCACCAATAGCCCCAAGCCCTCTGAGGCTTATGACCCCATCTTTATCTCACTCAGGGACCCTCCCAAAACACGCAGTGGCCATGGCAGGGAGGCTGGGGGGGACTCGGGGATGGTGCCAGCTTCCACAGGCTGTCCCGCAGAGGTCGTGTATCACTCACCCACTCCCAATGGCCAGAGGAGGCGCACGCTGGGACGGAAGTCGGATGGAGAGTGGAACGTTTGGATGGGCCATCCCTGGGGCTGGTGGGGTTGGAGGAAGAGTCAGGGGAGGGGTGCCGAGTGGGCTGATCTCAAGGAGGACTCTCAGAGCTGAGACCCCCCACCCCGGCCCCGACAGCCGCAGCTGAGGCCGCCGATGGAGACTCCAGGTTCAGAAGTGGACACAGATTTGAGTCGGCCAAGGACTCAGAGGAGGTAGGAACCAGGCAGCGAGAGGAAAGCCAGATGAGGAGATCAGGGGTTTTGTTCTTTTATTGTCAATGTGGTCTTGTTGTTTTTAATATAAAGAAGACCTCTACCTTCTGAGTGGACCAGAGGGGTCAGCCAGTCGCTTAGTTACCTAACAGAAGAAAGAGTGCACGCCTCTGGGGGAAAGCCATACTCACCCCACTGCCTGCAGTTCCTTTAGCCATAATGCCCAGAAGACAATAACAGACTCTGAGACATGAGAAGTAGGAAAATCTGACCCTTGATCAAGAGGGAATATTTGGCATGAGAAGCAGACTCACATGACCCAGATGTTAGTTATTGAACGAGGACTTTAGAATAACTCTTACAAATACGCTAAAGAATTTGGAGAAACATATAAAATGAACTAAAGGATGGAGAATTTCAACCGAGAAATGGGATCTCTGAAAGGGAACCAAAGGCACTCTACGGCTGAAATTTCGGTGCCTAAACGGGTGGGAGAGAGTGTAGCCAGAAGAAAGAGGGAGACACAAACCAGCATTCTGGACGTGTGCCTGAGTGCCAGAGACTAACTATGAGCGCGGGACGTCACATCTTTTAGGCATTGGATTTATGTGCATTCAACAATACAGTTTGGGCAAACACAAGTCAATAAAAATTATCCAAAGGGAGGCAGAGACAGAGAGGAAATGGAGATGAAAAGGACGGAATTTAGGGACTTACGAGAAAATCACAAATAAGCTATCATCCAAGCTTCCATGTAATCGGCATCCCAGAAGAAGAGATTGAAAATGGGACAGAATAAATATTTGAAGAGATGACGGCTGAGGATTTCTCCAAAACTGATAAAAGACATCATCCCATAGATTTAGGAAACACTGCAAATTCCAAAGAAGATCAAGGCAAAGAAAACCATGCCCAGGCACATTAAAGGGAAACTGCGAAGAACTAAAAATACGGAAAAAACCTGAGAAGCTTCCAGAGAAAATGACACGTTGCCTCCTGGGGAAGAACAGTAAGAATGACAAGTGCCTTCCTGTTAAGAACAACGGAAGCCAGAAACAATTTAATATATCTTCCAAGTGTTGAAGGAAAGAACTCTCAACCTAGAATTCCATACCCAGTGAAAACATCCTTCTAAAATGAATACAAAAACGAAGGTATTTCCAGACAAACAAAAGCTGAAGGAATTTATTACCAGTAGACAGACCTACACAATGAAACCACAACAGAGGAAGCTCTTCAGGCTGAAGGAAAGCAATCCCAGCTGCGAACATTGATCTGTAGGAAGGCAGAGACAGAGCCCCAGAAAAGTCTGGAAAGGAGGGACAAAGGATAAAAGAGAAGGTGGGACAACTGAAGAAGCAAATAGCAAGTGGGAGCTCCGAAGCCAACCGTGTCCCTGATTACATTAAATGTAAATGGACTAGACATTCGAGTGGAAAGACAGAGCTTATCTGACTGGCTAAGAAAACCAAGACTCAACCGTATGTTCTTGCTAAGAGACACGGGTTAAATACTAGAACACAAAGAGGTTGAAAGTAATGGATAGGGAAAGACACAGTGTCCACTCTAACCACGAGAAAGCTGACGAGGCCGCTTTAATTCCGGAAGAGTCCACCTCAGGACAAGGGCAACCCCCGAGCTACAGAGGGATGTTTCTGCCCGAGCAAGGTGTTGACTCATCAGGGAGAGGAGGAAGACATGCTCAGGATGTCTGCAGACGTAGGCAAAGAGCCTGAGGGCAGTTTGCAGATGACAGAAAGAGTGAGTGACGTGGGTCGGAGTCCCAGGGAAGAGGGAGGCTTGGAAGGGAGACAGGCTCACCTGCCTTCAAGAAAGGAATGAGGAAGAGACACAGAGAATGACTAGCAGGAGAGGAAGCCCATCCGAAGGCGGAGAGTGTGTTGGCGGGGTTTGAGCAATAATGGTGATCTCATTTACAAAGTAGGCATCAAGGTCATTTTCTAGGTCGTCTGTGGGGTCTTCCTCATTGGGCATAAATGAAAAGAGGAGGGAGGATATCTGAACTCCCTCCACTAGCCCCTCTGCAAGTACTCACTGGTACCCACTGTCTATCCAGGAGAGGGCTGGGGGCCGGGACCCAGGGCTAAATGCTGGATGTGCTCACCATGCTGATTCTGATTCCCAAGCTGAGTCCCTCCACCCCCAGGCCACCCACCTACCTGTGTGACCTTGGAGGAGCCTTGGCCTCCCTGGCCTTCAGTTTTCTTCTCTGGGTACGGGGTACTTCCTGGGGCTGGAATGGAGCCTTTGATTCTAAATCAGGAAGGTCTGAGCCTGCCCCTCAGAGGGCCCATCTAGGAAGCAGGTCCAGTCACTGGCCTCGCACCTTCTGGGACGGCCCTGTTCAGGCGGCAAGGCAGGTTGGGCTGACCTGGACCCGGGTGGGCAGGCCTTGGAGGATCCGGATGGGGAGTTCAGACAGGGCAGAGGGTGAGTGGAAACCCAGCTTTGGCTGATGTGTGACCTGGTAGCTTTGAGTGGGGGGTAAGCGGAAAGCCTAGTTGTGTGTGTGTGTGTGTGTCCGTGTCCACAGTGGGTGTGTGA
This sequence comes from Enhydra lutris kenyoni, assembly GCF_002288905.1. Taxonomy (NCBI): domain Eukaryota; kingdom Metazoa; phylum Chordata; class Mammalia; order Carnivora; family Mustelidae; genus Enhydra; species Enhydra lutris. The sequence continues at coordinate 13,300,013 of NW_019154127.1, forward strand.
CAGGTGTGTGCTTACGTCCACGCAGGGTCTGCCCGCCCACAGGCCTCTCCGGCTGATGCCCCTCCTTCCCTCAGCCCTACCAGCAGCTTTCTGGACTTCCAGCTCCTTCTCTGAGAGGGCGGCATGCTCCCTTGTCCTCAGGATGGGGCTCCTCCCGGCACCCCAGCACCGGTGCTTTGGCCCCCGTGCGTGCCTGCTCTCGGGTGGGGTGGGACCCCTCCAGTCAGCCACACATAGAACAGTGAACGGCTCAGAGGGGTCCCTCGAGGCAGCCCAGGCAACTGTAGCGGCCTGCCTCCCCCACACCCGTCCCTTCCGGCGGCCGCCCAGACCGTCCCAGGGTTCGGTTGCGCGTCCCCAACCAGGTTGATGGAGAAGCACCAAGAAGTGGAGCCCGCCCCTTGTTCCCTTTCCAGGGGACCCGGTCCTGGGAGACTGGGGAGGTCTGCGCTCCGGGGTGCCCCGGGGACAGGTGCTGGGCAACCTCAGACGGGTAGCTGAACATAGTGAGCCCCCGCCACACAACGGGGGGTAGGAGGGTAGGGGTGGGCGACAGGAGGAAGCCCCCAGCGCAGCACCAGGTCAAGGAGCATTTGCTGCCCTCCCTCTGTTTATCAGATGGGATAACACGGGCCCCATGGTCCGACCTGATGCAGCCTCTTCTGGAAGGATCCACACTGACCCTGAGGCCTTTTCTGCCTCAGAGGTTGCCTGCCCTCCAGAGCACTGCCCGGGGCGGGGGCTGGCACAGGTGAGCAGACGGACAGTGGCTGCTGTGTCCCTCCGGACGGCCCTCCCACCATGCCAGGGACCGCCGCCATGCCGCGTCCTGGCCTGGGGGGGTCAGGCCCTTCACGGGTACCGCTGTTTACTGGGCTTCTGCTGGGGTCTGCCAGGGGCTGGCCCCGGGCTCCAGTGGGCAGCGAGCCTCACAGGTGCCTGCCTGCATGGGGTTCATTCTCGGTGGGAGATGGCCCTGCTCAGATGACCACAGACACCCAGGCTTTCACTGTGTGCCACGCCCCTCGAGGGCAGAAACCAGACACCGGCCTCGGGGCACAGCAGGGAGATCCTCTTCCTGGTGCAGAATTTTCCACGGGTCTCACTGAACTACTCACTCATCAAGGCGAACGCTGTTTTAGGGCAACACTCTTAAAAATCAAAATGAATTAAAAAAACTCATAGTGAACGAAATATCAAACTTTAATCTTTTTATTATTTTTTAATATTTTATTTATGCATTTGACAGACAGACACAGCAGGAGAGGGAACACAAGCAGGGGGAGAGGCAGAGGGAGAGGGAGAAGCAGGCTTCTCGCCGAGCAGGGAGCCCTATGCTGGGCTTGATCCCAGGACCCCGGGATCACGACCTGAGCCAAAGGCAGACGTCCAACCAACGGAGCCATCCAGGGTCCCCCAAAATGCCAAACTTTTTTTAACAAAGGCAGGCTCCACCCCTGCTGCCCATGGGGAAACTGGGCCCCTCTGTGGTTCCCCAGCAAGGCACCGAGCCCCGGAATCCCTGCCAGGAGGAGAGTGTGCCTCCCTCCTCCTGAGGGAAAGCGATCTGCCGGGGACGGGGTAAGGAAATCCTTCCCCCGGGGGCAGGGGCCGAGCCCCTCTGCCCCTCTCCCTGCTGGAACATGGCTCCTGGAGCCCCAGAGGCCACACGTCCCGCATGCTCAGAAGGGGCTGAGCGGGCGGTGCTTGAACTGGGTCCTCCCTTCTCACATGTTGGTCCCTGGAACAAGGACACGTGAAGGTTGACCATTAGTCCTGAGAAAGCAGAAAGGAGTTGCGGTGCCTCTGACCGCATTTTCTTCATAAAACGTCCTCTGCCGGTCCCTGGCGCTCTTGCGAGTAGATGGAGGAGCAGGTGGGAGCTGCCTGCGGGTTCCTCCAGCCGGGAAAGGTCTGGAAAGTCCCTTCCAACGGCCGTGGGCTGGGTCTTGGCTCGGGTGAGGGCTAGCTGGGCTGCGCCTGGGCCGGACGAGAAATTCGTTCCAACCCGGGTCACTTGGGAAGCGTTTCATAAAGAAGCTGTTTGCAGGGGTATAGACAGATGGGGGTGTCCTTGGGGCGGGGGGTGGGCCCGGGCGGTACGGGACCTTGGGAGCCTGGGAGGGCGGTGTACGCGGCTGCCGTGTCTGTCAGGGCTCTCCAGAGAAACATGCGCACACGCACACGCACACACGCGCGCACACGCACACGCACACGCGCACACACGCGGAAGGGGAGTCCGCCCTGGCCGGGCAACGCTTCACCCCAGAACTTAGCAGCCGAAACATCAAGCGTTCATTACCGCCGGGGTCTGTGGCTCAGGGATTTGGGAATTCGGACTCAGGGCTGAGCCAGAGCTTGCCATGAAGATGTCAGACAGGCTCGTGTCACCGGACGCTGTCACCGGGGCGGGAGGCTCTGTTCTCGAGAGCACGGGTTCCACCACTGCGGGCAGGGACCACCACTCCTTGCCGCGGGGCCGCCCCACAGAGCTGCTTACACGACAGCTGGTGTCCCCCGGAGACAGGGATCTGAGACGGAGTAGGGTGGAAACCGCTGCACCTGTGACCGAGTCTCAGGTGTCCTGTCCCATTGCACAAAGCAGCCCGATGCCACAAGAGCACCAGCACCGGGGGTGGGGGGGCGTGGGGTCGCCTCAGGAACTAGCAACGGCCCCGCGAGCACCAGGACCGTGAGCAAGACTTTGCATGAGGTTCTCACTCGAGCCCTGGAACTGGGGACCAGGGGTGCATGCAGCAGCTGAGCCTCCCTGACCCTCCCATGCCCCCCACACCGCACACCCATGCCAGGAGGCCCTCCAGGGATGCACACTTCCCACGGGCCCTCTTGCAGCTGACTCACTGGACGAGCCCTGGGGCCCACCCCCACCCAGTCTGGGACCGAGCTGGGGACCTCGGGGCGGCCAGCGCCCGAGAGTGGAGGCGGCCTGGAGGGTGGAGGGCGGACACGCCTGCACCTCTCCTCCGAGCCCCATGTGACACACCCTCACTCTGGGGGGTGCACTGGGAGGGATGAGAAGCTGCTTTGGACAGTGGACAGCACTGGGACAGTCCAAAAGGATGGGGTGGGGTGGGGTCTTCGGGGGGGGGGCTTGGAAGCGGCTGTGGGCCCAAACGAAACCATTCTGTGTTCACGCCAAGCTGAGGCTCCGCGACCGTCGCACACAGAGAAAGAACGCGGCTGTCGTGGGCCCACTGCTCTCCTGCACTTGCTGGACTGGGGAGGAGCTGGGACAGCTAGAGGGAGCACATGTGTCTGTGGTTTAGGTGAAGAAAAAGAGAGGGTGATGACAGCAGGGTGAGCTGGAGGCCTGCGTGAGTGCCGCACACCCTGCCCCACTGTTCCCTGCAGTCAGAGGACCCCTGTGGGGCGCAGTGGGGTGGGGGCTCTCTTGACCCTTGAGGAGGAAGGAAGGCCTCGGAAGCAGCCAGCCCCAGCTGGCGGGAGCGGTGGGGGTGCCCTCATGGCTCATCAAGAACCGAATCCATCCGAACTCCTTCCCCACCCCTGACAGCAGGACGGTTGGTCCCATTAACAATGGTGGCTACAGGGGAAGTCATTTTCATGCACACTTTCAGGAAGACCTAAAAGACCTAACCCCCTTCTTCCAGAGTCTGGGACATGGTAATCTGGGATACCGATTCAGATGAACTCAAGAAGAAAATGTGTTGGCTTCCACACTGCATCACCCAGAGCGACTTCAGGCATGGCTAGATCCAGGACCCCAATTAATGACCTCAAGGCTCTGACTCTGCCAGGGCTGGCACTGGGTTTCCTGTCAGGTCTGCTGCAGTTTAATCCTTCCTCTTGAGGCCACCAGAGGAGGAAGAGCCTGACCTGGGCAGCTGAGAGTCTTCCCAAAGATGACTTTTGTCTTTTTATAACTCCCCAGAGACCATGTGCTCCATTCTCTAAGGCCCAGAAGCCCCTAAGGGCAAGAGGGGTGGTTGCCAGTGAAGAAAGTTCATACCCATCTATGTGCCAAGCATGGGGCAAGGGGCTGCGGGTACAGAGACACTTAAAACGCACAAGGCTCCTGTGAGGAACTCACCCGTCCTGCTGGCGATACTACTCAGCCTCCCTCTCCCCTCCACCAGACAGCAAACCTCTCTCCTTCCTAAAGGGCTAAGCTTATCCAGTATAAGGACAGATGTGTATCTCATCTGCCAGCCACAGTGGTTGGCTCTGGGGTGCACACCTCACCCAAGCCATACCATGAGCACCCCCTCTGGAACTGGTTTACGGAGTGACCAGAAAATCAACATCTTCCTACTCGGGGCTGCTAACTTGGTAGGAGGCAAATGTGGGATTGTCAAAGGTCACCTTTACCCCGTGGGGAGAGAGTTGACACCCACAACGGAGTCAATAAGAGACAAGCAGAACCAAGACATGGAGAGATAGGCAGACCTTGAGACCGTGATTTGTGCTCCTGGATCCAGCCAAGCCTGAAGCTGCTCCTGGGAGATGTAGTTAATGTAAGCTAATGAATTCCTTTTTTATGTTCATTTGAATGGAGATTCTGAGCCGAGAAAGTTCCTTCTTTCTTTTTTTCTTATTAACATAAAATGTATCATTTTCTTCAGGGGTACCGGTCTATGAATCATCAGTCTTACACAATTCACTTACCCTCCCCAGTGTCCATCCCCCAGCCACCCCATCCTTCCCACCTCTCTCCGCTCCAGCAACCCTCAGTTTGTTTCCTGAGATTAAGAGTCTCTTAGGGTTTGTCTCCCTCTCTGGTTTCATCTTGTTCCATTTTTCCCTCCCTTCCCCTATGATCCTCTGTCTTGTTTCTCAAATTCCTCAAATCAATGAGATCATATAATAATTGTCTTTCTCTGATTGACTTATTTCACTCAGCATAATACCCTCTAGTTCCAGCCATGTCGTTGCAAATGGCAAGATTTTCTTTTTTGATGGCTGAGTAATATTCTGTTGTATATATGAACCTCATTTTCTCAATCTGTTCATCTGCCGATGGACATCCGGGCTCTTCCCACAGTCTGGCTGTTGTGGACATCACTGCTATGAACATTCGGGTGCACGTGCCCCTTCAGGTCACTCCATTTGTATCTTTAGGGTAAATACCCAGTAGTGTGATCGCTGGGTCACAGGGTAGCTCTAGTTTCAACTTCTTGAGGAACCTCTGTACAGCCAGGAGAGGTCTAATATAGACACACCAACCCTCATGCAGGAACACCAGCTTAATACCAGAGTGTTCAGGAAGGAGGCATCAGGCAGAGACGCCATGGAAACAAGTGGAAGGGCACGGCCGGGTCTTGAAGGATGTGTGGGTGTGCGGGTGCCCAGGCAAGGGTTCTCAGGGTGTCCTGGCAGGAGAGTGTGTAAGCGTTGGAGAGGCTGGGGGCAGGTCAGCACAGGAAGGACAGGGGACAGGCAGGGAGTGGCGGGGTGAAGGCCAGGTGCTGCCCGCGAGGTGGGCACCCGTGCCCAGTGCTGCCTCTCTCCATCCTGGAGCCCCATGGGATTAAGCACGCACGGACGTAGCTCACGGTGACCAAACATAGTTTGCAAATCAGTCCTTGGCCTGCGTTTCCCTCCAGGAGTGCGATAGGCTGCGTGGACCTATCTCTCCCTGGAGTCCCTGCGCCCCTCCCGCTTGCTGACCCCCCAAGCAGAAAGACACCACCACGCCTTTCGGTATCTGGAAGGATCCTGATGGGTCCTCGGGAACTCGGAGTCAAGCTGCCAGGCTCCCTGCCTTTGGCTCTGAGTATGTCCCCCAAGATAAGCAAGATAAAAAGAAAGTCACCCAGGGCTCAGCGTCAAGGACGGAAGGCCACCCGAAGAGGACGGGTGTTCACGCGAAAACTGAGAATAATGTCTGTGCAGAGGATCGGCCAAGCTCAGGCCCAACGAGCCCGAGCCCATGACTCAGCCCTGAGCCCTGAGGCCCCCGAAGGCCAACCCCACGGGCCCGGGAACCCGCGCACTGAGCTGCGACCCCAGCCCCGGGGCCGAGGGGACGGTGAGCTTTAGGGGAGCCTGCGCAGGGCAGAGTGCCCCCTCTGCCTCCTTGGGGCTCTGCTCCCCCGCTGGCCGCTGGCCGGGCCAGCTCTCCCCACAGCGCCTTCCTTGAAGCAGGTCTCTGTGATAACATCTGACAATCAATGAAGGCTCCCGGGAGCACTGTTTACAGTAAACTTTCATTTCCTTCTGCCTGGGCCACAGGGCTCCCCTGGGCCTGGAAAGAAGATCTGCCCGGATCTGGTTTCGGGAGCAGAGATGACTTCAGGCCTCCCCCCGTCCTGGCCTCCTCGCTCTCGCTGGACAGCCTCGCGGCCCCTGGACAGCGGAGGTCTCGGCCTCGGGACAGTGTGCGCGTGCACACACACACACAAGTGTACACGCACGCACGCGTGCTTACACACACACGTGCACGCACACACACGTGAACATGCACACACACGCTCGCACAAAGTGCTCTCCTTCGTGGTGGGGCTGGCGCAGCTCATGCCTCCCAGCCTGGACAGCGGCTGTCACCACCGGCAGGGGTGTCCGGGACCCTGAAACACAGGGGCCTGCTGGGCCAGGGGAAGCAGGGCCCGAGGGGACAGATGCGCCCACGGAGGGCGAGAGCCCGCCGAGCTGCAGAGCTGTCCCCAGCTCCCAGGAGCCTGACCCGAGTCGCACAGGCCAACACAACTGGTGAGCCTGGTAGGTCTGAGTCACCAGACCTCTCGGGTTTCCTCCTCCGCAGCTTGGGGACAAAATATTTTCTTCTGAAGCCTGCGGTGGTGACCAAGTCAGAGCAAGTAGGGAGACGGGTTCTGGGCCTGCTGGCACCCAGGTCCGTGCACGCGCGCACACACACACGCGCACACGTGTGTGGACAGAAGCTGGCCGGAGGATGCTCGCCCCGCTTGGGGTGACACGGAGGACTCGGGTGCCGGGGCCCGTGAGGGGCGCAGGGTGCAGCACCAACGCCCTCTCCTCTGCTTCCCGCAGGCTGAGCCCCAGGGCTCAGCTTCCTCATCCAGGCCCTGGAGACACCAACCCTGCCCCCTCGAGTGGGCGTGAGGGTGAGTCACGGCGTGGGACAGCCGGCACCTCACCAGAGGGCATCTTGGGGGCAGAGAGGAGCACGGGGGTCCCGCGCCCTGCTAGCCTCCAGGACCCCCTGGCCGGTGGCGGCCCCACAGCCACTCCTCCCCGGCGCTAGCCTTTGTTTCCCTGCAGCTCCCCAGGCCCTTCCTGGGAGTTCCCTGCTGTCCTGACCCTGCCACATCCCAGGAGCCGTCTCTCCAGCTGCCCTGGGCTCAAGGACGTCGTGGAAGAAGGCTTTCCTCTCGGAGCCACAATAATAAGGGTGTTTTCAGTGCTGCCCCCCAGGAGCAGACGGGCTCCTTCACTACAGGCATCCCCTCTCTCCGCCCATCGTCCCCTCTGCGCCACGTCCCATCCTCGGTGTCCCACAGAGGAGCAGCTCCGTGGGGCCAGTGGCACGAGCCCCGCCGCACAGGGGAGCCGGAAGCCCGGGGCGGTGTGACTGGGGAGCGGCCTCGAGACACCCGCCGGCTCTCCCCAGCAGCCCAGCGAGCGGTCTCCGTGTGTGTCCCCGGATCTGGCCACGAAAGCGCTGGGTGCCCGAGGGAAGAGCAGCCCAGCACCCGTTGTCCCCACGGCCACCTCCCGTGTCCCGGGCACTTGTGACTCTGCGGCGCGGGAAGCCGCTTCCTTCTTGTGTTTTAGCTTCCCTTTTTCCCAAGGAAGGGACGACCACCTGCCCTCGGCCCAGCGCGGCCCTCCCCAAGGACAGCTGCGTTCCCAGGCCTGGCTTGGAAGGAGCCTGGCACCCAGGGGCAGCGGGGAGTTTCGGGACTCAGTGTCCTTCTTGTGTACAAGTCAAGAGACATGTCACCAGCCCCCGGAGAAGGGACCATCGAGTCTGGTGGCAGGGGCCCCACAGCCACGCAGCAGCCTGTCCTCTCCATGGTCTCGGGGAGGTCAGCCTCCCCTCACCATCCCCAGGTCACCCCAGCATAGCCAACGGGCCCCCCAGGCCACCCCTTGAGCCTGAACCAACCAAGACAAACACCCCCCACCCCGAGCCCTCCGTGGTGACACTGGGAGGTGGCACGGGGGGCCCCGGGCCCTGCTGGGTGACTGGCCTGCTGGGCGAGCACCAGCCTCAGCCCCTGCTCGCCCGCCCCACACCCAGCTGTCCATCACCGCGGGGAACTGCGCTGGCCCCGACGTAGGCCACTCGCGCCCCCCACCTCATTGCCAGGCCTTCTGTGGTTGGTGTGGGGCAGACCATGGGCCAGGCTCTGCTCCTCCCCCGCACCCCGTTCCTCCCGAGTGGTCCTGAGTGGCCAGCTCTCCCATCACAGCCCTCCACCCACCCTTCCGGGGACCCCCCACGAGCCGGCACAGGCGCCCCTGCACCCCACCCAGCAGAGCACCCTTCGCCTGGCCTAAGCCTGCCTCAGCCCCTTAGCCCTGGGGGCAAGGCTGCCCCTTGTTGGGCAGCCCATGGCCAAGGTCCCCACAAACCCAGGAGACTCCCGGGGCCATTCCGCAGATAAAGCCTGGACCTCAGGGGAAGCTGGTTTTGCTCGGCCAGCAGCCCCGCCAAGATGGACACGGTGTTGTCTGTCCAGCAGGGAGGGGCGTCCTGTGTCCCCTGCTGGGGTCCAGCCCTCCGACGCCAAGTCAGGCACACCTGACCCCTCTCACAGGTTGGCCCAGGACAGTGCCAGGCTCCCAACTGTCCACTGATGGCTGGAGGGAGGAGAGAGGGGTCAGCAGGCAATGAGGGTTGCTTGGTCTCCCTAAAGACACCTCTGGCTCCCCACGCAGGCGGGGGGAATCCCTCCACCGCGACGATGCGTCAGGACTTCTAGACAATGTGGTCCCGGACCCTGGAGGGGGCGGGGGAATGGGGAGCATCGAAGGGTGGCCGACAGACCCCAGAGTCCCTGTGACGTCATACCAGAGGCCTGGACCCATCAGACGTGGGGACTCGCCTGCCTCGGCCTCCATGTCCTTGGCTCGTGGGCACAGCACACGCGTCTCAGCCTGTGCTCTCCCCTCCCTGCGTGTCCTAAGTCCCCTCTTCTTGTAAGGACACCAGTCCTGTGGGACGAGGGCCCACCCTGATGACATCGGCTCAACGTGGGGGCAGGCTGGGGAGCTGGAGGGGGGGACCTGGGGGAGCGAGCCTGGGGCCGCCGTCTGCTGCTCCGGCCTGGGGGGATGGGCCCTACATACTCCACGATTGGACTCAGGCCTGTGTCCCCATGTGCCACCCTGTGGGGACAAGGCCTCTGTGCTTCCAGCCTTCCGCGCGGATCGGGATAAGGCCGTGGCCCTCTGAGCGGCAGGAGAAGCCTCGGGGAAGGAGGGCTCAGCAGCCCCCCCTACCAGCCCTCTGCCCCCGCGGCTCCCACATCAGCTCCCACCAAGTCATGTGAGGGGCAAAGTGACCCGAGAACACCAGGACACAGAGGGCCTCCGACAGCACCCCTTCCCCACCCCGCTCGACCCCCTGCCCCAGACCACGGCTGGCCTCAGGCGGTCCCCACGTCACCAGGCTACAGAGGGGGTGGGGGACGTGGTTGGCATGTGTGTTGGACGTATCCCCCCGCCATCCACAGGGCCTGGCTTCACATTCCGTTCACAGGCAGCCCCACTGCCCCGTCCAAGCTTTACTGACCCTGCCCAGTCCCCCACCACACCTGCCACGCACCTGCGAACCTTATGCGACTCCTGGCCCCATGGTCCCCGGGCAGGGTGGCTGTGGCAGGTAGCACCTCGCCGACCTCTGGCTGCACAGACCCACCCCTGCACTGGGAAGCTGCAGGCACTCGGATCCCCAGGGCCAGCGCTGTGCTGCCCCTGAGAGAGGCGAAGGTCAGCACGGTCAGACAGGCCAAGCCCGCGGGGCTGTCGTGCCTAGTGCAGGAAAATTAATCACATCCCACACGTGGAGGGAACGTGCCCATTATGTGTCTTACGTGCACGGGCCCAGAATTCCGTGGGACAGGCTGTCTGCAGCTCCCGGCCCCGGGGAGTCTGGGCAGCGTCTCTGGGAGCTCTAGGCGTCTGGAAGGCTCCTGGGTGGTGGGCAGTGGGGCTCCAGGCCCTTCCAGCGGGGCTCCTAGCCTCTCCGTCCATCATCCTCTACCCGGGGAGTCCCCCTGCAAAGCCAAGACTCTGAGCCAGCTCGCTGCCTGGAGGGGCCTTGGCCGGGGCTGACGGGACAAATCGGCCGGCACTGGTGTGCCTTTCAGCCTTGGCACCTTGAGGCCAGGGACAGCCCAGCCTCGGGAAAGGCTGCCCGATGCCCATTTGGATGGTTGGACCCAGCCGAGGACCCATTTCTTGCCCCCACTCGCTCTGTGGGATCTTCTGATCACCCAGTGAGAGGGGATGGACAGCGGACTGTCAAGGGACCAGGGCCAGAAGCCAGGTTCAGCGGACCCGGGCCTGACTCCAGCCCCAAGCCACTGGGCCCGGGCCCCGTCCTCTGGGGGCTGGTACCTTGGCGGCAAGTTGTCAGGGAGAAGCTTCAGAAGGTGACCAGCAGCAGCCATGCTGGCCCAGCGTCCACAGTCACGTTCTGCCCGGGCCTGCCTGGATGTGCCCCCAGGCGCCCAGGGCGCGTGCCGCCGCCAGCCGCATGGCCGGTGGGCTTGTGCAGAGGGGCCTGGAGAAGCCGTGGCCCATCGGGGCCACAGAGCATGGGGCTTGCCGCCTCAACGCACCTCCCCAGGCCCATCTGAGCAAGCAAAGGCCCACAGACGGGCGCGGCCCAACCTCTGTGCCAGGCTAGGAGGAACCCCCGTCCTCACTGAGACTTCACCTCTGTAGCCGTCGGTGGGAGCCACTGTGCTTGCAAACTTCTGCCGTTGTTGTCGGAAACATAAGTCCCAGCCAACACTGCTCTACTGAACACAGTAAAAGTGGGCGGCTTTGTTGAAGCCCACGGCCTCCCTGTGTGGCATGGGGTCACATGTCCAAGGTGACCCACAGGAGGTGGAAAGGGCAGAGGGGTGACACAGTCCCTCTCGTTGGGGAAATGGAGACACAGCCCAGCAGGAGACACGCAAAGAGGACAGGACCGAGGAGCGAAGGAGAGACAGCCCTGGGGTGAGGGGGAAGACGGCAGACGGGGACCCAGTATGCTGGTTACGTTCACCGTTAAAGGGGCAGAGATGGCCGGGCCGTGTTCACCTCCAAGACCCCTGAGGGCAGTCTACAGGAAGTACGAGCACGGGTGGAAAAGCAGCCGGCACGCACGCCGACCACATGGGAGCCCGACGGGCTGTGTTAACGTCGGGGCAGACTCTGGAACAAGGAGGATCCCCGAGGAGACAGACGGGCCGTCCACGACGAAGACACGGTCAATTCCTCAAGAAGAGGGAACGGTCCTAAAACGCATGGAGCTGATAAGGGACGGTTCCTGTGTGTGGGCGGCGGAGACGGACGGACAAATACCCCCAGGAGCCCAACGACACTCCGCACACTTGGGTCTTAACAACAAATAAGAAAGAAGACGGAGAAGCAGGAGGCGGAGAGCACGCGGGCAGCGGTGTCCCCCAGCGCGCTGCCCGTGCTCCCGGAGCGCGCCCCCCGACAGCCCGGGACACGCGCGCGCGCGCCCGCCTCCCCCTGGGACGGACCCATGTGCGGCCCGCACCAGGCTCCGCGCCTGGGGCACGTGGCTACAGATTCCGCAGACAGCTAGAGGAGGCCGGGAGGTGACTGCGAGCCTCAGGAAGAAATCCGACAGCCCAGGGGAAATGCGCAATTGCCTTGAAAAACACAAACGTCCAAAGCTTGCTCGGAAATGGAAGAGGGACTCTGCTTGGCTCTCGGTGCAGCTGTGAGACTGTGGGATTGACAGCCTCCCCGCAGAGCAGGCCTCGCCCCACCTGCTCCCTCCGATGCTCTCCCTCAAACCTCTGGGGAAGAAAGAACACCAACCCCACGCAGACAGACTCGGTGCGGGTGACAGAGAAGGACGAGCTGACTCTGAAATGTGTAGGGAAGGGGCGCCTGGGGCTCCGTCCGTGAAGCCTCTGGCTTCGGCTCAGGTCGTGATCCCGGGGTCCTGGAATCGAGTCCTGCATCAGGTTCTCTGCTCAGTGCGGAGCCTGCTTCCCCCTCTACCTGCCGCCCCGCCTACTTGTGCTCTCTTTCTCCATCAAATAAATAATAAAATTTTTTAAAAACAAATAAAATAAAGTGCGTGTGGCAGTGTGACAGCCCGGGACAAGCAGCACTAACGCCGAGACAGAACCGCAGAAGCAGACTGACACCACGCACTGTCATGAAGGCTTCAGCTATGGTAACAAAGTCATCCAGACTGTGGTGTCGCCGCCGGAGAGACGTCCCACCCAGCAGAGCTGAACAGCGTCCGGAAATGCCCCTTTGGCTCATGGTTACTTGATTTCCAACAAATGTTTCAAATTGATTCAACGGGGGCAAAGGAGAGACTTTCCAATAAATGGTTCTGGGACAGCTGGATACGCACAGAGAAAGAACAAGCCTCAGCTGTTGTCCCAGGCCACTGGCGAACTCAGCCCGGAGTGGATCACAGACGCGGACCAGAAGGGAAGCGCACAGAAAGCCTCCGGAAGGGAGCTCGGGAGAGCCTCTCAGCGCTGGTGGGGGGGGGATCTCTTAGGACACGAGATGCTCCAGAAAAGACAAAACACGTAGGACTTAGTAAAAATTAAAACTTTGAACTCCTCTCTTCCGGCGAACGACAAGTCACAGGTGGGGGAAACGTGTGTGTTCGTATGCGTGCATGTGTACGTGCATCCGCACATGCGTGTGGGTCTATGCACACGTGTAGGCGTTCATATGTACACATACACACGTCGGAGAAAGAAACGTACATGAGAACGAGGTACAGAACTCCTACAACTCAGTAATAAGAATCCGAACGATCCAATTAACAATTTGGCAAGGACTCAATAACCTTGAGAGAAACGGCCTGTAAGCATCACTCGTCCTCAGGAAAATGCAAAATAAATGCAAAACAAAGCCGTAGGAGGACACCCTGTGCGCTGTTAGAATGGCACCAGGATTGCCGGGTGCCTGGGGATGGAACCGCCAGAATGCCCCCGTGCCGCGGGCAGGTCGGTGCACGGCTGCAGCCCCTCGGTGGCTTGGGCTCAGCAGCGTCTGCTAGAGTGAGCGGCGATCATGTCCCATGACGCAGCCCTTGTGTGTCCACCTCTCCCCACCCAGGCTGAACGGGCCACGTCCACACAGACACGGGCGCAGACCCTCCCAGCAGCTACACCGGGAAGAGCCCACACCGACCGTCGGCAGGTGCGCAGCGGGCCGCCCCGGGACCAGCCGCCACGCAACCACGCGAGAGGAAGAAGCCGGGCAAACGGAGGGCAGGCGAGGCATGGCCTCTCTGTAGGAAACCCCAGAAAACGCACGACTAACCCACAGTGACAGGGAACAGGCGGGGGGAAGAGGAAGGGTCCCCGAGGACCCCGGGGGCTTTTTGGGAGAAGGTGCGCTGGTATTGGGGACAGCCGCACCCGCGGTCCAAGCTCCCTGAGCCACACCCATGGGAAGGGTGCATGGGGCTGTGTGCCAGTCGCCCACCGGCAGAGCTGCTCTGTTCTGGGGGCGCGTTTCCCTGCGGGGGCGCCCACCCTGTGCTGCTCACGGTCTTTGCTCCATGACCCAGTGGGACCCATGAACCCCAGGTTACACTTGAGCCCTGTAGCTGGAAGAGGACACACCCGGTGAAGGGAGAAAGCTCCCGAGTCCACAGTTGGAGACAAGTGGCTAAGCCTTGAGCCACGGACCCTTCTCGCTCCCTGGGGGACCACGGCCCACGCCAGGTCAGCACGCAGTAGGATCCTCTGCAGCCCAAGCCACACAGCTGCATCCAGCAGCCTGGCTGGGGACAGGCACAGGGGGGCAGCCCCCCACCCCTTCAAGGCCCCTGCCGACTCCCAGTGCCTAGAGCCTCCGCCCAGAGCAGGACGTGGTCACTGTTCCTATGCGAGCACCAGCCAGTTGCGGTCACGCGTGCTGCAGTCCCCGGGCCAGCCGCAGACCCGGACATTTCCCGGGACCCCTGCGGGTCCCAGCCTGCTGTCCTGCTGCGTCCTCTCACTCACTGTTCCGCCACAGGACGCCACTCTGCAAGCCGGGCCTCTCCCCAGGAGAACCTAGAGCCACATGTGACACGAAAGTCACCTCTCAGCCGTGTTGGTGTCCAGTTCTGTGGTCTTAAGTCCACTTGTGTTGTCACACGTCCCTCACCACTGTCTCCAGAACTTTCCATTGTTCCCGCACTGACCTCTGTCCCCGTGCAGCACTAACTTCCTGCTCCCCTGCCCCAGCCCCTGGCGCCCAGCATCCCCCTTCCAGTCTCCATGGATCCGACGGCTCTGGGCAGCCACGTCAGCGCGTCGCACGGGGATGTGTCTTTCTCTGCCTGGTTTACTGTGCTCAGTGTCATGCCCTCAAGGTCCATCCCCGTGTCCGCAGGAGGCAGAGTTCCCTCCTTCTCATGGCCCAGCACTACTCCTCGGGCCTCGTTCCTGCCCAATCACATGCTAGCAGGCCCGTGGCCATGTCCCCTCTTGGCTAGAGTCGCAGTGTGAACCCAGGGGTGCGGGGATCTGCCGGGGGTCTCTGCTTCCCGGGGCCCGCTGTCTGTGCCCACCAGCGTGCGACACGGCGACTGCTCGGTCTATCACGGAGGTGCCAGCAGCGGAGCCGGCGGCTTTCCCCACAGCGCGTCCTCTCCCACCAGCCGCGCACGGCCGGGGCCGCGCCACAGTGTTTGACAGTGGCTGTCCCAACGGGCGCAAAGAGACCAAAGAACGTTTTACCCAAAAAACATGCGCCAGGGAGTCCTTTGTTCACCCGGCAGCCCTGTTCACAGCGTGGCTAGGACTCGGTAGAGCTGATTTTGAGAGGTGGAGCGACGGGCCGTGAGAGTCTTCCAAATCCTTGAGTTGCCAGTGGATGTGCGGAGCAATTCTGGGGGAAGGCGGGAGGCGCGAATGGGGTCAGGGCAGGGGGAAGAGCTAGGTGAGCAGAGCCTGCCACCGGCTGCCCCGGGAAGGTAGGGAGAACCAGCACGGCCCAGGTGCACTGAGCCCAGGGCCGCTCCTCCTGCGCCCCGACCTGAGGCTCAGTGGCAGGCGGGTCCCCGCCTCCAGGGGAGGGGAGGCGGTGGCCGCCAGCAGGCAGGCCAGGGGGCCGCAGGCTCCTCGCGGCCGGGCTGATGCGGGAGCTGGCACTGTGCCCCCCCTTTAAGACACGAACCCCGAGAGCGGCTGGAGGAAGCAGCCGGAAGGCCGGCCTTCCCACACCGATGAAGCACACGGAGAGGCTAAGGGTTTTCGCCCAAATATTTTATTTAAATATTAAATTAAAAAACATACACCCGCTAATCATTTGGCATACATTTCTCATGTTAACATAAGAAATAAAATAATTAAACCAGTTACAGTAAAAAAACAGACTATGTACATCTCAGATCACGTAGTGCCTAGAACCAGGCGCCCAGCCTGCCCCAAGCGTGTGGGGACTATGGAGCACACGTCGCACACGCCTACACACAAGACGCAGGGACACACGACTCACAGCAAGAAAGGAAATTTCCGAGGAAGTAAAGTGCTTGTCACGGTTCTGAGGCCTTTGATCTGTGGCGTTAGAACAGCGAGGAGTGGAACGAGGGGGAGTCAGCCGAACGGCCTCTGTGGACCCCGGAGGCCTGGGCCCGGGCTGTGCCGACACCTTCCTGCCCCCAGCCCCCGTCTGCGAGCAGCAGGAGGCTTTGGTGATTTCTCAGTGGCCAGGCACGAGAACAGTCCCTTCCCCGAGGCTGGCAACAGCCACAGGCCAGTAGCAGAGGTGCTGGCGGGGTGCAGGGCCAGCATCAGGAAGCAGGGCAGACACACGGAGCCGGGCGCATGGTCCGCGGCCTCCCTGCCCGCCGGGAGCCCGGGCAGTCTTTGGCTTCTACAAATGCCCACCTTTCCCCTGTTAATACTGTAGGTCGTAAGAGCCAAAGTGAGCTGAAGGCACCTGGGTCGGGAAAGGATCAGGGGCGGACGGGTGCAGGGGGGTGAGGCGGCGGCTGCCGTGGGACGGAGCCGCCGCCCGGGGGTTCACCTGCAGGGAGGACACACCTTGTCTCCCTCCTCCACGCAGACCGGGGCTCGTGCTTTGTAACGTTACCGGAGAGGAGGATTTAAACCAGGAACACAAAGGTGTAGTAAAAAATATAAAAAATAAGTAGTGTCTGTGTTTCCTATTTATATACACGTACAACGTCTGCTCTAAAAAAGGAACGAAGCTCGAACAACACAGATCTGACCTCTCACGCCACGCTCTTGAACGGGAGCCCACCCAGCGTGGGGCCTGCAGAAGGCGGAGGACCCCAGATCGCCAGACGGCCATGGGCAGGCAGGGCAGCCAACCGGGATCCCGTGCCCGCCAGCCACACCCCTGCCATATTGCACGCTCCATCCCCGGTCGGTTGTTCTTTTTGGACCCTGATAATGAAATGCATAAAAACTTAACTAGCAGCGGAAATAAGACGGGCAGCAGGAAGAAACCTCTCCGGGCCCCTCCAAGGCACACGGGGGGTTCGAGGCCACGGGCCCCGGGCTGGATTCCCAGCCTCCCAGTCACCCACCCCCTTCCAGGCTCTTCCTGGGGGTCCTCTGAAGAATCCTGGAAACCCGACACTCGAGCAGTTGATAAAAGTTCTCATCTAAAATCGGGAACAAACCGTCCTCGGGGCTCTGATTTCAGGGTAGGGAGTTCCAGGAATTGGTCGAGTACTTTGTCCTGGGCGGGCCGACAGAGCTTTGTGGAAAGGGATGCCTAACGCAGAAGTTCACAGTTCTCGCTCTGAAGTGTAAATGTGTCGGGAAGCGGAGAATCGTTAACTAAAACAAAAGGTACTAAACACACACACGCACGCACGGCTCCCTCCGCGGCCCCCGCCACCCTCGCCGCCCCTCCCGCCGCCCCCGGCCGCCCACAGCGGCCCCGGCCCGTCCGGCCCAGCCCTGTCGCCTCGCGCCCTGCCACCCGCGGTCCCCTTCCCGTCTGCCCACCCCAACACGCCCCTCGGTTATTATTTTTCTTCAGAAAGTTTCCAGGCCCTACTCAGAGTTACATCTGCTCAGTGCAAAGAAAAAAATAAAACAAAAAAACCAACAAAAAAGCCAAAACACCGAACGTATTGCTTGTTTCGCTTCTAGAAACGTATTGGCTTCGAGTCCGGAACCGTCTTCCCATACTCCGAAATTATTGCTTCGAAGGGCCGGCGGCCCGAGCGAACGCGGGGCCCTCACTGCACCAGCACGAACGTGCCCCGCGGGCCCGTGGTCAGGTCCTCCGTCTCGCAGTCCGCCTGCGGCAGCCCCGTAGCCACAAAGCCAGGGGGCAGCGTGGCAGTGGGATGGGGGGCCGGGGCGCGGCTGATGTGCAGGTGGGTGTCCAGGAGCCGGGCTGCCGAGGCCACCGGGGAGCCCCCAGCTCGCAGGAGGTGGGCCGGCAGCAGCGGGCCAGGCCCCAGCCCCAGCTCTTTCTGGAGTCCCGACACCAGGAGGGCGCCGTCGCACGGGGCGAGGACCAGCGGGGCCGGGGGCAGCTGGGGGGCCGGCGGGCAGCTGGGCGGGCCTGCCAGGTGGTGCTGCAGCTGGAGCAACCTGGAGGGGCATGAGGGGGCGGGGAGGGGGACCAGGTCACGGCCGCCCTGTCCGCTGAGCCGCCCAGCAAGTCCTGCCGCCCGGCCCGGCGCACGCGCTCCCGGGGCTCCCCACCGCCGAGCCTCCGGCTGGAGCGGCTCCCCACGCGCCACGCTGTGCGTGACTAATCCCCTGAGCAATTCCTGACATTTCCATTCTGCGTCTGGCTTTTGCAGCAGCTGAGACGCCAACCAGACGTGACATTCTTAGTCATGGCCCCCCCGCCCCCCCACTTACGGGCGGGCCTCACAGTGAGGGCACCTGACGGCTCTCCACCTCCGCCACCCTCTACAGGGAACGAGGCCCGACCTCGCTCGCAGCCCTCCCCAGGCTGGGGGCGGTGCGCTCATCAGATCGCACGGACAAGGGGACCAGCTAGAGAGATGCGGTCACTCAAGAGAGCAGGCTGCCCGGGAGTGCTCCCGCGGGAACCCTGACGGGCGCCAAGCGCGTACCTCTGCTGGTGCAGGACCTCTTCCAGCAGGCTCCGGCCCTCCCGGCTGCTGGCCCCGCTGCCGTGCAGGCCTGGGCTCTGCGCAGGCAGCTGGAAGGCGCTCAGGCCACCCCTGGAGGCACGGCTGGAGCAGGAGGGCAGGCACACCTGGCGAGCCAGCCCCTTGATCTTGTTCAGGCCCAGAAGCCCTTTGGTCCTCGCGTTCTTCCTCAGCTGCTGTCGGAAGGCTTTCAGCCCTGGGGAGAGGGCGGGCGGCCGGGATGGTCAGCGGGTCTCCTCCCCAAGGCCGGGGAGGGGTTTGCAGACCGCGGGGAGGTGGAAGGAAGGACCCGGCGCCAATGTGAGGGGACAGATGGATGGCCTGCCTTCCTGCCGGGGTCGCAGGTACCCTCTGGTTACCTGGCCGCTTCTCGCTACAGCCCTTCCTGGGGCACAGGTACAAGTCTGGGACAGATGAGCCTCTGGGGAAGGAGGGCATGAGCACTGCCTTGGGAGAAGGGAGGGAGCCCAGGCAGGCAGATGGGAGCCACCATCTCCAAACTAGGAGGGACTGGGCATCCAAGTGTCTACTGGGCTTTTCAGACCAGCCACCAGAAGACTGGGTGAGCTTGTCCCGGAAGAGCAGAACATTTAGAATCTGGGAGCTCTGCCGCTAGGCCAGGCCCGGGTAGATGCTGGGGACATGCCATCTGCCCCAGGACAAAGCAATGCCCTCCATGGCCACAGAGCATCTATTGGGAAGGGGAAGTTTGCACAAAAGCAGAAGTCACCTTGAGTAAGCGAGGTGTCCGACGCCCTCCGGCCTTCCTGGAAGCTGATGGGGAGCAGCGTGACCCCTCCTGGGGCCCCCTGAGCCTGCAGCACTGGGGTGGCAGACTGGGCCCCCAGGAGCGGGGAGGCCAGTCTGAGCGGGGAGCAGGTGCCCACCAGCCCCTGAGCGGCCAGGCGTCCACCGAGCCCCGCCGGGCCGTCGCCTGCTGAGGTCAGGCAGCTGTCGGAGCTGGCGCCTTCCGACGGGCTCGCGGCGGAGGAAGAGATGACTATACCTGGGGAAGGAGCACGCGCTCTTGAGGGGGCCCTGATGCTCCCGAGGCCAGAAGCAGATCCCCGGGACCCAACCGTTCTCACTGGAAATCACAAGTGGCCACGGCTCTGGGAGAGGAACAGGCAGGGACACCTTCTCCGTGCCTGGCGCAGCCTCTCCCTGGCCCGTGGGTGCCCACGCAGCCTGCAGACGGGGCGGGCAGCCATACCTGCCTCCACGTGTCTACCCTCAGCCATGCTGCAGAGGGGCCCACAACGGCCAGAGGCTATCGGAGTTTGGGAGCTGTGACAATGGCCGGCCACCACGAGCGGGCAGTGGCCCCTGCAGCTGACTCGGGGTGGGGGGGTTCCCACGAGGTCACCCAGAGTCTGGACGGAGGACCTGCCCTCCCGGCCCCCAGGGGCAGCTAAACCCCACAGTCCTGCCACCAGAGGGCCATGTGCAGTCTTGTGGCATCATCTGCGTGGCCCAGGGGGGCAGAGGCGGTCAAACAAGTGACCAATCTGGACGCGTGTCATCAGAAACTGCCCAGCAAGAAACGTTCACGTCACATTGGTGGGTCAGAGCCTCAACCGTCAACCCACCACTCGGGCCACACTCCAGGCCCACGTCCCTGGCCCACGGGAACACTTACACGGAGGGGCGCACGGGGAGAAGCAGGTGGAGACCTCGGCCAGCGTGTGCCTGCGGCCCGTGCCGCCGGACAGGGGCTTCTGGGCCTCCCGCTCCTCCTCCAGGCCCGGGCCCTGCCTGACTTCCTCTCCGACGGGCGCGTCCAGCAGGCCGCTGGGGGAGACGGAGCGATGCCGGAACACTCTGTTGCAGTTGGCGTCCAGGGGGAAAAGCAAGGGCTGCAAGGGAACAGACACAGAGCAGTAACTCCCAGGGCTCCATGGGGCCTGGGCAGGGGGGACGTCACTACGGCTGGGAGAACCCCTCCCCCGACGGCCACCCGGTGAAGGTCACACACCTGGAGGGAGCTGAGGGGGTCACAGTCCGTGTCGGCCTGCAGGACAGACTGCCCCAAGGCCTGGGGCTGTGGACACAGCAGGGAGGATTGGAAAGAGTCACCGGAGAGGCCTTCCTGAAGCACCTGCGGGCAGGCAGAGGACAGACACCATCAGGCAGGCGGCTCTGGGGACCGTCACCAGCAGCGTCACAAGGAAGACCCCAGCGGCTCTGCTGTGGGGCTGACAGACGTCAGTCGCTCACTGACTGGGCTTAGGACACAGGCACCCTCCTCTCCAAGGACACATTGCACGGGGTGACCAGAAGGCATTGAGAGGCCAGATCGGGGATGGTTAAGGAACAAGTGGCCATGGGGGGGGGGTGCCTGACCCTCAGCAGAGGTAGCCAGTGCCCCCTCTGGTCCGTGGCTCACACAGGAACCACCTCCACACACACCCATGCCTAACGGGCGGGAGATATGGCCCGGGGGCCCGTGCGCTCAGTGTCTGGCTCCCAGGCCTGTCCGGGCAAGGGATGTCGGGCGGGGGTGGGGGACACCATCCAGAGCAGAGCCCGCGAAGGGGACGGTTCCCCCACCTCACAGCTGCTGAGGTCCGAGCTCCTGGGCCTTTGCGGCCGGGCGGGGCTGGGCCGGGCCGCTGGCAGGGTGGGCCGGTGGTCCTTCAGCCGCTCCAGGAGGAGGTAATAAATGGCAGCAAAGTGGTTGTAGCTGCTGTTCTGCAGGGACTGGGGGAGGTGGAGAGGAGCGGGGTCAGAGCAGGGGTCAGGGCTGGGGATTGGGGGTTGGGGGGGACAGGGAGGGGCTGGGGAGCGGGGGCGGGGCCTCGAACACTGCTCCCAGGGTTATTCTTGGGTGGCCCAGAAGGTCCTCTAGAGGAGCGGACAGCTGGCCCTTAAATTAGCCCAGGTTCCCGTTTTAACTCGATGGGAGAGCGCCCGCTTCTCACCCCCGCTTCTCGGGGGACCCGCGGGGCCGGGGCGGGCCGGGTGCTCACCTCCACGGTGCGCTGCCGGTCGATGCCGAGGCTGTGCATCACGCCCAGCACCTGCTCGTCGTAGTGGCCCAGGCTGGAGGCGTAGCCGAGCGTGGGGAAGGCCGGGCAGGGGGACCGCGGCACGGAGGGCTCGGCCTGCATCCAACGGTGCTGGCGGATCTGGGCGATGGTGATGCGCTTGGCGGGGTCCACCACCAGCATGCGGCGGATCAGGGTCTCACAGTCTGGGGGAGGGGGGGGGCCCGCTGAGCCTGGTGCAGGAGCCAGCTGCGGGCACGTGCCCACCACCCCTCGCCCGGTGCCCGCCGGAGCCCTGCTGGGGACCAGAGCCCCTTCCTGAGGGCAAATGGCCAGGGACGTGGTCTTGCTAACCGGCCCAGACAGAGGGAGACTTAAACTCTGCAGTGACTGGGCCAGCATCCCCAGTGCTGGGGCCGGTGGGGGACCCGACACCAGGCCCTTTCCAGAGGACAGCAGAGCCCAGGCACCCACATCCCCATAAGTAGGGCACAGGGAAAATGCCCAGTGGGCTGGGTTTCTCCCGCGGGCAGCTGACCCGCACACCTGACGCGGGACATGGGGCTGATCCGCACACCTGACAGCACACTCTGGCCCAGTCAGGTGGCAATTTGGGCGACCAGTTCCTCCTCCCTCTCCAAAACATTCCTCCCGGGGGACGCAACAGTCCCCGCAGCAGGCCGGCGGCGGCGCCTACCTTGAGACATGAAGAAGGGGATGCGGAAGCGGCCCTCCAGCACCCGCTGGCGCAGAGCTGGCAGGTTGGGCCCGTCGAAGGGGAGCGAGCCGCAGACCAGGACGTAGAGCACGACACCCAGGCTCTGCGAAGGACCACAGGCCGCCTGTCAGCGCCCGCGCCCCGAGCTCCGTAGCCATTCCCAAGAGCACTGGGGGCCCCGCACGCCACACACGCGGGCTCCTACCCAGATGTCCAGCTGGGGGCCTTCGTACTCCTTCCCCTCGAAGACCTCTGGGGCCGCATACGGGGGACTCCCACACCACGTGGACAGGGGCTCTCCTGACTTGTAGAAATTCCCGAACCCAAAATCTGAGGGACAAGAACACGCGCGGTGAAGTCACGGTAGAAACATCAGGGCCCGGGTTCTACAGCTGTGTGTGCGAGCGGCCCAGGGGCCCTGGGCGGTGGGCACCCCCCACCCCCGCAAGGCGGCCGGGCCCGGACCCCCTTGCCTGCCAGCTTGATGTCCATGCTGCCGTCCAGCAGCAGGTTCTCCGTCTTGAGGTCCCGGTGCACGATGTGGTGGCTGTGGCAGTACTCCACGGCCGACAGAATCTGCCAGAACTTCTTACGCGCTTCGTTCTCGCTGAGGTGCCCGTTGGAAGTCAAATAATCTGAGGAGTGACAGCCCAAAGCTAGAGCGCGACACCCCGAAGCTGGCCACCCTCTGGGGCGTGGCGAAAGAGCGCCACGGGAGCTCGGGAGGGGCGGCCCTGGAGGCTGGAGGGGCGGCTGGGGACAAGTTCCCAGGTCTGTTTTCACCAGATACCAAAAAGAGGCGTGGCTTACCGAACATTTCTCCATTCTTTGCGAACTCGGTGACGATATAAAGCATATCCTTTGTTTCCATAACCTAGAAACACAAAGACCTAACGTTCAACCCCACGGAAAGGGAACATAACCGTGGTGTGACCAGACCACTGGAACCCGTCACTTGTTAACCTTCCCAGGACGAGTGCCTCCAGTATGTTTAAGAAGGAAGAGAAAACACACACTTCTGCGTTAAAAGAACAGAGAGGGGATCCTACGCAAAACAAGAATTTAAAACATCGGAGCGGAATTCTGCACCAGCCCGCCTAGCCAGCTGCGCCAGAACCCGCCGTGTCACGGCGCTTGCCCAGCGGCCTCGCCGCCCCGAGGCCTCAGCCCCGGACACCAGGACGCCGGGAGAGCGCCGCTGCGGCTTTCCGCCCGAAGCCTGGCCCGCAGCCGCCGAGCTCACCCGGACGCCGATACCCGCTTCCCACCGGCCTCACTGACTTGGTAACTTGGGGGCTGACCGGCGGTGCCGCCAGGTGAGAAACAGAGAGCCACTCGGCCGTGTGAACAGCAACACCCAAGGTCAAACGCACCCGCCAGGTGCACGTGCTGATCCGAGAACGCGACCTCGCTCCGAAAACCCACGTTTAAGAGGCTTTCAGAGACAAGGTAGAGTTTAAACTGTGACACTGCGGGAAGAAGCAACGCGCGTCCCTTTATTTTAAAATATTTCGGAAAGAGACACACAGAGACAGCACATTCTTACGGAAGCAGGCTTCTTTAAGGTTCAAAATATAGTTGTTCCTTAAAAAAGACACTTTAAAGACACCTGCCGTCAGCCATAAATCTAACAAGAAAGGGGAGGCAGTGCCGGCCAGGAAGTTTTAACCGTCCCAGCCCTCAGTGTGTGTAGCCGTCGCGAGTAAGAAGCCCATGGTTTATCCCTTCCCTCGATTCAAGAGACAAGAGAAAGAACGAAGACTGAACATGTTTTGAGGTTTAGAAATGCTCAAGGCAAGAGGGAAGTGTCTCCCCAAGGTTGCGGGCCTGGGCCAGCTGGAGGAGAATCACACCGGTGTCAGACCGCGAGGAAGGACAGGCGCGGCCGTCCCACGGGAGCCGCTGCTCTCCGAGCCACTCAGCCACCAAACACCCCCCCGGAAAGGACGGTGAACTCCAGGGACGCGGGCCGTGCGCCCTCTAACCGGGCTGCTCCGCACAGTGGGCCGGCCGGGGGACAGGAAGCCCAGGAAGGTGCGGCCTGGCTCATCCCTCCGGCAAAGTCAAAAACAGGGTTCAGCCCCCTCCTGCGGAAACAGGCCACGCGCATTTCTCAGGCACTGACATCAGGGACCATGAGGAAACTTCTTATCAGAGCAGCACGACTTGGAGATGACACAGGAACAAAGCCCAGCCAGCGCGGACAGTGACGGGCGCCCTGCTCTTAATGACTCTGAGTAAACGGTCATTCCGGGGAACACAAGCCCAATGACGCGGCTTCCGTGGGGTAATTTTCTATTCTAATTCCCTCTCCTACCACACTGTACACCCAGCCTTGCCAACTGCATGGGCACACACGCATCCCGTGCCACGTTCATCTCAGAGTCACGGGCCTTCATGAGAATCACCGAGCGGACCTTACGCCCAGCCCAGCTGGATGGAGCATTGAGCATCTGCAAAGAACCTCTTCTGCAAGCCTACTGCCCCTCATTTGCACAAGCCGGCAGCTGACTCCAAGACAGCTTCGTTTGCTGCCCTAATTAAATCAACACTTACATCCCAAAGACATAATTTCTTAGTTTCAACACGATAACAAAAATCAAGTCAGAAGACAAACCAACAGGCGGACAGGGTGAGGCGTGTTCCTAACGTGGATTAAATGGCAAGTTCCCTGTTCTCGCCAGGGCAAAAGCATTTCCCTCTCTCCATTTCTGGTGGAAGAGTTTAAAGGGGAAGACGGAAAAAAGTGATCGTCACTGCAGCCTTGCAAAGGTAAGTTTACAAAAACTAGTAAGAGCAGCCAGTTTTCAACTTTAACAATTATCTGCAAAAGCAGACAGTGTCTCGTTTCACTAAAATCTGCCCTTCTACACGAAGCGCTTGACTTGCGACAGTACACAGATCTGTCTGTTTTCATAGTAACATCTGAGCTCTACGCATCTAAAACAGGAATGAATGCCAACACTAAGTAACATTCTGATGAAGCAAACTTCCCATTATGAACCAAAAGCCAGAAAATAATTGAAAATACATCTGAAGACCTAACAAGAACCCGTTTACTCTACACACCCCCTCCCCTCCCTGACTGCCACAAACACCCAAAGAGGGGCAAAATCCGGAAACTGCAGGCTTCTTGTGGAGAACAACACCCTTGCCGGGACCCACGGGAAAAGGCGAACTTGAGCCCTTACCTGGTACAGCTTTATGATGTGAGGGTGATTCAGAAGCTTCATGATCTGAACCTCACGGTAGATTTTCTCCAGGTTGCTCGAATCTAATCGGGTCTTATCAATTATTTTTATTGCAACCTATGGATTAAAAAAAAAAAAGGATAGTCTGTTTTAAAAAATACACCTTTTGCTTACACACTATATTTTTTACAGCTTCATTTCTAAAACACTTTACGGCCCCAAAACATCAAAAAAAGTTGGAGGAAAAAAATAAGCAGAGTGACCGTCAGCAGTACTTAAAAGACAGTCCGAGTTCAGATCGTGAGCTACATCTCCGGTACTCCCCGGCTCCGCCGGCCCCGACATCCGCACAAATTACTCGGGATCGTGATATACAGCGTTTTCTCTTCACGGGGACCGAGAACCGTCAGCGCGGGGCCGGTCCGCGATGGACAGGGGCTCCCCCTCCCCGCACCCCCGGTGGGAGCCCCGGGCTGGGGCCGCCGCACGCACCTGGGTCTTGGTGACTCGATGGCGGGCCAGCTTCACCACCGCGAAGTTGCCCTTGCCCAGCGTCCGCTCCACGTCGTAGAAGCCCACACGGAGGGGCTTCTGCTGGCCCTGGCCGGGGCCGGCGGGGGCCGCGCTCAGCTCGGACATGATCACCATGGCTCCGCGCCGCACCTGCGGGCCGCCGGGAGCGCGCTCAGCGCCGGCCGCCCGACCCGCCCGGCCCCGCGCCCCGCACCCCGCCGCCCCCGCGCGCTGCTCCGACCCAACCTCCTCACCCCTCCCGGCGCGCACCCGCTTCCGCGCCCGCTCCGCCGCCCGGGGCCGCTGCGCTCTGGCCCCCGAGACCCCCGGCCCCGCGGGGCGCCGCGACCCGCTCCCGCGCCGACCCCCCTGCCCCGCCGCCCGCGGTCGGCTGCGTCTCGGCCGCCGGCCCTTCACCCCGCGGGGCCGCCCGCTCCCCCGCGCCCCGCGCCCCGCGCCCCGCCGCCCGCGCCGTCCCAACCCCGGACCGCGAGCCCCGGGGACTGCTCACCCGCCCGCCCCACAACAAAGGGGAGCCCGGCGGCGAGGGCAGTGGTCCCGACCCGCGACCCCCACTCGCGCGCCTCCGGGCCCCAGAGCCCCGCGCGGCGCCGCAAACCCGAGCCCCAGAGCCCCGGCCCCGCCGCCCCGAGCGCAGAGGCGGCCACCCCGGCCGCGCCGCCGCCTTACCGCTGCCGCCCTCCGCGCGCCGAGACAGGGCCGCCGCTCGCCCCGCGCTCCCCGCCGCCGGCTCGGTCGCTCGCGCTGCTCGGGCGCCTGCTGCTTGGGCCGCCGCCGCCGCCGCCTCCTCCGCCGCCACCACCGCAGCCGCCCGGGCCGCGCCGCATGTCAGCTCTGAGGCCGCGCCGCGCGCTCGGGCCGCACGCGCCGCCCGCCGCCGGCCCCGCCCCGGCCCCGCCCCGGCCCCGCCCCGGCCCCGCCCCGGCCGCGCCTCTGCCCCGCCCCCGGCCGCGCCGCGCCGGCCCCGCCCCGCCCCGCCGGCCCCGCCCCCGCCGCCGTCGCCGCCGGATTGATACATCCCCATTGACGTCACTTTGACGCCAGAGCGACGCGCGGACGAGCGCCAGGCGAAGGGAGAGCGGGAGATCGGGCCGTTGCCAAGAGACTGGAGGCTCTGACGCGCGCGCTGATGGGGCCGTCGCCCCGGCGACCGCGGGGCGGTGACGTCAGGGGCGCCGGCCGCCCGAGGCCCGCCGAGGCCTGCCCTCCCGCCCGCGCCCGCGTTCCCGCCGGCGCGCGCCCCCTGCCGGGACCCGCGGGCGCTGCAGGCGGCTCGGCCTCGGGTCCCGGCGCCCCCCTCCGCCGGCAGCGCGCGCACGGCCCTTGGCGCGGCGCCCCTCCCCTTGCGCGCCCCCGGGGCTTGCTCCAGCACGGCCCCGTCGCCCCCCGAAGCTCCGCACAGCGGCGGCTGCGCCCCCTCCCCGCGCCGGGTCCGGGGTCCCGTTATCGGGAGCGGCCGTGCGTCTCCCGCGGTCCAACCGGACGGCCCGGCCCCGGCGCCTCCGTCGGGGGAAGCGGCAGGTGGGACTCGGGGAGCCCGCGGACCCGCAGGACGGCCCTCGGGGCGCCGGGGACACGCCCGCTCCCAGTCCCGAGTCGACCCGCTCCGTTCGCGACAAACGACCCCGGCTGCGGGCGACCATGTCCCGGTGGGAAACTCGGGGGACCGGGCAGCGTCCGCCGACCGCGGGGCCGCCCGGCCTTGATCCCGCACGCGCCCGGGCCTGGTGCCGTCCGCCCTGCCCCTCCTGCCGCGGACGCGGGTCAGCGCGGGCCAGGCCCCCCATAGCTGGCCTTCGTCGGGCGGCCCGACTTTGATGAGGCCCCGGCGGGATGGAGAGGGGCGAAGAGGCCCGAGGCCGGTTTCCGGGAGGGCCAGCCGTGTGGCCGGGAGCGGGTCCTCGGGTTCTCGGACCCGCTATGGGCACCGAGTTACATGGGATCGGCCCGGGCTGTGTGTCCAGACCGGGGATGGACTCTGCTTGTTGGGGGGCGGCCCCCCACGGGCCGGTGCTTCCACGTCAGGCCAGGACTTGTTCCTGCCAGCGCTGGACACTTGGCAGGGGCTGTGGGGCCGGTCGCTTCTGTCAGCGCCTGTTTCCCTGGAGCTGGGGTGGGGCGGTCCTGCGCCTGGACAGGATGACATTGGCAAGGGTGACAAGCGCTGTGGGCCCCGCTGCTCCCCCCGTGCTCCTTTGTGCCTGGGCAGGAAAGAAAACAGTGTCCGAGGGAAGACAGAGGCGGCGGGTGGACAGTGCCGTTTGGGCGTCAGGCATTAGGAAGGCCGTGGTGTGCGATCTGAGTTCTGTATCGGACCTGAAATCGTTTTCCTTTGTGGTACGTGAAATGCTCCTTCATAGGAGGGGCTGGGGAACAAGCATTAAGGGAGATGGATGCACGACTTAGAAGCCTTCTTCCGGAAGCTTCCACGTGTGGACCGTCGCCTGGAGACGTGGCTGGCCTGGCAAGGGCATCGCGTCGGACTGAGCTGTGCTTCTCCTGATGCGTGGTCGGCAGCTGGACCGAATATTTCCCCATGGGCCTCCCTGGGCAGTGGTTCGTGGGTCAGTTTTGAAAGGCGTCCGACACCAGTAAGCCCAGAGTTTTCCTTCGTCTTTCAGAACCTTATTACCCGCCCCAGGTTTCCCCGCCGAGAATTTGGAGGAGGATTTTACTCTCTTCCGGCGGAGTCATTTACAACTGCTTTTCTTCCCTTCTGGGGCATCCCACGAATCTGCTCGTGGGAGAGCGAGACTCAGAGAGAAGGAACCAGGGGCCTGAGGACACTCACCTGCCCTCCCCCCCATTCTGGGAGCCCAGAACTTTCTGCAGGCTCATCCAGGGGACATCCAGCCTATGGGGCTCCTCCACCCCCTCCGACCCCAGGTCCAGCCAAGTCTTTTGAAAGGTCATAGGTGTTTGCAAGCACCTGGCCGGCTGTTTGGAAACATTTTGTCATCGCTGAGTAAAAAGTGCGGCCAACGAGCCAAAGCTGCCTTTGCACAGAAGGTCCCTGCACCCGGGCGCCCATGACTCCCCAGCTCCCAGCCTGTCCTGAGCTTCCAACCATCTGAACAGCCCTGTGTGCGCTGCGGCCAGCCCCCAGCGCTTGGGTGCAGAGCGCGCTCTGCCGAGAGGGCAGGCAGGAGGGAGGGAGCGTCTGACCTGAGGACGGCTGCCATCTCTCCCAGTTGGGTTCCTCCTGGCACCCCTGTGAATTTGCCCGTGATGGGCGCCCGCTCCCAAGTGTCTTCCATTATCATCTGGATCCTTGGCACAGGGAGGCCAGAATTCCTTCCAGAATCCTTGAATTCTTTTCAGATTTCTAGTCTTGTGTGCTTTGCACATGTTACGAGGGAGGAAAAAAAATACGTAATGTGTGCTTCGGTAGAGGGAAGCAAAGATCGGACGAATGCTCACCGAACGTCGCGGGAGAAATGCTCAGGGTCTGCGGGGGCGCACGTGGGGGTCTGCTGCGTGGGCCGCAGCCGTTTCGGGAGAAGCAGGAACCCCGATTCTCTTCTATTTGGAATTTCTTACGCACGACTTGTCATTGCAGTGTTTCTGGAATTCATCTTCCTGCTCTTAAGTCTTGAGGTGGGGAGACCCCCAGCAAGTGGGTCTCTTTGATATTCCTGTATTCCTGGCCGGGCTCCCGAGGTGCTAAGCACGAACAAGCTGTAAACTTTTCGAAATACGTCGGTAAATGCAGGTGGGGTTTGAAGACAGCACTTGTCCAGGCGCAGGAGGGCAGCCAGCCTGTCCCCAGGAGGTGCTCTGAAGCTGCTCTCTCCGGGTTAAAGGGGATGGGGACGGCAGCGCCCCTTTCAAGATGGCTTTCCCTTCATCACCGATAGGAAGGCGAGGTGCTTTTCTCTCTGGACACTCTCCTCCCAGACACCCAAGGCCCTTCTCTGTGCTCCCAGCTGTTTCATTTGGTTTAGTGTGGTTTATTGAAGGCATCAGCCCCAGACGACAAACTGGGCTGCCAGCAGCATCCTCAGGCCTCAGCGGTGGTCATGGTCCCTTCTGCTGTGTGTTACCTTTGCAGACGCGTCCACACTGCCCCGGCCTGGGTCTGCCAGGCGGGAAGAAAGCACGAAGTCTCAGTGGGCCTCCGGCTCCGATGGTCTCACCCCTCCCCCGATCACAGCTCCTCTGGGATGCATTTGGTCTGTGACTACCTCGGTGGCGGTCACGTTCCTCGGTCCAGGCCCTTCACAGGCTGGGAGGGGAGGCCTCCTGGGTCTTGGGGACCTGGGGCCCCTGGGGAGGCCTGGAGAGGCAGCCATGGGACAGGCAGGGCAGAATTCCAACATCCCGGGCTTAGGCACATACACACACCAGCAAACGTGTCCTACCCTCGGACCTGCTGGCTCCTGATGCGGACTTCCTGGGCTCTGGTGCCCGTTTCCGTCTCTGGCACCTGTGAGGAATCCCCAGTGTGCCTAATGGCCTGATACTAAAGCAG
This sequence comes from Enhydra lutris kenyoni, assembly GCF_002288905.1. Taxonomy (NCBI): domain Eukaryota; kingdom Metazoa; phylum Chordata; class Mammalia; order Carnivora; family Mustelidae; genus Enhydra; species Enhydra lutris. The sequence continues at coordinate 13,330,149 of NW_019154127.1, forward strand.
GGCTGTGGTTGATGTCAACAGGCCTTCGGACGTTTGTCTCCCCAATCCGTGTTCTGTAGACAGTGGTCTTAGGGAGCGGGGGTGTGAGGACAGTCAGCACAAGGTGAGGGAGCAGCCAGGGCCCGAGACGCCGGCATCAGTACCTACCGGGCTCACCAGAGACCTGGGGGTGGTCACGCGTCCTGGGCGCACACCCAGAGTAAAGCAGCTGCCCTCGGGTGGGAGGAACCCACACCTATGAGTGCCATTGTTCCCCTCCATCTTCCTGGTGGTCCCAAGCGACTGGGGAGAAAAGCTAGGATCCTCTGGGATGCTCCGGCCTCATGCAGACCAGGAACCAGAACCAGGAGCCCCAGTGTGGCCACATCCCTTATTCTGGGCTTTGCATAGGAGACGCCCAGAGCACCTCGATTCCTTCTGGGAGCAGGGTTTCTTGTCTGGTTGTCTCCGGGATATCCGCTGGCTGGTATCCAGTCAGAAACGATGTGAGTTTCTATGGTTCGTCAGAACCGGGAACAGGCGCGTGCCCAGACTCCAGCGTGGACGGTGACAGGGGCACCAGCAGGGATGGAGTGGGCGGGAAGGGGCAGGTCTGCCGGGGAGGGGAGGGCCAGGCGTGCGGTGCCCGGGAGTCACCGTCCAGGCGTCCGAGTGTCTGCCATGCACTGTGCGTGGTTTGGGAGTGCGGGCACAGCAGGAAGGGGATGGACAAGGCGTCTTCTCTCGAGGGCGGGGTCTAGCTAAGGAGACAGACAACAGGACATGAGATGGTGAGGGAGGTGCTTTTAGAAGCTGAGACGGAAGGGAAGAAAGTGATTCCAGGTGACACAGCAGAGGGGCTGGGCAGGGGAAGTGGCCTCCCATGGGGGGCTCCTTCCATGTCCCCTGAGCTAAGGCGGAGGACACAGGGCAGGCGGGCAGGAGGAGGCCGTTGTGAGGGGACGCAGGAGAGGGGGGATCCAGGCCAGCTCGTAGGCTGGAGAGGCACAGATGGTGGAAATGCCCGGCATTGCCCAACGTGCCTTTGCAAAGTACTGCACGGTGGCCGTGTGACTTTTCTCTGGAGGTGCCTGCGTGAGGGCCGGTGTGGCCCAGTGGGTGTCTGGGCTCAAGGAGGGGTGGGGCATTGCCAGGGAAAGAGGCCAGGATGAGGAGGGGAAAGGAGTTGGGATGTTCGTCTGGCCAGGGACCGGTCCCGAGTGTGGCTTCCCACCTCGGGGGGGAGGAGGGATAGAGCACAGGGGTGAAGGTCTGCGGGGGGTGGGGGTGGGAGTTAAAGTGGTTTGGCCAGCCCAGACCCTGGGGCAGAGGCAAAGATTCCCCGTCCAGGAGCAGCTTCCTGGGGGACCCATGGGAGGGACAGGCAGTGGCCAAGAGGCTGGGACACTGGGTCTTTCTGGGACCCTGGGATGGACCACAGGCATTTTCAGTTTCACTGAGTGGGCACAAAATCAATAAAAAAATGCTCAGTAGGAAATTTAGAAAATGCAGGAGTACACAAAGACCGAAACCGAAGACGCCGGTGATGCTACGGGCGGCGTGATGCTTCTCCCCGAGGCTTTCCATAACAACAGCCTCTCTGCCCGCCATTTGCGCCAGCCGCGTACGGGAAGCCTCTCGCCCTGTCATTAACGGTCATCAGCATCGTGGTTTTAGGGTCTGCCCGGAATCCTGCCACGCAGGTGGCCCTTTCATCTCCGATTTAACCCCTGATTGCCCTTCCCTCCATGCTGACATCTTGGTCCCTCTGATGAGGCTTTGCTCTGACCTCCCCCCAGGGCCCGGCTTGGAGATGATGCGGCTGTTGGAGAGGCATCGGGGTCACAACCGGACACCTGGCCCGGCCAGCTCGGGACAGCGCAGCCCCAGCATGGAGCATGGTCCCTGGAGGCTGCAGATGGGGTCGCAGGGACGGCGGGGCGTGCAGACCCTGGGGACCTGCAGGCTCAGGCCACTGCAGCAGGCGTGGGGGCCGCAGAGAGCAGAGAGCCTCTCACCCCCCTCCCCGGTTACCAAGGTGACTCGGAGGCCCAGGAGGACACGCGGCTCCCGGCTCTGCACCCAGCCTCTTCCGTACAGCCTGCAAAGGTGTTTCATTCTTTCTGACCTGGTTTCCATGGTTTTTGGTATTGCTGTTGTATTGTTCATTAAAAAGAAAACACGTAGGCTTATGTCGTGAGGAGGCAAAGACGTCACAGGCATCGACGAGCATAAACGACTACAAGCTGGTGACCAGACCATGCACCTGCCGTCATGACCCTCCCAGGTGCAGGGTGACAAGCAATGAGCCGTGCAGAGATATGCCATGGAACCAAGTGGGACAGTGTCCAGCGGGGCCAGCGCTCCATGGTGGCACTCGCGTCTCCACAGTGATCCCTGGGAAGTCAGAAAGGACAAACATTTGGTGAGGAAGCAAAACCTCAGCGCGGCCCCAAACCACTCAGGACAGGGCGCGTTTTCAGGTGGGCGGTGCCTCTCAGGACCAGCTGGACTGGGAAGAAGGACCAGCCAGCCCTGCTCCGGGGGCCGGGACTCTCTGGTTCCCTCCAAGACCATGGAGGAGGCTTCTAGAGTTTTCTTCTCACAAACCAAAGACCTAAAACTGACAGGCCAGACCAGGACTGGAACCACGAAGTGTGAGACCTGCCCAGTGGCTGGGGCCACTCGGAGTCACGGAGCAGGTGCAGAGGACGTGGTGGGCTGCCTCCTGGCTCCGCTCACCGTGTCCGCCGGCAGAGGAGGCTGAGCTGTGCCGTGGGACGGTGGGAGCTACTCCAAACCCCAAAGCAGTTTTAGCTTTTCAAGAGCAGGGGAGGCCCCGTGTCCCCACCACCCCCCTGCCCACGTCAGCGTTGTTTCCATCCCTACAGAGGGAACCCCAGGGGCTCTTTCAGGGCAAATACGTTCTCCGCACAGGCCTGCCCATACGGCGCGGGGTCTGGGCTCTGCACACCGCCACCAGGAAGGCCCTCTCCCTTGCCACCGGCTGTCGGGCCCCCAGGACTGGGGACAAGTCAGTGGGAGCTGAGCAAGGGGAGGCAGTTGGGGCATCCACTCCAGGCCAGCTCATGGCCCAGCTCCTGCGGTCCCCGCTCGATGGCGTGTGGTCCCGGGGTCCTCGGGTTGGTGCGAGGAGTACATGAGAGGCTTTTCAGGGACACCCCCCCAATGGAGGGAAGGCAGCAAGGGACCCCGATGTGCAGGGCTCTGGGGGCTCCGGAGGCCATGGGGTGAGGGGGAGACCGAGCTAGCGGCAGGGGGAGGCTCAGCCGAGCAGGACAGACGCCTGGGTTTTGGGCAGCTGGGGCGAGGGCACGCGGGCCGTGGACTGTTTCCGGAGCGTGAGGCCAGGTGTCCTGCTGTGCCTTGTCCTCTGGCCCCAGAACTGAATTCCCCCTGACCATGCCTGCTCCCATCTCTCCACTCCGGGGGTGCCCTCCTCTGGGACCCCCCCACCTAACGTTAAGCCGCTCAGAGAAGGCGCTCAGACCTCCCCTCTCCCTTCTTGGTCCCTCCGCCCCTCCTCTGTGCTCCCCCCAGGCTCCTGGGCCCCAGGGCTGGTGCTGGGACCCTGCTCCTTCCAGGCCTGAGTGGCTGGCGTCCTCCCAGACTGGGACCCAGGGACAAGCCACAGTGCCCACCCCCACCCCCAGGCCCAGCCACTGCGAGTCATCTGGGCCAGATGCTCTATCCGCCTCTGCCTCCAAAACCAGTGGAGGGAAGGGGAGCGAGAACGGGGAAGGAGACATTCAGGTTCTAGGGATAGACATCTTCCTTTGCAGGTTCCTACAGGCCTCGGATGGGCTCCAGCAGCTCTCAGGATGCTCCCTCCTCCCTGTCAATCAAGAGCCTGTGCCCACCCACAGGGAGGGGGCCGTGTGCCCCAGAGCCTGTGTTTGAAAGCGTGGACGGCTGAGCGGGGACGCTGCTGCCAGCACAGCTCACTCTACCCACCCCCACCTGTCTGGCGTGTCTGAGGATGCCCGCCTGGGTCAGGGGCCACAGGTCCCCTGGGTATGCTCATTCTCAGGCCTCCATTCCAGGGGCCCCTCTCCAGGGCTGCTCAGAAGGGGGCCAGCTCTCCTAGCTGGTGTCTTCAGTCCTCGGGTCCAAGGCCACCACCGCCCGGCCTCCCAGGCTCCCATCTGAAGAGCAGGGCCCCTCCTGTGCTGGAAACCGCCCAGCGTCCTGGAACAACCAGAAGGTTGGCCTCAACCCCGAGTCATTTCTGTGTCGGCTTATTTCCACCCGTGGGTGTGTGCAGGGGTGTGGCTGGTGTCTGCAGACGCCCACACGTGGAAGCCCCCGGAGTGTCCCTCGACGGGGGATGACGTCCGCCGTGTGGAAGACACTGGACTACTTAGCCACCCACCTGCTGCGATGCGGGGGAGCCTGGAGGACGTCATGCTGAGTGACCTGAGCCAGTCACTGGAGGCCGGGTCTCCACTGGTCCCACGGACACGAGCTTCCTACAGCGGTCAGACTCCGAGAGAAAGCAGAATGGGGGTTGCGGGAGGGGGTGGGGAGTCAGGGTTCCATGGGGACGGAGTTTCTGTTTGGAAAGATGGACAGTTCTGGAGACGTGGGCGGTAAAGTGTGCACAGCAGTGCGGATGCGCTTAATGCTGCAGAGCCGTGCACTTAAAAATGGCTGAAACGAGGCACGTCTGGGGGCATAGTCGGTTACGCGTCTGACTCGTGATTTCAGCTCAGGTCAGGGTCTCGGGGTGGTGAGATCGAGCCCTACGTCCAGCTCTGCGCTCAGCACAGCATCCGTTGCAGATTCTCCCTCTCCCCACTGCCCCTCCCCACTGCCCTCTAGCTCTCTAAAATAAATAATAGTCTTCTTAAAAATGGTTTAAATGGTCAATTTTATGTTATGTATACTTTATCACAGTAAAACCCAAACACTAACCAAAAAAAAAAAAAAAAAAAAAACAAAACAGGTGCGAGGGTCCAGCAAGAGCCCAAAGCAGGACAGGACCACCCGGCATCCTCCCACCCCCATCCCTGTGGGCCAGAGGCCACGCGTGGCACCGAGGTGGGCCCCGGACGGCAGGCTCTCGGGGGCGTGCCCGCCACCTCACCCCGCCCGCCATGCTGAGCTGTCACCGCGCACCTGCGAGGCTCTTCCCAGGAGAGGACACCTCGGCTCCTGTGGACGGTGGCGTGTGGGCGCATGAGGTGTGTGGGTCTATGGTGCGGGGGTCTCTGTGTGTCAGACCCCCACTGGTAAGGAGGAAATGGTGGTTCTTGGGGCTACTGGACCTCGAGTACCCCACGTCCAAAGAAGCAGGTGGGGCTCCAGCCCTGCACCCGCCCCACTCACGGGGAGACCCCACTCCAGCCACGCCCACCACGGTCCCATGACCTGCACATGCGTGGTCAGGCAGGCCAGCGAGGCCACATTCCCTGGGGGGGTTGGCTGCTGCTGGTCTGGGCCTCTCGCGGCAGGCCGGGCTGTCCTGCCGGGTTGTCCTGCTCCCTGGCCTGCCCTAGTCCCGTCTGACAGCCGCAACCCCCGGCCCTACACACCCTTCCAGGGAAAGACATTTCCTTCAGGTCCCCACGTGGGTTAGGATCTAGTATCTCTTTTGGGGGAACATGATTCAATTCATAACAGTGTGTGCCTCTTAATGTGTGATTCTGCAGGGTCCTTACGAAGATGGATTCTTATTTTCCTGTTTCTTGGTCATTTCTGTTTCTTTAGAGGGTCACTTCTCCTTTTATGCCCTGTTTTCTGTGAGTGGCTTTTAGCCAAGACTCCCTCGGTTGTGAAAACAAGTAATGGAACCCAAATGGCTTTCAGCTAAGAAGGAAAGTTTGTGGTTTTGGCACGGGCTTCAGGCTGAGCTTGATCTAGGCCCTCGTAGGCAGTGTCTCTGTTCTCTAGCACCTTCGCCACCATCTCCCAGCTCAACTGCCCTGTGTGGACTTTGTCTCCCTGCAGCTCATGGCACCTTACAGTGGTGATGGGAGACATCTGGGGAGCTCCCGAGTTCTGCTCAGTGCTTCCAGCCAGGGCACGGCCCGGGGAGGCCCTTGTCAGCCCGGAGCGCACCCCACGTCTGACCTCTGGAGCTGCAGTACAGCTCAGCTCCCTGAATCCCATGGGCTCGGGCTGAGGGAGGGGTGGCTCCTGAGGTCTCTCACCATGGGAAGGAGCCACAGACACCTTTGGGGGCAGGGTGGGGGAACCGAAGGATGTCCCCTAGTAGGGTAAATGCTGCTCTTATTTATTCTGAGAACTCTTTACATATTAAGAATATGGATCCTTTACCTCTTTCTTCCATATATGGTTCTCCTGCCCGTCTCTGTGAGTCTCTTCCTGGAGGCCAAGGCTGCCCTTCTGAGCTGTCACTGCCGTGGTACCCTCGCCCGACAGCACCCTTGTGTAATGACATTAAATCAGGGGTTTGGTTAGGCCACATTCCCCAGGCATGAATGATGCCATCAAACAGAAAAGGAAAAACACCTGTGGCCAGTACGTCAATACACGACGGAGCATGTAAAAGCTTATCTGGGTGGCACGGACGTCAGGAAAGCAGGGAACCGTCCCTGGCCTAATAAAAGCTTGGCCACACCTACCCCAGCTCCCGAGGTCAGGCAGGAAAAGGAAATGAGCGCCAAGGGCTCTGCTCGGCCGCCGGCTATAGGCCCCCACTCACGCTCAGAGACGCGATAAGGGCAGACGGGGCGCTCGTTAGCCTCGCGATGGGGCTCCAGAGGACGGGCGCGTAGCACCCGCCCTCCAGGCCGCCTGCTCTCCCCTCCCGCGCACCCTCCCTCTGCTCCCGTCCGAGGGGTACATTCTCAACCGCCAGGGAGATCGGCTGTGTGGACACTCTGCTCCCCCATGAGGACCCCGAGCCCAGTCCTGAGGCTTAGATTCAAGGGTAACAGAGCATGGCCAGGGCTCCCAGTAAGGGCCCAGAGTCCTGGGGTCCTGGGGACGCCACGTGCCCTTCCGCACGGCTGCCTAGAAGGAGCGCGCCAGGGCCGGCCCGGGGCAGGGAGGCCAGCCAGGCGCGTGGGAGGCTCACGGGCACCTGTGGCCCACGCTGCTGCTGCCTGGGAGGAGGCGTCGTGGACACGCCCTGCGGGGCGCAGGCCAGCTCTGCTGAGGGGGCGTCCCTTTCAGAAGGGGGGTTCTTCAGCACTGACAGCGCAGCCCAGGGAAGGGGCTGGAGGGACTAGGGTGGGGGTAAGGGCATTCGAGGCAAGGAGCGGGCCATGGGGGCAGGTGGGAGGGCTGGGTTCTCGGGATCACAAGAGAAGCAGCAGGAGACGGGCTGGCAGAAGGAGGACGGGCTCACGGGGTCCTGGAGCGTAACCAGCCCCCGGGCCTGCCGTCTGCAGCCTGGAGAGCCAGGACCCAGCTCTGAGTACTGGTCTGAGCTGAGGACAGGAGAGGGAGACACCCCAGCTCCCCACTTCCTCCTGAGGACTCTGGAGGGCTGACGGCCCCTTTCTCCAAATGCCCAGTTCCTCGGGGCGGGTGGGAGATTGGATTGTCCAGTCAGGGGCCCTCTGGGGCCGGCGGCCCGGCTAGGGTCCCGGCCAGGAGAGAAGGGATCCCGTGGGGTGCTGGCCCCACTCGCCCACCCCTCCTGCTGCCCCTCCAGGCCCACCGACCACTTTCATCTTGCGGCCAACACGGGACAAGGTGCTGGGGCTCGGCCGTGATGGGGAGCGTGATGGCTGAGTCCCGCCGCCCCGTGTGCTTTGTCCGGGGTCCTGCGCCCCCAGAGAGGAGCTGAGCTGTCACAGAGCAGCAGCGGGGGGTCTGTGACTGGGGGACAGTTGCACCTTCCTGTCATTTTATTGCAGTCAATGCACATAATTCATTTTCTTCCTTTATAGGGATTTCCGACAACTTCACGAATCAGAAAGAAGCATGCAGGCCCTTCAAGGCCAATCCGGTTGGCGGGGACACAGCTTGCTGGTCCCTGCATGCACTCACGCTCTCCCACACACTGCCACACGTATGCTCACACACACCCACACGTGTACATCCGTAGTCACACGCACACGCCCCCCTTCTGCCACCGCCCTGCTCAGCCACCCACTGTGTCCCCACCCCTCAGGCACCATGTCCCACATCCCTTCCTAGCCACCTGGCATCGCTGCAGGCTCCCAGCTGCTGGGACAGAAGTCACACCAGAGGTGCTCAGCGACGCGCCGGTAAACGTGCTGCCACCAGTGGCTCAGCAGGCGGCCCCCCGCGCCCGCTGCTCCTGCTTCCTGCTCCGAGGCCTGTCAGACTCGGCCGGCCAGCGGAGCAGCCCTCAGCCGTCCAGGCCGGCGGGCACGGTCTCCTGGCTACAGGCAGGTTCTCGGACTGGGGCTGGCCGTCCGCAGGGTCACGGTCTTGGCCTTGCGGGGCCAGAAGGGCCAAGGGGAGCCAGCGCCCGGTCCCTGTAGGACACGTGCCTGCAGGGCAGCTGCTGAGACGGATGGAAGGCCGGTGGGTCCCAATGGCTCTGTCCCTGCATCCAGGCTCCTGGGAGCAGCCCTCCCCAGACCCCCGCCATCTGACGCTGGCTTCCTGGGCCTCCGGCCGCCGCTTCTGCAGGGCTCACGGGTTCAGGCTCATTTCGCTCAGGGACGCACCTGTCTCTGGCCTTGTCCCCGTTCTGGAGGTGCTCCCCACGCCCAACGCCAGGTTGGCCACAGCGACGGCGGAGGGTGCGCTCACGGGCGCAGCGCGGTCATTCTCCCTGACCCGTGCCCATCGGCCCTGCCCGAGGGCGTTCTCAGGACACAGGTGTGCTCGGCCTGCCCCAGCTCCGAGGGCAAAGTGCCACAGGGTGGGGACGCGGGGGGCCTGGGATGCAGCTCCGGGCACAGAGGCCCCATGTGGAGGTGTGGTCTCTGCTCCCGCCAGCCGCCAGCCCCTCTCGCATCCTCCCTCCCTCAGCCGCGGCACCACAGCTCGTGAACCACCTGCACCCGTGCCCCCACATCTGCCTTGGGGGACCCCCGGCAGAGAGCACCTGACACCCTCCCCCCAGCACATGCAGGAGAACGGGCCCCGAGGCCCAGGCCACTTCCTCCCCTCCCAGTCCCAACAGGTCGGAGCCGAGGATGGGGAAGTGGGGTACCAGGAGGAGGGGTGGCTCTGTGCAGTGAAGGGACACCCCCAGGAGGACCCACCCGGAGCTGGCCCTGGGACAGGCCGGCCGGGTCCCTCAGCCACGGCCTCGTCCTCATCCTCGTCCTCTCGTCTGGCCACGCTGCAGCAAAGTCTCCCGGCCTCTGCCGTGAGGTCATCCTGACTTCCTCTTCCCAGAGCCTGAGAACCCCCCCCCACCATTTACATTAGGTGGGACATGACCTCTGCTATGGCACCAGGGGGCGTCGACGGGGAAGAGGTACGGAACCTACCAGAGCACAGCTGGGAACGTCCCCCAGCGCCTGCAGCTGGAAAGGCCGTTAGCCACAGCTGCCAGGTCACCAAGGAGCACACTGGGGACACTCCGCCCGAGCACCTGCCCCTCCCCCGACGTGACCGCTGGGTAGCGTCCTGGGGATCCACCTTCGGGAAACCGACATTCTCAAATACCAGTTCAAAGAAAATGCAAGTTGCTGAGGAATTGTTTTCCCGCATAATGAATTCCCGAAAGGATTCCCTTAAGCGTGGCCTGACCGGTGACGACTCTTGTCCTCCAGCAGCTTTCCTGGAAGCAAGTCACGTGGACCAGGGGTCCAGCAGCGGGACAGGGAGGCGCTGGGAGGCAGCAGGCTCGAGGGCCAGGCCCGGGGCTTGAACGAGGGGCGGGCCCAGCACAAGGTGCACGGTGACCCCTGCTGATAGACGCTCTGCATGCCGAGGGTCTGCTGCGGCCAGAGCAGCGAAGTGACCCAGACAAGTCATGCGGGCCTCGGAGGGGGTCGTGTGTCAGGCCCACGGGAGGGGGAGCCTTAGGGCTGAGTCCCTCACCTGGTGCGCAGGTGGGGAGCCCTCGTCCACGTCACGGGGCCCAACCCCTTGGGTTCCCCAGCCTGACCCCGCGGGGACACCCCGGAAGGAAGGATGAAGGGCAGGGGGCTGGTGGCTGGCTCCCCATGCCCCACGCTCCATCTCGTCTCCAGCCAGGGCTTCTGTCCTCCTTCTGGGCATGCGGTGGGTCTGCAATCCCTCGTGGTGGGGGCTGGGGAGCCAGCCCCAGGGGTCGTCCGTAGGACACCCGGGCCCCTAGGGAGGCCGGTGAGCGGAGGAAGGGCAAGGCTCCCGGGCAGCCATCCACGGAGAGCAAGCAGAAGCGATGCCCTAGCCCTTGGGGCTTGGGGTGCCACCCCTCCCCCAGTGTTGCTGAGCCATCCTGCCCAGTATGGTCCTTGCCTAAAACTGGGAGTGTCTGGTCCCATGGCACCAGAGGGAGGGAGGGAAGGAAACTGTTTTGTAAACTGTGATGTCTACACAAATCATCAGTGTCCTGGGGCGGCCATCCCAGTGCTCAGCTGGCCGGAGGCTGGGGCACCAGACCTACACGGGCTCCTGGTTCTGGGGGCTGGTGTGTGAGAGCCGGCTGCGGGCGCTGCCTCCTCTCGAGGCCTCTCAGCCGAGCGTGTAGACGCCATCCTCTCCGTGTGTCCCCACGTGTCTCCCTCTGTGCCTGTCTGTGTCCTCACGCCCTCTCATGAGGACACGGCCGTACAGGGTCAGGCCCAGCCCAGCGGTCTGATCTGAGCTCGGTCCCCTCTATAAAGGCCCCGTCCCCAAAAGCAGTCCCGCTCTCAGGGGCTGGGCCAGGGCTCCGACAGAGGACCTTGGCAGGGACACAGCCTGCGACAACATGAAGGAAATAGGGGGAGCTTGACTCGAGCTGCTGGACGCTTCCTCTTATGTGTGCCTGAAAACCAAGATTTTCCCCCGGGCTGGAGGACAGGGTGGGGACAACATGACAAACACTGGCCCTTCTCGGCTCCTCGGTTCTGCCGGTGCCCCAGGGTCCAATCCCATGTGGGTGCCGACACCCTGCTGACTATCTCCTGCGTGTCCCAGTGAGCGGGTCCGTCCATCACCCCTGCCCGGGATCCTGGCCGTGAGACCAGGTGTCACCATCCCAGGGGCTGGGGCTGCCCCCACCCGGAGCCCAGAGCGTGCACCCCAGCCCCTACTGCAGGTGCGCACTCCCCCTTTCCCAGAAAGTCCTGCCCTGATGGCCGCCGCTCAGCCTCGTCCCTCGGCACAAACAGTCCAGGCAGCCCGCAGGGAGCCCATCGTTTTTCTTCATGTCCAAGGGGAACGTAACCCCAGCCCAGCCCTGGCAGCCAGCAGCCCTGTTCTGTCCCCTAGCAGCCCCTGATTCCTCAGCTGCCCTCCTTGGTGCCCTTGAGTGCGGTCCCCACGTCTCTGGCCGTGAGCCCCATCCTCTTCCTCCAGCCTCCTGGGAAAGCCGCAGGGAGCCTGCCTGGGCTGTTGCGACAGGAAGCCTGTGTCTCCATTTCAGGAGCCACTCTTGGGACGCCTGGGTGGCTCAGTCGGTTACACGGCTGCCTTGGGCTCAGGTCATGATCCCAGGGTCCTGGGATCAAGTCCTGCATCAGGATGGGGGACGTCCCTGCTAAGCAGGGAGCCTGCTTCTCCCTCTGCCTCTGCCTGCTTGTGTTCTCAATCTCTCTGACAAATAAATACATTTTTTTAAAGAGATTTTATTTATTTGTCAGAGAGAGAGGGAGAGAGAGCGAGCACAGGCAGACAGAGAGGCAGGCAGAGGCAGAGGGAGAAGCAGGCTCCCCGATGAGCAAGGAGCCCGATGTGGGACTCGATCCCAGGACGCTGGGATCATGACCTGAGCCGAAGGCAGCTGCTTAACCAACTGAGCCACCCAGGCGTCCCACAAATAAATACATTTAAACAAAAAATTCTATTATCAAGAGCCGCTCTTTCTGCAAAGGCTTTGTAGAAAATGAATGTGAATCAGCCAACACATCAACAGAACACAGGCTAGGACTGGGCCCTGCCAGCTGCCCTGGGGCCCACAGTGACCAGGCCGTGGCTGGAGCCCAAGTGGGTAAGAGGGTAGCTAGGCAGAGGGGAGGGCAGAGCCCTGGGTCCCCCGTGCTCCCCAGCCCTGCGGCGGGTCTGGAAGGGGCTCCTGGCTCCCAGCACCAGACCAGCTCCTTCCACGTGGTGGGGAGAAGAGCACCCAAGTCCCATCTCGCAAGGACGTGGAGCTGGTTGTGTGAGTGTGTGTGTGTGTGTGTGTGTGTGTGTGTGTGTGTGTGTGTGCTGCATTTCCAGAAAGTTCTTTCCAAGTGCAGAGTGATATGTAAGCCCTAAGGACTCGCTAGGGTTGTATCAGTTTTCTCACTGATCACCAAGGAGTGGGGGCCTGATGTCCGCACGGCTCTCGGCCCCTGTGGACACAACTCAGTCCACCGCTTCTGCCTGTGCTCCCCACCAGCCAACCCAAAACACGGAAATCAGGCCTGGGTGTGGCACAGCATGTCCTTCTCAACATGGCCCTCCTGTGCAGGGACCGCACAAGCCCAAGGCCCCCAGGCCCAAACCCCACCATGGTCAGGGGGCATGGCATTGGGAAGGAGTCTGGGGTGGCCCAGCGTGGTCTAGAGTAGTCCGATGTGACCCAGGGTGACCCATGGTGACCCAGTGTGGCCCAGTGTGGTCTAGAGTAGTGCGATGTGACCCCAGGTGGCCTGGCATGGCCCAGGGTGCCCCAAGATGCCCCCCGTGGCTAGGGCAGCCCAGCGAAGTCCAGTGTGGCCTGGGGTGGCCCGGAGGTGGCCCTGGCTCCGAGGCTCTCCCTCCTGCCGCTCGGGCTCTCTCCTTGTTGCTGTGTGGGGCAGCCTCGGGGCCTGCTCTGGCCTTGGGCCTGGCGAGTGCCCAATGAGGCCGGCCAGCCCTGGCTCCCCGATCTCCCCGCTCACCAGGCATACTGAGGTAAGGGAGCCTCTGTGGGCAGTCATGTTTGTCCCCTCCACCCCCCTGTGACCAGCTCTACACCGAGCACTTCCCAGCTTCTTCCTCTGGTTCGCTGGCCAAAGACCCTCACTGTCAGTGCCATTTCGCACTGGACGAAACCTTGTTCCGAGCCCCGGGACTTTGCATGAGCTGGGGGGCAGGTCACAGCTGGGCTCCACGTCACAGCATCTGTTAGTGGCCCAAGTGGCACCGTGCATTCCATGCTTTGTCCTCGGTCTGTCACAAACCCTCCGCCGGACGGACACGATGGATGGCGCGGGACGGCTCCTTCTCCGAAACCTACCTGAGCCGGGAAAAGCGGACAGTGTCAGGACGACTCCGCTGAGAACCGTCCACCATTCTGCCCGTTCTGGGGGTCCAGACGTGGCTTGGCCACTGACGGGTGGTGTGGCCGCAAACGCGTCTCCCCCACCCGCTGGAGAGGTCCCAGGCCCCTTCCAGGCCCGACGCAGCCCTGCACGTGGGAGCCTGTCAGTGCTGAGGTCCGGCAGGGGCGGGTGGGGGCCCCGATGGGCTGTGGCCCACGAGCATCCAGGACGCTGCTTCTGCGGCACCTGGCAGGATCTGAGCGCCCGAGCTGCGTTCACGCTCTGCTCCATGTATGCTGGGCACAAGGTTTCCCATCTAGACTCTCTTCCAAAATGTGCGGAGGGCCCTTTGGGGGACAAGACGGAGCCAAGTGGGCCCCCACAGGGCCCTCCCCTAGTGCCATGTGTGGCAACAGGGATGGGGGTGAACGCACAGGATCACCGGGAAGTAAGACTCTAGCCACGCTCTGTCCGGAACCCGCGGAGGCCTCGGACCTGGGACCGCTGTCCTTCTCCCAGTCCCCATACCACACGGCCTGCGATCACCATGCTTTCTGTTTCCGTAGGCTGTGCTTTGACGTCTGGGGCCCACTGGCCCTGGTGGGGCATCTATTCCCATGCAGACCCACACACCCCGTGCTCCAGGCCACCATCCCCCCCGACCCGGTCACCCTGGGCCAGGAGCCAGACCACCAGGGCCAGGCCTGCGTCCCTCCAGTCGGCCAAAATTATGCAAACCAGCCTGTCTGCAGCCCCCTGACCCTGCCCCACCCTCCTCCCTTCCCTGAGAGGCCACAGTGGGGGCTCCCGCCCCTTCCCGCCACCCCCACCCGGCCCTGGAGCTTCCCTGTGAGACCCACGTGCTGTGCACAAACTCTCTGCTGATCTTTTGGCCTCACCGAATGAACAACAAATAAAACCTAGATTTTAAAACCCTGCGTGCACAGAGAGAAGTTCTCTCCCACCCCCTCGACGGATGTGCCTGGGAGTGCCATCACTCCGGGCCCCCGGCCCCCGAGAGACCCTGAGGCATGAGCTCCAGGCCCCAGAGGCCCCTGCGATGGGCCCAGCATGGCCCTCCATGGGACCTGGTGGGACCTGTGCCCTTGCTGGCTCCCCCAGCCCTGGGCTCTATGGCCCATGTCCCTATCGTGGGGCAGGGCAGCCCCTGGCCCCTTGAGGGGTCTGCTTCAGATGTCCACAGAAAGGCCTTGGCTATGGGGCTGGGCTGTTTCCTAAATATCCCTTAGGTCTGCCCAGTCCCCTGGAGCCGCTGAGCACCCTGGACCCCTGCCAAAGGGACACCCTCCCTCCAGATGGACCCCAGGGCCAACGAGACGGCGGCATTGTCTGGACCGGGCTGGCCCCCCTTACGCTCGCTGCCGGAGCCTCAGTCTGGCCCTCTTGATTTTGTCCCGGGTCATGATCTCGGGGTCGTGAGATGGAGCCCCGTGTCCAGCTCTGCGCTCAGCGGGGAGTCTGCTTAAGGATTCTCTCTCCCTCTGCCCCTCCCCCGCCTCGCTTCCCCACCCCGGCGGGGGAGAATACTGCTCTTTCTGCTGCTTTCTCTAAAGAAAAAGAAAAAAAGAACAGCAGGCCTGGAGGTGTCCCCTTCTTAGGGTTTTCCATAATCTTTAGGCACCAAGAGCAGCGGGCTCCGGCAGGAGGGGTCAGGATCTTAGCTGGGGTCAGGACTGGTCAGGAAGATGCCCCAGGGGACCGCTGACCCCGGCGCAGACAAGGCCACCCCACTCCCAGCCGAGGACGGTCCGTGCTCCTGCAAACAGACACCAGAAGGAGCGGCCCAGGCTGACGCAGACCGGACTTTGCCCTGTTTGCGTCTCCCCGGGGCGTCCTGGCAGGACACGCCTTGCCGGGCTCCGCGGGGAGCGAGTGCCCGTGGGTTTCGGATCAGCAGGTCTGACTTCAGGACGGTGGTGGCTCCCTTTCCGGGGCCCGGGGGAGTCGGGAAGCAGATGACCCCAGGCGGAAGTCACACACCGGCCTCTAGAGCGCCTGCCTCCTGCCCTAGGTGCTTTGCTCTGGGGGACCAACCCACAGGAGGCGGGATGGACTGTGGGACCCTTCCCAGCAGAGGTGTGCCCTCCGCCAGGACCCTGACCCCTGCAGCGGGGGAGGGGGGCCCTGGTCACATGGGTCCCCTGGTTCTGGGTTGGGCTCGTGACTCGGGCTCCCGTGGGTGGCGAGCCCGGGAGGCCGTGCAGCCGGAGAGCATGTCTGGGTCTCCCTGGGCCAGGCGGCTGGAGCCCCGCGCCCCTCCCCCCACTGTCCCCCTTGCCCCTCCTCCCGTCCCTGCTGCCTCCCCCAGGGCCAGCTCCCTGACGCTGACGTTTACCTCACTCCTACTCTGGGGGTATTTTTACCACGTGTGTACGAGAGAGTGTGTCGTCCTGCTCGACTGTGAGCTGACGGCCACTGGAGGCCTATCGCGTTTCCAGGTAAGTTTTTGATCCTCTGTTCCAGTGGGAGGAACAATGTCCCCTGCCCCTCCCCCCAGAACATGCCTCAGGACCTTGGAACAGGACCTTATTTGGAAACGGGGTCTTTGCCAATGTAACCAAGTTAAGAGGGGACCCGCGAGACAGGGGGCTGCGTCTAGTAAGCAGACCCTCGGGGACCCGCCAGGGAGGCCCGCCTGTCTTACCACGGGCTGTGGGCCCTCCCCCGGGAAGACTCAGATGCCCCTGCCGGGTGCGGCAGAGTGGAGGGGTACCAGCCCCTCTCTCCCAGCCCACCGCCCCTGCCCCCGGCTCTGGCAGAGTGGGGGGGTACCAGCCCCTCTCTCCCAGCCCACCGACCTCCCCCCAGCCCCTGGCTCTGGCAGAAGCGAGGCAGAGCTTGTCTGCCAAGGGGACAAGGGTCGGCTGCACGTTTGGTGGTGCTGGTGGCTCTGGGCTCCAGGAAGTTGAAGTGGCAGCCGTGCCCTCAGGGGCCCACAGCCCCTGGGGGACAGTAACCGTGCTGTCTGATTGCCCAGGGAGGTGGATGCATGTGACTCTTGACCTGGAAGGGGATCAAGAAAGGCCAGGAGGGCAAGACGACAGGTGGGGGGGGAACAATCAAAAGTCATGGGGCCGAGAAGTGGAGGGAGAAGGGAACCAGGAAGCCCCGGGATGCTGGATGCTGGGTGATGAGAGAGACAGGGCTGCACGCAGGGGCTCACGCCCGTATTGAGCCGGGCCAGATGCCCTGCTGCATCCTCGCCATGAGAACCCAGCTCCGATCCCCGCCCCCTGGACTCCGTTTCCCACCCCAACGCCTGGGCAGCCGTGGGACCTGCCGCTGAATTATAAGGACCACGAAGCTGGGCGGCCGGTGGGCCCAGCCACACACCTGCTTTACAAATGGGGACGGAGACATCTTTTCCTAAAACTGGGCCACCCATCCCTGGGCGAGCAAGCAAAGCCTGGCCTTTGGCAGAACCATCTGGGTGTTTCCATCTGTGAAGAGCCCAGACCAAGCCACGAGCCCTCGATGTCTGGGTGTCGATAAGAGACTCCCCGAGAGCCGGGCCCCCGTGGCCGTGTGCTGAGCTGGACAGGCGGCGCCCGGGGGCTTATCTGCCCTGCGGGTCTGGATGCCTTTCTAATTCGGGGCTTTCCGAGCAGCCTGGGGTTCCTTAAATGGTCAAAAGTGGCCTCATCGCCACTGGCCTCGTCCTCAGCTCTGTGTTCCATCTCCTGCCACATGCCGCTGTCCCCCAGGAGACCTGCACAGGTGGGAAGGGTCACAGCCACCCAGCCCGAGGGCGACTGGCTGTACCACAACCGCAGCCGAGCCCGGAAGCCTCTTCCCCGAGCTCCCACAGCCGCCCGCAGGTCCGGCTTGGCTCCCAGAGCGCATCCCGGCACGGGACGGCCAGACCGCGCACTCCTGCCTCGCAGTTCCGCAGACGAGCGCCCGTCCCGCTGAGAAAGTCGCCCCCGTGCCCCGCTAAAGGAAGTGCACTTCTGAAATCAAGGAAGGGTCTGATGGGAAAGGACAGTGGTGAGTCTCCAGGTCTCCAAGCGGAGCAGACGCAGGTGTGGCCAGTGTGACGGCGACGGCCCTGAGGGGCCCCTGCGCAGCGGCCATGACCGCACAGCCGGAGAGGGGAGGGACGTGCTGTCGTGGGGCTGGGGTGTCAGGGCACGGAAGGTGGCAGGTCGGCGGGCACACAGAGTGAATGTCCACAGCCCCCCAGCTCTCCTGAGTTCCGGCTGCGGTGACGAATCACAGGACCCCCGAGGGGGCTGCCCACTGCCGCTGCTGACGGACTGCGCCCGAGTCTCCTGGGGGGACACGAACCCGCATGGTCCAGCTCCCAGCCCAGGGCCGGCCGTCTTGGGGTCCCAGCCCAGCAGGGATGTCCCTGAGCTACGGGGGCCCCATGCTCAGCCGGGACACCCTGGGTGACCAGGGACTTAAGGCACATGGGAAGTACACCTTCTCATGGGGGCTCGGGGGACCCCGCTCCTGAGGAAGGGGTCAACGTCCCCCCACAGCAGGTCGGCCAAGGTCGGTTCCGGGCTTGCCCCCTCCACGAGAGCATCCTCATAGTGGCTTTGAGCATCTCACATCCTGGCTTTGAAGAAAGCACCTCCTAACAAGGGGGCAGGAGCTACTTCCAGCTGTGCCCCCCCACCCGAGGCCTCCGGGGGGGGTGCCCTGCCGGTCTGGCCTCCACAGCTCCCTCTCTGTACCCCTCCATCCCTTTCATGGCCCCCACCCCCCACTGAGGGACTCGTCTGCCCTCTCTCTTGACCCCATCTCCGCCCTTGCAAAGAGAGGGGTGCCGTATCTGGTTCACACGAGGTGGGAAGAGCGGCTTCCCCCCACATGTTGCTGTGATTGTTGGGGATCCTGCTGAGTGTGGCCCAGTGGGTTTCAAAGTCTGCCTGTCCATCCATCTGTCTGGAGTGGTGCTGTCCGGCCTCCCACCCCAAGTTCATCCCTGGCGGGTACAGGACAAAGATCCACAAGACAGAGCAGCCCCTTCCCCCCACCCCTCCCCACTGGCACAGCTGTGTGCCCCCCTCCCTCCCTCCCTCCTTTCCCGTCTGCCCTCCGGTCTGGGGTGTGGGCCGGGACCACACTCAGGGGGCCGTGCTCTCCAGGCTCACACGGCCACTGCAAAGCCGGGGCCAGGGCTGGGAGGATGCTGGGCTCCCTCGGTGCCCTGGGGCCTCGCTCTACCCTTCCCAGAGAGCCCTGGGCATACACCAGGCGAAGCCCCAGCCGCTGGCCGCTCTGAGCTCGACCCTCCTGTCTGAAGAACAGCCCCCTCCCAGCCCTGAAAGGAGGCTGGTCCATGAGCTCCCAGGCGAGCTCCCTGAAACGGAGCCCACTCCCTATCTCCCCTGGGCCGGGGAAGCCTGCTGGCTCTTGACCTTTTCTTTCTGGAAGCACCTTCCCCGGGGGGGAGGAGGGAGAAAGCCACGTCAGTCATCAGAGCATAAGGAAGGAAGAGGCTTTGGTACCGCAAGGCTGGAAGGCTGGCCCGGCTTGGAGGGGAGTGATGTCCCCGCGGATGTGTTAGCTCCGTCCACACCGAGCCAGGGGCCAGCGGGGAAGGGTTGTGGCTTGAGCACGTGCACCGCATGACGAGTGCTGTGTGCAGTGGGGGATATCCCGGGAGAACCCAGATGCCCTGTGTCCTCCAGGAGTCTCAGCCCAGTAGAGAACACACCTGGGCCTGGTCCTGAGCGACTGCACCACGGCCCAATGTGACCCAGGGTCTCTCACCCCTCGGGCCGCCCTGGGCCCTCGCTTTGCCTCCTGGACCGTGGTGGCCAGCCCAGGACCTACCTGCAGGCATCCCTTCCCCCGGGGACCTGCGTCATGGCTGGAAGGAAACGGGACGCCCATGTCCTGGGAGGGCTGTGAACACTATCCCGGGGCCCTGAACACAAACCATGCAAAGCCACACCCAGAACCCCTGACAGGTACACACACCTGGTGTATCTCAGGTCACCCCAATTGTGAGGACGCCCAGGAGACCCACCTGGCCCTCGCCCGGTTCTCCAGACAGGCGTCCCCTCCCAGCGACTCGGCCCCTCCTGTGGAACATGCCGAACTGGGTAGCGAGAGCACGGGGGGGAGGGTTCTGGGCCCCATCCTGTGACTGGGGCCTTAAGCCCTGCGGCTGAGCGCAAAGGGCACGCTGGCCTGCTTGGGGGGCAGGGTCTGGAGGGACACCATTCTATGCGCCAATGTCCATGACCCTGTTTTCTCAACCAGGGGAGCCCCCCTCCCCCAGTAACGGCCAGTGCCGTGGACCCGTGCCATGTCCCTGCTGGTTCAAAGGGGCTGTGGGCGCCTTTGGTGTTGCGAGTCCCCAGGGAGGCCCCATTGTCCCCCCGCTCAGGACCATGGCAGAGACTGCGGGGACCCACCAGGGCTGGGTGGCCTGCCCACTGACTATTCCCCGTTTGGGCTCCAAGGGGGACACAGGCCTGAGTGTGGCAGCTCAGCACAGTGGGGTGGGGTGTTGGGGGCTCCCCGGCTTGCCGGTTGTTCAAGCTCCCTGGGGGACAAGTGGAACCTTCTGCGGCTCCCGCCAAGCTGAGAGCTGAGGCGGCCTATGCCGCCAGACAGACGGTATTAATAGCATTTCCCTGGTGACCTTCCCCTGCCACAAACTCATCAGTCGCAATCAGGGCCTCCCAGTTAGAGACGAAGGAGCTCCGGGAAACGGCCCCGGGCCTGAGGTCAGCTGTTCGCTCAGGGCCCTCGGGAGCAGCTCCGCGGCACACCTGTCCGGACACGAGGCTCCTGGACACAGGGTCCCGCAGGGAGCCTGGAGACTGGGGATGGGGCGGAGGGATGACGGGTCGGGGCTGTGGGCCCTGCATTGGACTGCGCGACGAGGGAGGCCGAGGGGGCCCTGGGGCCACCTGGATGGAGCAGCACAGATGGGGTGGTGTCAGGATCAGGACCGTGTCCTCTCCCAGAAACCCGAGCCTGGGCTGTCCGCGGGGCTGGCTCCTCCGAGGCTGTTCCGGGCGGTCCCAGCATCTGGCGTTTGCTGGCCGTCTTGGCACCCCTTGGCCCAGGGCGCCCAGCTCTGCTCTGAGAGCACAGGGGCCTGGGGTGTGGCCTGCAGGGCTGCCTGGCCCGGGCAGGACCCACGCACGCACACACGCGTGTGCACACACACACACACACACACACACAGCCCCTGTCTCTGACCGAGGTCTGAGGCCCCCACCTCGGGGACCGTGGACTTGGCTCTCCAGAGGCTGTGCCGGGGTGGGGAGCTCGGCCCCATTTGAGCCCCACAACCCCAACCGTGCAGCCGACTCCTGCCAGTCCTTTCCCCTAAATCCCTGTTTGCACGGGATGTACCCCTGCTTTCCCGCCCCAAGACGGGGAGGATGCCCGAGGCCTCGCAGGCCACAGCGACGGTGCGGGTGTCACAAGGGCGCCGACCGCCAACCTCGGCCTCCTGAGTGTGTCTTCCGGGGAAATCTTCCGCGATCTGATGTCAAATTAAAAAACGAAGCTCAGGCCTTTAAGTGTTATTTTATATCCATGAGATTGGCTTTTTTTTTTTGAAAGAGAGAGATGGGAGAGGGGCAGAGGGAGAAGCAGACCCCCCCGCTGAGCAGGGAGCCCAGCGCGGCTCGATGCCATGACCCTGGGATCCTGACCTGAGCCGAAACCAAGAACTGCAGCCTCCACCGACGGAGCCCCCAGGTGCCCCTGTATTTGCGATTTGGAAGGAACAACGGAGAACAACAAATACACTGATTTTATTTATTTTTCGTTCTAAAAGGCACACATTCCTGGGGTGCGGCTGGCAGGCGAGCCAGACGCTCAGGACAGAAGGCCCTGCGGGCGTCAGGGCCGCGGTAGAAGTGCAGTGAGGGGAGGCTGGGAAGGGTTCAGCCTCGTCCTCACGGGTCAGGGGGCCTCGGGCTCCCCTTGGCAATACCGCTGGCTACTCCCAGGGCCGTGGCCACTTCGGTCTACAGAGGCTGCTCCTCGGTGGCCCCTCCGCCCAGCATGGCGCATGCTCCCCTCTGTGTATGGGGTCATTCCTGTCCCTGGGTTGAAGGCATTCGTGGACCCACTTCACAGATGGAGACACTGAGGTGCAGACAAGGTTCTCGCTGGGTCCCAGGTCCCACGAGAGTGAGCGGGGACCCCATCCTCTTCTGTCTCCCGAGTCCCTTCCCACGTCCCCCGCAGCCATCCGCCATCACCCTGGCCCCGGCCCTGCCTCCCTTCCTGTCCCATGGCCCAGCCTCGTGCCCCCGAGCTCCAGACTGGCCTTCAAAGAGGAGACGGCTGTTTAAGTGTTAAACGGCTCCGGGACTCCTGGGCTTCCATTTACACTCCGGATCAAGGGCGAGGAGGAGACATTTTAAAGACCGTGGAGGATCGATGTCTGTGTTCCCCGGCGGCATCCACGCCTCCGTCCCCCGGCTGTGGGCGCCCAGCTGCAGGGAGGCTGGGGAACTCCCTTGGCGCGCACAGGCCGGGCGTGTGCACAGGCAGGGAGGGGACACCAGCCGGCCTGTCCGTGATGTGCCCGGGGTCCCGACACACTCAGCGATGGCCCCCCACGAGGAGAGCCCAGGAGCCGGGCGGCTCCCTCAGGGGTCCGGGGGCCCAGGCCAGGGCTGCAGCCAGACATCGCCCAGTGCACAGCAGCAGAGGCAGTGGCACCAGCCCGCGAGCCCCCCGCGTGGGGAGGGGCCTCACCCCACCTCGCCGGCTTCACCTGCTCTCTCGGATGCCTCCCTGGGAGGCCATGCACAGCGCTGGAGGTGACCCAGTGCCCAGCAGGGGCCCACCCCGTGTCCGTCAGTGCACAGGCTGTGAGGAGCCACAGGGAGCCCCTTCTCAGCCACGTGCCGTGCGTCCTGGGGAGAGACCCAAGGGCACAGGCCCTGCTACCAGCCGGGGGGCTGCCAGGACCGAGGTGAAGGAACGTCAGCCCATGGGGCACATAGGGGCCACAATCACCTGGGAGGCCGGGCTGGAGAGGTGTCCCCTGGCCTGGGACCTCGTCACACCCAGACCCGCCCCCTGCTGCCCCCCCCCGCGTCCTGGGCGTTCTTTGCCCCACGAGTGAGCGAGCTCATTCCGTCTTCAGTGTGGCTGCGTCTCCTTCCCTGAGCTCGGAACCCGGGCCAAGCCACCCGCCACTGGGATTCTCCAGCCCCATGACCCCCCAGACTCTCGTCGAGTTGTCTTCCATGCCTCCCAGAAAGGGGGCCCTTCCCCAAGCCGCTGCACCCATGAGCTCCTGGGACTGGTTTCCCCCGCATCCCCGTCCCTCCTGGGCACAGGGCAGCCAGTCCCCGTGGCCTCTCAGCTGGAGGGAGGAGGCGTCCAGCCCACAGCCTTGGGTAGACCCTGTCCCGGCCGTGGGCACCAGGGACACTTCTCTGGGCTACGACTCCAGACCCGACCCCCATCGCCCAGCCCGGAGCTGCCAGACATGAATCTGGGGCTCCCCCGGGTCATGGGGCCATGGCTCCAGGCACGTCTATCGTGACCTAGTCGTGTCCCGAGCCAGCTGCTCGTCCTCCTGGTGACTTAGGACAAACAGCGTCCTCCTTGTCCCCTGCAAGCCTTCAGCAACTCAGCCAAGCTGACCCCAGGGCAAAAGCTAGGAGACGTCAGGGGCCGGGGCTCCTGGTGTCCACACGGGACGTCATGCCTCCTCCCGCAATTCACGTTTGGGAAACTGCGGGGGAAGCCCTGGGTTTAGGAAGCTGGTGTGGGCAGGAGTCTTCCCTTCTAAGACGCGACTCCCCGAAGGGGCTCCTGAGCCGGTGGGGAGCACCCCATTAAGAAGGCGAACGTGAGACTGCTTTTCAGGAACCCGGCCGCCGGCTGGGGCGGGAAGCAGGTGTGTTCGGGGACCTACCACCCTGCCCCACAGCGTCCCTGCGTCCCTGCATGGGGGCAGCGGGCCCAGTGCTTCTCAGCAGCCGGAGCTCTTGGAGACCCCACTGTGTGCAAGGACTCTGGTGGGCGCCACAGGGGCTCCGGCGATCCCGCCCGGGTCCTGCCTCCCCCACATGATCGCCTGTGATATAGGGAGTTCACGAGCCCCTTTTAGACCTGAGACCCAATAAGTCTGCCCCGCTGCTGTGACCTCCACGGCTCCAGCCTCCGCAGAATGGGTTGAGGAAGGCCGAGGCTCGGGCTGGGAAGGAGACTCAGCCATCCGTGAAAACATGTCGTCAAGTGGATGCCTGATGAAGCAGACAGACAGACAGACAGTCGGAGAGCGGCACTGCTGGAGCTCAGGGCTGGTCCCGGGGGCGGGGCGCCCGACCAGAGCCATGGACGGCCAGCAGGGCTGAGGCCCAGGGCACCGTCACTGGGACAGGTTAGCTCCCCGTGTGCTGTGCAGGCGAGCGGGCATGGCACCCAGCCACGGGGAGAGCCAGCCGGGCACCCCACCCCCGACACGGCATCTCACACACCACTCCCTCCAGGGCAGGGCGACGATCCTTGCGTTGACAGACGGGGAAACTGAGGCCGCTCCCCGAGACACAAAGCACACAGTCTCCAAGCAGCGCTTGGACGTGGGCGACGTGACTGCCCATGGGGCCTGGACGTGCAGGACATGGCCCCAGACGGTCTGTGACGGTGACCTTTACGTGTGGCCGTGGGTCATTTGCACGTCTTCTGTGGGGAAGTGTCAGCGGGAGTCCGGAGCCAGGCCTTCAGTCGGATGACCGGGATGTCTGCTAGTGAGCTGCAGGGGTTCCTCTGCGTCCTGGACGTGAATTCGCTCCGGGGGCTGGAGTAGGTCCCCCCCATCCTGTCGGGGTCCGAACTCTGCTCCCTGGTCTGCACGGCCACCATGTAGGCGGTGGGGGTCCCGGGGGCAGACCGGCCGGGTGCTGTCTGGCAGCGTTTGTGCTCAGAGGGTCCCTCTCGTTCTGTTCACGTGTGGTGCTGGGACAGACACGGCCTTGTTCTGTCGCTGTGCCCTATTCCTCCACGCCTCCCCCCCAGCTTGGGTGCAGGGGCCAGCCCCCTCCCCCCGGCCCGCGAGGCCCTCACGTGCACACTGTAGCTGGTGCTGATGCTCAGGGAGGAGGTGAGGAAGTTGGGCTGAGGACGGTTCTGCCAGACAGAAGGAATCGGTTGCTTTGTTTATCTTGCAGCAGAAATGGGACATTGGAAACGGGAGGGGCAGGAAAGTTTCCAGGAGGAGCTCCACCCGGCTGAGCCCGGGGCCTGCAGGTGCGCTGCCCCCCCCCCGCCCCACCCAACCAGGGGGCTCCCTGCCAGCCCGCTTCCAGGAGGAGGAGGCGGAGGCACCGAGGGTTTGTGTCACTTGCCGTGCAGGCCACAGGCTCCGACAGGGCAGCGCAGGACCCAGGATCACGTCTTCTCCCCTGGGGCCCGGGCCGTGGGACCCCCAGACAGCTGCTCGCCCAGGCCTCAAGGCGAACCTGGGGTCCCGGGAGGCGAGGTTCCCGGAGGCAGTGCCCGGAGGCAGTGCTCAGGCCCGTACACGGCCCAGGGCCATCAGTCCATCGTCCCTTTCTGAGTTGCTAATGAGAGCGGAGGCCGAGGCCCCTTCCACTGGTGGGGAGGGGGCACACATGCCGGGAGCTGGGGACGGTCCTCCCGGTGGCTGAGCGTGTTCTGGGTCCTGGCGTGCTCTCCTGGACCCGAGGCCGACCCTGAAGGACGCTCACCACGTGACCTCGCCCTCAGGGGGTCGCAGCCAGGTTCCCTGGACTGCCGCCGCTCTCTGCTTCCCGAAGGCACAGCTGAAAGGCAGGGGCATCTTGGGGCTGCCTGGCTCCCAGTGGCAGCCCTCCCCACCACCGGGCCGCTGGCCAGCTGCCCAGCAAGGGGCACGTTGCCCCAGAGCCTCCTGCTAAAGACGGGTGTCCTCTCCCAGAGGTGGTTCCCTATGCACGGCAGCAGCAGGACGGGAGAGAGCTGCCGCAGACTGGGGTTCTGGCCATGGCCCCAGGGATAGTAACTCGCCGGCTTCAGGTCGTCTGCGCTGGAAGCCTGTGGCCTCAGGGATGCAGCATGGTGTTCTGTCTCCCCAGGTAGCCTGTGGCCACCCGGACCGGTGACGCGCACGTGCAGGCTGGGTGGCCCTCAGCGGCAGCAGCCCCGCCACACCCTGTCCCCGCCATCCTCCTTGTCCCTCAGCCCTTCCCTTACCCCTGTTCCCTGGGGTCATCCCCCCAACAAGACGCCTGTGCTCTGAATCCTTGTCCTGAGACGAAGGACCCTTAGCGGTTGCTAAGGACTGTCCCTCATTCAGAAGTGAGCCATGGTCCGCGGGAGCCTCCCCACACTGCTGTGATCACAGTGACGGCGTGTGCTCCCTGTTCGGTCAGAAGATGCTGGCCGCCTTGTCCCTGCACTGAAGGCCAAGGTCCCATCAGGCAGCCTCCATGAGGCACCTCTGCCGGGCACATGGCTTTGGAGAGCCTGAGCTCAACGCATCACCCACGGTCAGCTGGGGCCGCCCACCCTGCGGTCAGTCTGGTAAGTCGCCCTGAGGTCAGACACGTAGCCCGCCCGGAGCAGAGGTGGGCAGGCGCAGCAAGCCTTGGCGATAGACCTTGCTGTTGGCCGTGAAGACCTCAATCGAAGGGAGACCCCACGGATCAAGAGAGTGAAGGATGCTGGGAGTTTTCATACGCCAGGCTGTCCTCGCCCAAGCGGAGGGTTGTGGCGTCGGTGGTGAGAAGGGCAGTGTGTTCATGGTGATGGTGACGCTGGCAAAACGTGGCTGCTGGTGGAAGGAACACAGATGCATTGTTGGGTTGGTGTAGATGCTGGGGGTGGTGGTGGGCCAGGCATCGGTGGGATGTTTGGGGAGCCCACTGACCCGAGTCCATGGGAGGGGCGCACAGGGCATGGGTCCGGCTGCACCAACAAGCCCAAACCGTCTGAGGGGACCCGGTAGGCTACCAGGCATCTGTTCGCTTGCCCAGCCCATTGAGGGGCTGCCAGCTTATGCCCAGAGTGGAGACTTCCCAGTGGGTGAGCTTTGTGGGCTGCCCAGAGCAGCTTTCCAGGCAAGGGCAGGAGGTCACTGGGAGGAGGGATTTTGCATTGCTGGTCAAGTCCATGGCTGTTGGCCACTGGAAAAGCTGCTCGCCCTGGAGAAGCTGCCACTGCTCACCCTTTCCCTGTCTATCCTAAGGGACTGAGGCCTCTCCAGCTGCGACCCTCCTTGAATCCTAAGAAGAAAATCACCGCTGCACTAACCATCCGAGGATAATCTAGACCGGTTCATGCAGACTCAAGTGCAAGAGAAGAAACCCAAGGAAGAAGCCCGACTGCCCCCCCTTCCCCTTCCCCCCGCCGCTCTAGAATCTCACACGCCACATCCTCTGAAAGGCATCGGATGAGCTGCGTGTGTGATTCCAGCTCCGTGACATTCTGGAACAGACAAAGCGACAGAGACAGCGAGCAGATTGGGAGCTGCAGGGTGGGGCAGGGAGGGGTGAATAAGGGCACCACAGGGCGTTTGGGGGGTGGGGCTCCTCTCTGCGATTCTGGAGGGTGACCCACCCGTTGTCTACACTTGTCAGGACACCGTGCACGAGCGTGGGCTGCCGTTCATAAGAGCGTGTTGTCCCTGACGCAAGATGGGAGCCGCAGTGGAAAGGGGGTGGGGATCTGCACTTTCCTACCAGATTCTCGGCAAAGGGAAAATTACTATAAAAGGCATTAAGTCTATTAATTTGGAAGGAGGAGGAGGAGAATGGGGCTGAGCTTAGCCACTCTGAACCCATCCAGCTTCGGTAGGCTACCCCTGCCCCCACCGAGAACCTCCGGCACCACCACAGACGCGACCCACCCCTGGGAGCCGGGCTCCGCACAGTGGATGCGCCCGATCCCGAGCGGCCTGGCTGTCCTGCAGGTGGGCGGGTGTCCTGGGGACGCCTTTGCTTTGACGAATCACCACACGGCTTCGTGGTGCCAGGACCTCGATGCACGAGGCGCAGGAGACAGGCTCCTTCAGCTGGGCCCTTCTGTGACGCCGTGTTCGGGGCCTCCCGGGCGAGCCCCGCTCCAGGCCGTCGGCAGCCAACCAGGGCCTCGAGCTCTAAGTGGAGGCGCCGTGTGCCCGGCCCACCACGCCGGCTCTAGACCGGGGCCAGCCGCAGACTGAGGCAGGTGCCTTCGGGGACACCCGAGGAGGCAGCAGGAACACCCCTTGCATGCTTCGGATGCGCGAGCTTTGCAACACGGTGACACGATGTGCCGGTTAGTCCACGGGACCTGCAAAATGATGCACATTCATGTATTAGAGAGTAAGAGCAGATACTCAGCCCTGGGCTGGTTTTCTTAAAAAATGTATTTATTTGAGAGAGAGAGAGAAAAAAAAATGTACGCTCAAGGAAGAGGGGTGGGAGGAGGGAGAGAACGAGAACCCGAAGCCGACTTCCTGCTGGGTGCAAGCCCGAGGTGGGGCTTGATCTCACGACCCTGAGGTCATGACCTGAGCTGAACCCAGGAATCAGACTCCTAACTGACAGGGCCGCCCAGGCGCCCCAAAATACTTATTGGTAAGGAGTGGGACATCACTGTCTGAGCTCGGGCGCCTGTAATGCCACAGCCTGGGGGCCTCAGCCCAGACGCTCCCATCTCTCACCATCCTGAGGCCTGGACGTCCGGGACCGGCTGCTGGCAGGTCCTGTGTCTGCTAAGAGCCCCCTTCCCGGCCTGCGGTTGGCGTCTTCGTGCTGTGTCCTCGCGCGGCAGAGATAGGAGCCGGCTCTCTCTCGGGCCCCTTCTTACAGGGGCACTAACCCGTTCACGAGGACCCCACCCTCCCGACCTAATCCCCTCCCAAAGGCCCCACCCCCACATACTAGCCCATTGGGATTGGGGTTTCCACACAAGAATTTGGGGGACACAGACATTTGGACCGTGGCAATCACAAAAGCTTGGTGACCACCCTCCTGGAGAGATCACGAGGCAGAGTGGCCCCAGAGGTTGTACCCACCCAGGCCACGGCGGTCCTGCCCCATGAGTGGGTTCCAAGCCCACCGGCAGCCCCGGTCACAGAGAGCAGATGGCAGCTGAGCATCCATGACGTGCGCCGGGTCCCCAGCCAGCCCCGGGCCGCTGCCTGCCGCCGTCCCGAGTGCTCTCCCGCAGGTCAGTCTCCCCAGGCACTGCCGGGGGCTCTCGGGGCTGGCTGCCGGGTCCCCAACAGGACAGAAGTGCCAGCTTGTATTTCCAGGTGTATCTTCCAGAAACGACCCGCCAACAGAGGGCTGGGGACACCCAGTCTACACAACCCCCAGGGGGGAGCACAGGGAGACAGAGGGCCTCCGTCGAGGCATCCCCGACACTCCCTCTTAACGCCCCCCACAGACTGTCCCGGGTTCTCTGCTTCTCCGCTCGGCGGTCCTGCTGCAGCAGAGCTACGGGGCAGGGGCTGCTGCTCACTTTTCCAGGACTGAACATGTAAGTCTTTAGAAACGGCAGGAATCACAGATTTCACCCAAAGGCCACACTATCTTGGATGTCCTGTCACATCACAAATCAGACATTGCACACGGGGCCGATCTTTGGAAATAGCCAAACACAGGAGGCCTGCTGGTGGGTTTAACCCCAGGGTGGACTGATTTTCCAGGAATCCCTTGGCTCTGTGGGGTCCTGGGTGCCCAGCTCCGGAAGCAGACAAGCTGGCAGGGAAGGATGGAGCCACGGTCCCCCCCCAACACCCGTGGCGGGCGACTGCCGAGCACCCCTCACCCCTCCAGTGAGGCAACTGGCCCATATCTGCGTCCTGTTGTAAGACTGGGATCCTGGTGAGCTCACTGGCCCAGGCAAGAGCACGGGAGCAGGTGAGAGAACCCTAGGCAGAGGGCCCTGGCCCCCGGGCAGATGTGGGGACTGAGCCCGGCACCGCGGGAGCTCCGATCCCTCTTTCCAGGGACGCCTCTGCCCTGGGGCAGCCTGGTGGGAAGCCGCAGTCTCACTCGGAGTCAGGAACACCTCCCCGCCCTTGCATTTCACTCCCTGCTGAAAACATCCTTAAATCGGCTCTCTGGCTTAGGAAGAAAACAGAGAGCTGGGCTGACATTTCAGGTGTCTGGAACATTCCAGAGCTCTGGTCCCATCGCTCAGGACCAGAAATACATGCTGACCATATCCTGACCTCAGGACGGCTCCTGGAAGTTAATGCTGTTTTTTTCTTAGCTAAATCCCTTGCAATACGATTTTTTTTTTTTTTTTTTGGAGATTTCCGATGTTTTCCCTCTTAATTTTCAAAGCATTTATTCCAGGGCCAAACTCCAAACTTCCCGCCCTGCAGGAAACCCCCTTTGCCTGAACTTGGACCTGGGGATTGGGATAGCAGGGAAACTCATCTCCGGCCTCCATCCACAGGAGCTGCAGACACACATGCACACACACGCGAGCACCACACGCACACACACATTCACAGCGTGTACACGCATGCTGCACACACACACACTTGCTCACACTCGCTCACACCCACCTCTCCCTCAGTCTGCCCTGAGAACCGGAGACCCATCTCCACGTGCCCACACCCCCGTTCCCACCTTCAGTGCCCCCAAGAAGCCTCTGGCTCCCAGGGCATCCATGTCTCTCCCCACATGGCTCCGCGTCCCCAATCTCCCTCCCACCCCATAACCTTCCCTGCACCCTCTGAGCAAATGGGCATCTGCAAAGTCCCCCAGCGCCTCCTCCTGTCCCCGCCTCCTGCTGTGAAGGCCCCACCTCCTGAGACACATTCTTATGCTGTGACATCCCCCTGGGGTCCTCAGGACCCATCCCACCCCCAAGGCCCCAGCTTCTGGAACTCTTGCCAACTCCACCCTCATTCCTGGAGAAGCCACGTCCCCCTGGACTGGCCTCCCCACCCCACCTGCTCAGCCTGCTGGCCTCGCCCTGCTGGCCTCCCTGCCTGCGGGGCCCCAGACAGCGTCATCCCAGGTGCCACCCCTCCTTCCAGCCCCGTCTCTCAGGCTCGCTCCTTCTGGAGCCCAGGACCACGTTCCAGTGATCCCTTCCCTCCTGTGTGTCCTTGCCTCCCTCCTGTCCCAGTGGGGACACACTGTAGGGAGACTAGGGAGGTGGACAGAGTCTAGAAAGGCACAGAGAAGGGGGCATGAGAAGGGGCTGGAGTGTGTGTGTGTGTGTCCGTGTGGTGTGCACATGCACATGTGCCACGTGGGACCCGGCCTATGGGGGACGTGAGCGAGGACTGAGTTCTCCTGGGTGCTGGCTACCACCTGCCATCTAATCTGATGCGGGCTGGCGGACGGGCCCTGCTGGACCAGAGCCACCCCGGAGAGCGGGCTCAGAGACACCGCGCCCCTGGGCTCTGCTTGGTTAACCAATCAGAAATGGCAGGGGCGCCCGCGATGTGGGTGTGGGAGGACTTGTTCCCAAACGAGGTCGCTGCCTCCCTGCAGGGCGCAGAGCCTGTGAGTCCCCCCACAGGTGGGCCTGGCTCAGCAGCCCCGAGGCATGGGGGGAGCGGGTGGCATGTGTGCCCGCTCGGGGTCCAGGCCTGCAGAGACGGACAGTGGAGCAGGGCCCGAGCCGGGACAGTGGTGGGAAACTGAGGTTGAAGACAGAGGAGCGGGACAGACTTCTGTCAGACAGACTTCCGTCTGCAGCTCCCGACCTCCGGCCCCGCCATTCCCACCTGCTTGGTTGCCCTGGAGCCTCCCACCAACCTCGAACCCAGGCCCCGGGAGCCCTCGCTGACCTCCACCTCCTGCTGAGCTGGGCGGCAGGCGGCCTGCGCCCTGGGTGGGGAGATGCTCCCACGCGGGATCTCCTGATGCCGCCCCCAAACCCCGACCAAGCCCGGCACCGTTTCCCGGGGGTCTGCAGCGACCCATGTGGATGGGGGCCATCGTGGGAGTTCCCGATCCGAGGGGCAAACGCGGGGCCTGCGTGTCCTCTGAGACACCAGACACACACTCAGGCTTCCGGGTCCTCCCGCTCCGGAGTGACACTGGTGTCAACCTTCGCAGAAGTGGCTCCCGGGGACCTCAGCCCAGCACGCCTCACTTTGCGGAAGCGCGCGCTTCTTTGGAATCTGTGCTTGTTCCCGACATGGCAGGACCTCTGGGACCCTCCGAAGCAGCTTCAGACGAGCACTTGAACGCGAGCTGGGACGGCATCCACCTTGTTCACCGCTCTCCGTGCAGAGGAGACGGGGAGTGTGTATGAGAATTGATGTGCGTACGCGTGTGGGGTGGGCTGTGCATGCACGAGCACATGTGCACCTGTGACCGCGTGTGAGCTCACGTGTGAGTGTGTGTGGCGTGCACAGCCGTGTGTGCGAGCTCATGCGTATGTGACCGTGCAGATTCCTGTGTGAGCGCGTGCGAGGGCACACTGTGAGCATGCGCGCACGTGTGACAGTGTGTGCCCGTGTGTGAATGTGCAAACTGCACCCAGGCTCGGTCACGGTCTCGTGCACGTGTCTGGAGCATTTCCACTCAACAGCTATGAGCTGTCGCACGCTCGGCCTCCTCGGGCCCCGGGCAAAGCAAACTTTGGTGGGCGTGACCCATGCAAACGGGCACAAGAGCACAGAGTCCCCTCCCCTGCTGGGGCTTCCGTGGGCACAGACCCCCCCACCGAGCCAGCATGCACGGGTGACTTCTCAGCTCCTGTGTGCAGGCAGCCCTCCTGCTGTCTGGGTCAGGCCCTGGAGTCTGCTCTCCAGATGGGGCCCCTTGCTGCCCTGGGCATGGGAGGCCAGGACCCCCAGGATCCCCAGGCCCCAAGCAAAGAGGGGTGCCAGAGTGCTCTGCAGCTGCCCAACAGGGCCCGCTCTCTGTGCTCCCAAGGACGCCAGGACCGTGGGCTCCAAGTTCAAAGCAGAGACGTCTCTTCCCTGCATTCACTTGGAACCGCACGTTTTCCCCCTAAGAAAGTAAAAGGAAACAGGTTTCCTCCCATTGTGCTGGCGGCTGGGGTCCCTCTGAGTTTTGCTCTGCCAAGAGGAAAGCCGGAGGCTTCGCCCCCAGACCGATGTCCCACGGCCTCCAAGGTCTCCCACAGACGCCACGTCCTCACCCCCAGCCTCCTCAGCACCCGGTTCCAGGGCCCGCCGGCCAGGGAAGGGCGCAGATGCTGCAGCTGGACCGCACAGCCCCCTCGAGCGGCAGCCCCACCCTCCGGTGACATCCCGAGCCCACGCCACCCCTCAGCCTCCCTCTGCTGCCTCCGCCTGAGCGGCCTCCCCCAGCCCAGCTCGAAGACCCTCCCTGCAGCCACAGCCGCACCAGCCCTTGCCCTCCCTCCCGCGTGGGCACATCGGCCAGTGGGACTCCATCTGCTGCTCCCTCAGCACGGCACTGCCCGTGTCCCGCCTCCCCCGCGGAGGCAGGAGACACACACAGCTCTGCGGTTGGTGCGTTTCCCCACTAAACCATGGGGTCTGCTTCTTACCGCCGTCTGGAGCTCAGCTTCTGAATCCCCTTTCGCCACCCCTCAACCTGGGTTTAGTGTCTACAGTGACAAGGACATCTTTGACACTCCCAAGGGATCAGCTGGCGGGAGTGTGACCCTCACGGGCCAGGGTCTCGAGCAAGCCCCATGGGAACCCCAACATGCCCAGTAGGACACAGAGCCGTGCAGACAGGGTCCATCTGTCCGGAGCTCCCATGGTGTGGGACAGAAAGTGCTTATGTAGTGGTTTAACCACTCCTGATAGGATTTACGTGACAACATGTGCAAATCATGACAGCAGGACAGGTGTCACAGCACTGCTCCTCAGATTCAGGGCCAATGATGGGCTGGGCCAAACCCCACAGTAGTCCCAGAGTGCGGGACAGAACCCACAGGGTGAAGTGGGCAAGTGGGACGCTGGCAGGTCCCGTACACCCAGCCTGACGGGTGGGTGGGGCCAGAGCTCGTCAGAGCCCGCCAGAGCCCGGCACACGAGCTCGTCTCCTGGCTGCCTGCTGCTCTCTGGACTCTGCCGTGCTCTGGGGGGGGTAGAGAACCACAGAGGGTGTTGGTGGTCTCGGGGCAGTTTTGTGACGGGAGTGAAACCCTTCCCGGCTGGAGCCCTGCCCAAGGAGTCGCTTCTAGAACTGGTGTTTGGGAGGCTGATCCCTGGCAGCCCCCCCACCCCCACAGCTGTGTCCAGGCAGCCCAGAAACCCACCAGAGTCAGGCACGGGCCACCCTATCCCTCTTCACCAGCAAGTCAGGGGAGAAGATAATACAAAATATAACGATTTACGGTATGAATGACATAGTTTTCCCAGGTTTAATTAAGATTACGTTTCTTGCTATCAGAAGGAATAGAGGAATACCAGCCCGAAAATCTCCTACCAGCCACACCATGACAATGACTTTGCACTGAGGTGTGGACTTGTGGTCCCGGAGAAGCAGGAGGAAGCCCACTGCACATCCGGGCCTCATGGCAGTGGGAGTACGAACAGCCACGACTCCGATGGGGACTCCCTCTCTCTGGACAGAGGAAGCAGGAAAGGGTCCTGTTGGGAGAAATCCGGGACAGAGAAGAGCTGGAGGAGATGACCAGTGGCAGCCCCGCAAAGTCCCCGAGAGCCGAGCTGAGGTGGAACTCGGCCCATGGCAGGTGACACAGAACTGTGGTCTGACCCAGCTGGACCCACAGCTCGCAGCTGTGAATTAAAAAAGAAAGTCCACATTTTCCAGAGGATTTTCACAAGACCCAGAGCCTCCACATCACACTGTTGAAAATATTCAGGACAATCCAAGGGATCCAAAATTACTTGACGTACAAGGAGCCACAAAAATGCTCAAGAGAATGAAAACCCAAAGGTACGGCCCCTGCCCCCGACGTGACCCCAATGCTGGAGCCATCTGGTAAGGATTCTGACACACCTGTTATAACTATGCTCCACGTGGTAAAGGAAAACACACTTGAAGTGAATGGAAAGATAGAAATTCTCTGTTGAGAAATAGAAACTACAAAAAACAGCTAAATAGGAACTTTAGAACTGAAAGATAAAACATCTGAAATTTTAAAAAATCATGAGGTGGGCTTACTATGATGGCAGTAAAGGGGACAGAACGTACAGAGAGATCCATAGGAGATTTCCAACCTATGCAACAGAGGAAAAATCAGCCTGAAAAAGAAACCGAACAGAAGCTTAGGGACTCGTGGCAAGCTAGCAAGTGTCCACTGTTCATGCCATGAGAGTCAGGAGGAAGGGAGGGCAATAATGGTGCGGGGAAAATAGTTGAAGTGATAATAGCAGAAAATGTCCCAAATTGGGGGGAAGACAAACACACAGTTTTAACAAGCTTAGCAATCCAGAAAAAGCTAACTCAAAGAAAACCATGCCCAGCCACATCACAACGTGCCCAACAAAACCCCCAGGATCCCATGAACCCAAGAGCAAAGGGATGCGTGCCATATTGGGAAGAGAAATTCCAATGACCCTCGCTTTCTCCCCCAAACCACTGAGACCACAAGACGATATGGAGAAACCGGAAAGGCACATCGCTAAGTACAAGAAGTCAGTCCAGAAAGGCTGTGTACCGCAAGCTTCCCACGAGATATTCTGGAAAAGGCAGAAGGACAGACAGAAGAAAGGTAGGGGGCGGCTGGGGGAGGGTGGAGTTTCAGGACATTGAAGTTACTCTGTGTCATTACACGTGAGTCCGAACCACAGAACGTACAGCACCAAGAGGGACGCCTCCTGCAAGCTGTGGTTTTAGTCGATAGTCATATTGTAGCAAGTTTGACAAGTGTGTCTGTGAATGCGGGCGGGAGGGCGCGGGGTGGGGGGGTGGGGAGACACTCTAAGCAGGGGAGGGGGGAGGGGAACCACCCTGGGCTCCCTGCTCAATTTCTCTGCAAACCTTAATCTATTAATGAAAAAGAAATCAGGCCCAAAATAAACAAGCCCAAACCCCTTTTCAAACAACACGGAGGCAGAAGGCAGTGGGACAGCGTCTCTAGAGGGGAAGGGCTCCTGCGCGTTAAGGGAGGCACTGCACAGAGTGGGGGAGGGGAGGGGGGAAGATCACGGCCCCGGAGCCACGGCGACAGACGGCGACAGAAGACACGCGGGGGTAAAGCCAGAGAGCCACCAGCCAAGTTAAAAGGGAGTCCGGCCAGTCGTTGAAGGAAGAAGCAGAGGGAGCAGGGGACACAGCCGGAGGGGACGAATGAATGAGCGAAACATCGGACTGAGCCTGGTGGCTCCTGCGGGCACATCAGTGTCAGCAGCTGAACAACCACCAGCCTGTGTCCACAGGGAACACGAGGGAGAACCAGGGGGTCCACTCTTCCGTGGGAACGTTCTAGAAGAGGGAGCAGAGCAGGAGACGGACAGTGAGCCAGCCCCACCCCAGACCAGGATCACAGGGGCTGTCAGGACCCTGGGAACCTGGCAGGGTGAGGTATAGGGACCCGCGGGTCTCTGGCCACTGCCCTGGGGTGCCCTGTGACCCCAGCTGGGCTCCCTCCCATTCCCCCGTTGGAGAAGCAGCATCCTAGGGTCCCGTGCCCCTCCACCGTGGTGGGGATGAGCGTGGGATCCCACCACAGAGCTGGAAAGCACAGGCGCCCCCAGAGCTCCGGTGAGCACCCCACTTCCCATCCTGAGTCATTTTTGGCTCTGTGAGAACGTTCCCTGTCCGGCCATCTGCTGGGTGTGAAAGGTCCAGACTCCCGTCCAGCCGGAGAAGGAAGTTGAGACTGGGTGGGGGGATGGCCGCAGGAGACAGGAGCTCACGAGGACAGACAGGAGCTCAGGGGGACACCCAGCAGCTGAGGGCAGGGCGCGGCCAGCACGGGCAAGCCGCAAACCTCCACCTAAGGGCTGTGTCCCAGGAAGCCAGAAGATGGGGTCAGCTTCCTAAAAAAGAGGCCTGTGGCTTAGAGAGATGGAGCTATTTTTCTGCGTCTGCTGTCCTCGGACAGCCCCAGAGTGGGGTCCCGGGGGCCTCGGAAGCACCCAGCTTGTCCCCAGGGAGCACAGTGCAGGGGAAGGCAGGAAGAGCATAGGGGCAGCCCCTGCAGAGGGACTGAGAGTGAAATAAACAGCACCCTCTTCGCTGGGATCCCAGGGTCCATGCTTTCTGTACAGGGCCCCTGTAAGCGCCAGGGGGCCAGGTGGGCACAAGGCACGGGAGGTGGGCGGCCTACAGGGGGTCTGGGGGTGCTGGGGGACTAGAGCCGGGCTGGGGGGTGCTGCAGCCTGCGTTCAGCCGCCAGGCTTCGAGGAGTCCAGCTCCTCCTGCCTCCTTTCTATCCCCCAGCCCTGCGCTGGCCCATCCTCACTGTCTCTGAGAATCAGAAGATGCCTGGGTACCCCGGCATCCCACCCGGGCACTGGCGTCAGGGGCCGGCGGGCTCAGCCCCCATCCAGAAAAGCTGGGGGGACAAGGAGTGCAAGGAGGGCCTCGATGGAGGTGCTCTTGGGGGTGGGGTGGTTGGGAGACGCCCTAGGGAGGCAGGGGGTGGGCAGAGGGGAGCCTGACTGGGAAGGAGCTCAGGGCAGGGCGGTGGGGGTCTGCTCAGGATGGGGATCCTAGGGCAGCAGCATGGCTTGGGGAGGCTGTCCTGACCTGAGCGCGTTTCACCAACTCTGGACACCTCTGGGGGCACCCACCAGCCCACCTAGAGCCACAGACTCCGGGGCACCATGCCCTGCCAGCCGGAGAAGGGGAGTGCTGGTCTCCAAACTCTGCCCACGTCCTGACCGCTGGAACCTCTGATGAGACCTTATTTGGAGCAGGGGTCTTTGCACATGTGACTGAGCTAAGGACCTCGGGATGGGACGTCCCGGGATCCCCACGGGCCCCAACTCCAGCCCAGTTCCGACCGCCGCCAGCCGCGCAT
Source organism: Enhydra lutris kenyoni (assembly GCF_002288905.1). Taxonomy (NCBI): domain Eukaryota; kingdom Metazoa; phylum Chordata; class Mammalia; order Carnivora; family Mustelidae; genus Enhydra; species Enhydra lutris. The sequence continues at coordinate 13,367,219 of NW_019154127.1, forward strand.
GCGCACCCGCCACGGGAGCGAGGCGGCAGCCGGAGGCCGAGGCAGGCGGCTGGAGCAGGGCTGGGGCGGGCGGCCACCCGGAGGCCCAAACCGGTGGCCTCTGAGTCCATCCCTCTGCCCCACCACTTTCTCCTCCAGAGCCACCGCCCAGAGTCCCCTTCCTGCCAGCCGGGGCTTTCCGACCAATTACTCACCACATTCCCGGTGTTTGTCCATCTGGGATCCCCGCCCATTTGGGGTTGTTCTGACTTGCCCGGGGCTTTCCATGTGTCTTCACGCCACTTATGTAAAGAGCGCTTTGTGCACCGGGCAGGCTCCGCCGTCCCAGGGAAGCCGGCAAAGGGAAAGCCCGCCACCCACGCGGGGGGTCTGCACCCGCTCCCTGCAGCCTTGGCCAAAGCACCCGGCTTGCCCCCACCTCCCGATGCACCCCCCTTCCTAGCCCCACCTTCCTGCCCTGCCCCCAGTCCCAGGGTCAGAGAGCCAGCAGCAGCTTGGCCAAGAGGTGGGCTCACCGTCTGCCCTGGACCGTGATGCTCGAGTGGCCTAGGGGACTGGTGAGGGTCCCCCCACCCCGAGGCCCAGCAGGGGATGCCGAGGCACGAGTGGGGGCTTGCTGGGGTGGGTCACCCAGAAGCAGACGCTGAAGCAGTATTCTAGGACAGTTTATGTGGGAGGTGAGTGGGGGAGGGCAGGCAGTGGGGTCCACCCGTGGGGGGCCTTGGGGACACTACGGACACATGCAAGGACTGCCCTGCCTGGAGAGAGGGGAAGCTGGGGGACCTCTAGTCATCTCTGTCATGGCCAGGGGCTCCTGGGGCATTAATGAGGGAGGCTTCAGGCCTTAGTGAACACAGGATGCCTAGTGCTCGGGGACCCACTGTGCACCAGGCTGGAGGGACAGAAGAAGGAGGGGGTGCTCCAGCGCCCGAGGCCCGGGGGCCCCCCTGATGAAGCTCGAAGCAGAGAGATGCAGCAGGAGACAGAGGGAGGGGGAGATACTGGCTTTTCCCGGGTCCTGCTGCTCGGAACCCACTGGAATACGAGATTGCCCAGGCCTGGGGGCTGGAGGCGGGGAAGCTGTGGGGCCTGGGATGGAGCCTGTGAGCCGAGCTCAGCAGGGGCGGTCCCAGCATCCCACGTGCCTCCCAGAGACTGAGAGGGAAAGTGTCCGGTGGGAAGCCGTGGCCCTGGACCCGCCGTAGGGGAGCATCCAGCAGACCGGCAGAGCCGAGAGCACCCAGACGTGCCTGGAGTGGTCAGGGAGCCGTGGCCGGGGCCTCCCAACTAGTCCCCCAGGAAAGTACCAGCCCAATCCGTCCCCCAATTTCCTATTGGCAGGGTCTGCGGGACCAGGATGTCAACACTCGGGCCCAGCCGGCCGCCTCCAGCCGCCCCCCCGGCCGCAGGCGCGCGCTGACGTGGGTGCTCCGCGGCGCTCAGGCGCCTGGTCCCCTGTTTGTTGTCCTGCCCGCTGCTCCGGAAGCCGGGCTCTCCGCTTCCTGGACGCGCCAGAGGCCCAGCTCCGTTTTATTCCCCGAATAGGAAGTCTCCTGCGAGCTTCTGGCCAGATCCCGCGGAGCTGACTGCATTTCGGCCAAGACGAACGGGCAGGAAGTATCATTACCTAAATGGGCCGATGGGCCGGTAAGAAGCCCGAGGAGAAAGCCCTCCGCAGCCTTGGCCCAGAGAGCCGGCAGGAGAGGGCCACGGCGAGGGAGGACGGACCCCAGAGCTCGGGGGCCCCACGTCGCCTGGCCTCAGGGACTGCACCTCCCATGTCCCCAAGGGCCCCGCATTCGGCTCTCAAACATGCTGGCCGATCTACAAGGGCAGAAAAGTCCCAGAACCTCGAACAAGGGCGCCTCCCTAAAACAGTAACACTCAAAAATATTATGACTCAGCCTCCTACTCCCATGATGGGGGGGTTGTCCCAAGAAGCAGGGGTGTGAGGGCGCGCACGGTGGCGTCATCCTTACCCATCACCTCCTGTGTGGGATCCCTGCATCTGCCCGGGAGCGTCGGACACGGTCGCTGTCAGGAACTGTGTCACGTCTAAGAGGACATTAGCCTCACACTTGTACATAGAGGGACGGCATCCGCCAGGCCCCGCAGGACAAGACAAGAGCTGCTGTCCCTCCTGCCGTGGCCCCACATGTTCACCCCGGGGGCCTGAGCGGCGGAGCAGCGGCCCAGTCCTCGGAGAGCCGGGCCGGCTGGTTCACGCGGAACAGTCCAGCTGCTGGGTTTGCCACCCTGATCACGCCCGCGGCCCCCGCCTCCCCAGTCCCTCGCCCAACCTGGGGATTTCATGGACTCCGGAATCACTGCCACGTGTCCCCCTCCTCTTGGCTTCAAGGGGCACAGCTGGGCCCTCAGAACCGGGGCAGTGGTCCAAGCACAGGAACCTGTCCCCTCCTCCAGCCAGCCCCCTCGCTGCTGGAAGGGCTGATGGAACAGACGTTCTCTGTGCCCCTGGCGGCCTCTGGCCAGGGCCTTGCCTGGCCTGTACTCTGGTTCCTCTCAGACGGGCCGCTGGTGGGCGGGTTGCCGACTGTGCAGGGAATCGCGAACAGCTTTCCTTCTGGAGTCTGTCTCTTTCACGAAAGAAGATGCCAGGGCTGGGGGTGCCCCCCTCGAACGGCAGGGACAGGCTGGGTCGGCTCTAGACCAGAGGTGGCAGAGGCCACACCTGGCCAGTGGGGGACGAGACTTGAACGGGAGGCTGTGTGACTCTCTGAAAATCGTGGTGGCCCAGGAGCAGGCAGGGGCTGAGCAAGGGAGGAAACGCAGGTCCCTGGCTCCTGGGAGGCAGAGGAAGGGCGGAGAGGGGCGCCTGGGTGTCGGGGTGCAGGCCTGACAGGTGGGGACGCAACTCCGGGGCTGTGGTCTGGGTTGGATCATCCACAGGTGAGCTCATGATGGCGGGGCAGCAGGACAAAGTGGGCAGGAGAGAGGACTGGGGAGGGGACAGCAGCACACTGGTGGGGGTCACAGAGGCTCCTGGGCAAGGTCAGGGGCCTCAGAGTCCCACGGACATGGCAGACGGGGACCCCACATGGGGAGGTAGCCCGCACCTGCTGCCCAGGGCCACCATGGGAGCCACTCCCAGCTGGCACTGTCCCCAACACTCAGCATGTGACATGATGGCAGGCTCTGTCATCACCCCGTTTCCCAAGTGAGGAAACCTGTCGGCCAGGGGATTTCCAGGACCAGGGACTTCCCCTTCCACCAGAGGGACAAGACCATGGGGACCCCCAGTGGCAGTCACACACAGCCCCCCAGGGCAGGGACCAACAGGGGTCCTACTCCACCAGCCCCCAAAGCCCTCTCCTCTGCACTCCGCCACCAGGGAGGGCAGAGCTGCTGGCCTCAGGCCTGGGGTGGCCACTGGCCATCCACGTGAGCTCTGGCCAGCCATGTCACCCCCAGGGCCCAGGGCCCTGAGCATGGGAAGGTGGAGAGGGGGAGGTCAGCTCCAGACTCAGCAGATCCCGGACAGCCCAAGTGCAAAAGTGCCAGGCCACTGGTGTGACCTCGTGAGTCACCGTCCCCGGAGCCAGGCCCGGATTATAGGAGGCTGACGCGGTTTCCAAGGAGAGAAGCCCCAGTCTCGCACGGAAATGCCCACACCCAGGACACACTCCGTGCCTGCCCTTCCCCGCAGACAAGCCCTGGCCTGTGCCCGGCCGCCTACGTTCCCGGGGAGGGAGCGGCCCCCTGGACTCGGAGCCCCCACCCTGGGCGGCCCCCTGCACGCCGGGGGCTTTAGGCCCAGGGCGCTGGTCCCCAGTGCTGGGCTAGGGGAACGTTGAAGGAGGGCTTCCCCAGCTGCCAAAGGGCCCGGGAGCTGGTTCCTTCCTCCGCGGGGCCTCCGTGGACAACAGGACACCCGATCCCAGCAGAAATGTCCCCCATTAACCCAGACTGGACGTGGATGGCCCAGCCTTTGGGATCAGGCATACGGGGGCCACAGGCAGGCTGATTCGCCACTTGGGGTGAATCCTTGTCACGCAGGTGGTGGGGGACAGAATCCACTCTGCAGCGGGTAGCGTGGCCCAGCGAGACGGCCCAAGCCGGGGGGTGGACAGTGGGTGCCCCCCACTGAGGACCCTAGAAATTTTGTTCCACCTTTTCAGCCAACACCAAGCCCCACGTGTCTCTGTGATTGGTCCCGCCTTGTCGCACGGCCTTGCCCACTTTTCTCAGGCCGGTGGCATCTGAGGCATCCTGGCTGTCACCCCGCCAGCCCGGAAACGCCCTGTCTCCCTCCCACTGGGGACCCGCGTTGGGTGACAGGTGGCTTCCTCCCGCACCCTGAGCCTCCCATACACGGGCCGGGAAGGGAATTAGATACTGGGAGAAAAGTCCAGCTTGGAAGCCCAGCCCAGCCCTCCGAGTGCCACATGCTGGTGGGGGGCTGGTGCAGCTGGTCAGAGCTTGGCCCCCTCCGCAGCCGCCCCCTGACAGGCAAACCTGGGAAGCAGCGCAGCCCCTGTGACCCTCATGCCTCCAGATCCCTGGCCCAGCACACCCCTGCAGGCGCTCCTGCCCGTCCTCGGGTGCCCAGCTCCGCCTCCCCCTCTCGGTGGGCACCCCACGCACCAGCCGTATTCCGGGGTGCCCAACAGCCCTGGGCCAGGGAAATCTCGGCGCTGGCTGACCGACCGGTCTGGCTCCAGTGAGCGCCCCGACTGTCCTCACCCAGGCTGACCTGGGCACCTGAGAGTCTCGCTACAACAGCCCCTCCCCACTGCCCCTTCCTGCCGGAGCCACAGCCACCACGGGGGAGGCCAACATCTCCCCGGTGCCCCCCACGCCACGTTCTCTCTCTTCACTCCGCTGGTTCAGCCTGAGAACCCACCGCCGCCTTGCAGAGTCGGCCGGCACCAGGCCACGCACTTCCGAGAGCCCGAGAGATCCTGAGGGGTCCCACACCCATCCAGCGCTGAGACACGACGGTGGGGCAGGAAGCGGGCAGGACCCACAGCTCACCTGTCCTGCCAGCCTCCCGGGCGCAGCCCCCATGCCTGGACCCCATAGGCCTGCCGTGAGCAGGAGCCAGTCCCTGGATGTGGGTGAGCGGGTCCCCACCGGGGACAAGGGGTCCCTGCCAGAGTGGCACAGCAGCGAGGCCCTGCCCCCAGCAGGAACGCAGGTGGGACCCAGCGCGGGGGCAGGCCCCTCTGGGAAGGCCTGCTCATCGGGTCCAGGCAGGGTCTCGGGCTACGTCTGCACCTCTCCGTGCTTCCACTGGGCCAGCAGGTCCCACGCATGGGCCATCCCCGCCCCGTGGGTCCTTCCCCCGATTTGAGGACCCCCCCGGCCGCGCTTCTGCCAGGCCCTCAGCTGTGCAGGAGGAAGCAGAGCAGACAGACCCCACACACCAGCGTCTCGCGGGCTCTCCGTGTCCCCATCTTGGGGCTTTCCCCTGTAGAAAGGTCATGACTCGCGCCCAAGTCCCTGTCCCCAGCTTTGCCATCAGGGGACTGCAAACGAAGATCCGTCTCTTTCACAGAAAACGTGACAGCAAAGCTCCAAACGTGGGTCACGGCTGTGGCTGCACAACTTGGCGAAGTTACTAAAACAGACCCTCGACGCCCTGAAGACAGGTGGGCTCTGTGGGACGTGAGTTCTACCCAATGAGGCTGGTTTTCAACAAAACGTCCACAACAGGCCGGAAGTTCATGCAGGGGGGCAGCCCGTGGGGTGGCGGGGGGCTGGCAGGCCCGGGCAGCCTGGGTGCGGCTGCCCCTGCTCGGTGACCCACCCGCCGTCACCCCGCCACAGGCTCTCCTTTCTCAAGCTCGGTTCTGCAGCTCAAACAAGAAAACCCTAAACAAACAACAGAAGTGGCCAGGGCGGCCAGGGTCCACGGGCTTCCCGGCTGGGGTGGGGACACTGTCTGGGCCCCCGAGGCTCTCTGTTCCAGCGCCCACCGCTGCCATCCAGCCCCTCGGGCTCCAGCCTCCCTCCAAGGGGCTGTGACCCCAGGGCCACCAGGCACCAGGCAGCTTCCCGCACCTTCCTGCCCACTCACTGGGCTAGAGGAAGCGCCCAGGAAAGGGCCCCCCTTCCGCCCCATCCCACCTGCTGCTCCGACCTGGCCTCTGGTGACCCAGCGGTGCCCACCGCAGTGGCCCAGCGCCCCAAACAACAGAAAGTTAAGAGGCCAGCGACCAGAAGCACGCGGAGAAGCGTTAGGCAAGAGTGTTAAGTGACATCCTTCTATTTTCTCAATGCCTCACCTCTCAAACTTAATGTAAAAGTCAAGGGCACTTAGAGTTTTCCCAGCCATTCCCAGTTTGGGGATGAGCGTCAGCGGGTCCCCTTGCGCGGTCACACGGCTGGGACGGGCTGGGCGTGAGCGGCTTTGCGCGGCGGACAGGACGCACACACGTCGTCTTCGCCAGGACTGGGGCTTCAGTTGCACGAAACAGGTTGGAAAACACCAGCATTGCCTCTCACTTTGTCTTGCTTTCTGTCCTCGTGCTTAACCCTTCCAAGCCCACAGCTCTGCTAGTGTTTAACGTTTTCCCAGAAGTCTGGTGATGCTAGGCGGAGCCTTCCTGGGGACCCACAGGACACGACCGTGTCCTCAACCGACAGTGACAAAGGAGTGATGGACTGATGTCTGGCTTCTTGTTAGGAAACCATCCAATAGAGACTAACGTGGAGACGAGAGCCTGTCACCCCCCAGCCGCTGTCAGCAGCGACCAGTGACCCACGGCCAGTGGCTCCTGGCCACGCCGCACCCACGGCCTGGCTCGGGTTTCCACCCAAGGAAATCCCGCACGCCGGGTGGGTGTCCCCACAGTTCTGCCTGAGCCTCCCGAAAGACAAGTCTCCCTTCCCAAATGATCACACCCGAAAATGAAATGAACATCTGCTGGCGACTTCGGCGTTCCCAGCTCCCCTCTGTGCCAAGATGCTCCAGGAGACCATAGCTGTGCTGCTCCGCGGGGCTCGCTCGGCCGGGCCATGCCGGGTCAGCGCGCAGGGCTGCGGTAGGACCAGGACGACCCTCCCTCCTCTGAGCTTCTGGAAGCTATGGGTGCCACCTGCGGGCTCCGTCTTGGTCTGGTTGGCCCCGGGGTGGGAGTGGGGTCTGTGCCGTCCCACGGTGCACGGCGTCTGGCCGCCCCTCTCCCTGCCACTGGCCGGGTGGGGGTCCAGATGGGGTCTGCGTGCCCTGATCCCCTGTGAGGGCCCCACAGCCCGGTCACCCCCTCACTCCGGGAGCCACTCGGACCACACACTGTATCCATATTTCACTGGAAGTTGCAAAATGGCGAGATCTTCATTCCGTTCATGCATGTTCATACTAAATTCATGTCATTTTCGAGCATTTACGTTCATTACGCTCACTTACGTTAGCTGGCTGTTTAGAAAGAATTCTCCCTCATCAACATTTTGTTTATCGGGAAAGATGGGTAAATTCTTGATTCTGCCCCCGGATCAGTTGCCAAATAAGGGGTCCGTTCCCTAGTGTCCTGCCAAGGTGAAGGGCTGAGCAATTAATTGAAAGAAAAATAAAGAGGATGACAGCCCTGGCAGGGGCCATGAAGGAGGGGCGTGAGGCAGAATGAGGTGTGCGCGGGACCTGTGAGCTGCTGAGGGCACATGGGACAGGACACTTCACCTCGCAACATTGGAGTGAGGCCAAATGGACCAAATGAAGCGAGGATGTGAACCTTGTGAGAATCCGAGAAATCACATCCAGAAAACGGGTATCATGTGCAAAGGTCCTGAGGTTACTCTGTGACCCCGAGTGGAGGACTGAGCAGGTCCAGTTCCAGGAAGGAAGGAAGGGGTGACGGAGGCCTAGGGAGCCCCCTGGGCAGCTCCGAAGGGCGGGGGGGGGGGAGAAGGCAGCAGGAGGTGGCTTCGTGACGCCCTGAATGGCAGAGTCCCCTTGGAGGAGTCACTGAGGCCAGTCTCCCCTGAGCCTGTCCAGTCCTGATAGCCGTGTCCCATGACCCCCGCCGGACCACAGGCCTCCTGATGCAGCAGCTGGGGTGGGGGCAACATGCATGTGTAACTGAGAACCTCGAGGGCAGTCCCTAAGCCAAGAGCAGCTCTCGTATCTCCAGCAGCTCCCTCTCGGGCTCCTGCATGGACCCCTGACCAAGGCGTCCCCGTTGTCTGGAAGACTGAGGCCAGAGGTGCCGCAGCTCTGCAGGACCCCGCAGGGTGTGGTGAGCGTGGAGGCCCCCGGGTCCACGTGAGCAGCAGGCGCCCCTCCGGCAGAAGCCAGGCCGGGGGGACTCTGGGGGCCATCACACCCCTTGCTAGCCCCCTACCAGCACCCCTACCACCTCGGGCCGGCTGTCCTGTGACTCAGAGGGGAGGCAGGGCCGCCAGAGCGCGGCTAGAAGAGCTTCAGAGGGACCCCAGGGACTGACCTTCCTTTGGGCAGAATTAGCAGGCGTGGCTCAGCCCTGGTTGTTCCCTAGCCTGGGATGCGGGACTGCCGGGGACAGAGCAGTCCCCTCCCCAGAGGGCCAGCTCTGCTCCCACCTTGAGGGGCGAGGGGTGAGGCAGACGGTGTGGAGGGAACTGTGAGATGCCTCCTCGGTGTCCTGTCCCATTGCCTCTCTTTGGATATCCCCAGACACCACCCCCCCCCCCCCCCTCCAGGAAGACCACCCAGCTTTTCCTATCTCAGCTCAGGAAGGGCCAGCTGCAGCTCACACACCAGGGCTGGGGTCCCAAGCCAGACCACAGGGACTCACCACACCCCCAGAGGACATCCCACCGTCCAGGACCTTCCCACCTCTCCAGGTGCCCCCTGTGCCTCTCCCCTGTGCCCTCTCTCTGTCACTGTCTCTGTCTCTCCCACGCGCAGAGTACAGAATTCCAAAAATGACAGACCTTCCCATGTGGGAAAGGACTCCATGTTTCCTCTCACATCAGGCACGTGGAAGGGGGACACCAAGGCCTGAGTCACCCAGCCAGGTCCCCGTAGCAGGGACATGGGGCACATGGCATCATTCAGGGCAGAGCTCGACCTTGGGAAGGAGGGTTCTGTGGACGGCACAGTCCCCCACGGGGACCACAGAGAGGGAGCAGGAAGGACGGGCCACACGGCCACTGCTGGGCTGGTTGGGGAGCAGAGAGCAGACGTGGGTCAGAATCCTAGGGTTCACACCCGCCCACAGCAGGCCCCGGGACTCCGGCAGAGCGAGCCTCACGCCCTGGCCCCGGGAGGAGATGGAAATTAGTGGCTCAGTGGAACTCCTTGGCACACGAAGTTCCCGTTTAATTCTCCCAACAGCCCGGGTGTGGAGCCGAGTGACATCCCCACTTCACTGACATCTGCAACCTGCCCAGCTGCCGAGGGGCAGGAGGACGTCTGCAGGCCCCGCCCGCCTTGCTGGCCCGTGCGTCCTCCTGTGGATCGCGGCGCTCATGGTGACATGCCGGCGCTCGGGGGCCTCGGGGGCTGGACCGGTGGTGGAGCTGACAGTGTCTTGCAGGAGAAGACCTTGGTCCCAAGCAGGATGCCCGTCAGCCTCGCCCACCCCTCCTCCCAGACGGCCCGAGCGGGAGGCAGACAGACGCTTCTCCCAGGGGCTGAGCCGAGCCCGCGCCCAGGCGGAAGCCGGCGTTTTCTCTGCGCGGCCTCTGGGAGGCCGGCCACCGGGGAGTCCCTTAAATCATTTCAAAGCTGCCACCGGTGCCCTTGGTGGGGGTTTGGCTACTGAAATCCAGAAACGCTCTGAAAGCCACTCCAAGACCAGCTCCAGCCAGCCTCTCCCCTCGACGGGGATGCCAGAGGGGTCCCAGGGCTGTCCTTGCCCCTCCCACACACACGTGCTTGTGCACACGCCCGCCACTCTCACCCACGCACACACTGTCTGTACCCACACTCCCACACGCCTGCACACGTGAGCTCGCACACACAGGAGGGCAGCTTCCCTGTTGTCCCCCGGGGTCCCCACCCAAGCGGGAGCCCGGGCCTGGGGTGGCATCTGGGTCCTGAGGCAGCCACAGCCCCACCTAGAGTCCAGGCTCCAGCCAAGCGGCTGTGGGAGCGGGGGTGGCGAACAGGTGGGGGCCCTCAGCGCTGCCCCCCTGCTGCCCGGATGACAGGTGCTCGGTGACGTGTGGGGTCTCCGAGCAACCGCCAGGCCCGAGCTCTCGCCCTCACTGGCCAGGGCTTCCGGAACTCGGGGCCGGCCCCCGCTGACAGTTGGGGCAGCTGGTGTGTGCCATGGGCAGAAGTACGGCAGGGTCGGGCTGGGGCTCCCATCTCCACGCTCCCCTCCTGAGGCCCCGGCCTCCCAGGCCCGCTCACAGGGGCCGGATGTGAGGCCCCTGCCGTGTGCGCTGCCCTCGTTCCAACCACGGCTCGGGCTCTGGGCACCGCCCTGCCCGCTTGGCTCTGGGGCCCAGCCTGGGGCTCCCCGCAGACAGCCTCCACAGGGCAGGAGGGTGCCCTCCATCCCCCGACCTCCAGGTTCCCCGACCCCAGAAGCACTGGCTGATAACAGATCAATAACAGATCAATTACGGATCAATATGCAAGGAAGCAGCAGCACTCCCAGCCAGGGTACCCACGGCCCTTCTGGATGGTGACCCCGAGCCCCAGCCCCGCTGCCCCCGAGCCCCGCATGGCCCCCAGGACACCCCCCCCGACTCCCTGTGGCCGGCGGGGGCAGAGGGGAGACAGCTGCTCCGCCCGCGGTGAGCCTGTGTGTCACGGCCCCACACCCCGACACTGGCCTAGAGCCCCGCCTGCTTGGGGTGACCCACCCTAGGGTCCTCTCAGGCCGGGCTGGCTCGTCCCTGGGCCGCCGCGGGCACGTCGTCCCCCCACACCAGAGGACGTGGCCCTCACCGGCAGTGCTCCCAGAGGAAGGCACCGTGGCTCCAGGCGCTCACAGAGACCCGGCTGGAGAGAGAGCCCTGGGAGATGGCCTGAGTCCGGCTGCTCCAGCCACCGGCCGGCAAGTCCCAGGGGGGTGGCCTGCCACCAGCTGGAGCCTCTGGTCCCGGCTGGGGGTGCTCACGGGGCAGCGAGACAGAGGAGGGAGGTCGGCTGCTCGGGAACCCCTCCCGGGTTCGGGGGATCACGCCTCCTTCAAGGTCAGGACCCTGTAATGTTGCCAGGGGACCTCGCTGGCCGAATGGTCAGGCCCAGAACGATCGCCGCTCTCAAGGGAACCAGCAAGAGAGTTCCCGCCCTCGCAGTGCTCGTCCACAGGGCACAAGGCACCCATAGCAGCGGCGGGGCCACAGGCGGGAACCGCAGGTCTCCGAGCAGGGAGAGTCAAGTGACCTCCGTACGCGGGGTCATGCTCACAGGTCGCACGCGCACGCCAGAGCAGACGAATGAATTCTGCAAAGCAGCAGGATGAAAATCCACACGCAGAGCCCAGCCGCGCTCCCGCGCACACACAGCGACCGGTGTGACCAGGAGCGTGAGGAGCGACCCCGCCACAGACAGAATCACCCGATGGACCCGCCAGGAGGCCCAGCGCTCACTCGCTGAAACCCGCTGAGGGGTAAACTCGCGTTCGCGCGGCCAGGCCCGGGAGCGCAGACACGCGGTCGCACGTGGACGTGTCCATGCACGAGCGCACGAACAAGATGTCACAGACACATGCGCCCCAGTCCGCCGGGCGGCCGGCACAGACACACCGCTGTCGGGCCGGTCTGTCACCGCGCCCAGATTCCGTGTCCGGCCGCCGAGGCCCCTCCCCGCTTCCCAGCAGCGGGGGACGCTGATCCCACTGTGCCGTGCCCTCCGCCACGGACTGATCACCTCCCGGAGGCCCCTTCCCCGCAGAACACCGCCACGGTGGGGCGAGGAGGTGAGCGAGAAGCGTGGAGCGCCAACCGCCAGCCTGCAGCGGCGGACGGGGGAGCAGTACGCGACCTTAGGAAGGAAGGTCGTTCGACCCCACTCCCCCGTGGATGCACCTTGGGGACGTCGTGCTCAGGGACACCAGCCAGACACAGGCAGACCGGCACCATGCGCCGTGTGCACCTGAGGTCCCTGGGGCAGGCGGGTCCGGAGACAGACAGGGCGGGGGTGTGGGACACGGGGGAGGGGCCCGGAGGCCACGTGTAGTGGGGACGGAGTGTCCGTGTGGAGAGATGGCGGTTCTGGGGGTGGGCGGTGGGGATGGTGCGCAGCGGCGAGTGTGCTGAGCGCCCCGGGCCTGCACGCTGGCGGACGGCTTCGCGGGTAACTGGATGTTTCTTGTGCTCTAGCACGACAGAGAGAGCCCGAGGGGTCGGGGGCGCTCCAGGCCCTGCCGCTCGTGCCGGACCGAGGGACAGCCCCTGCCAGCCTGCTGCGTGTGCTCGTCCCGGCCTGCTGTACCGTCACACGTCACGTGGCTCGCTGGTGTGGCGCCGTGGCCTTGGCCACCTCGGCAGGGCCTCCCTGGCCGTGGAGGGGCTGAGCCTGATGAGACCCTGCCAGGTCCCCGAGCCCCCGTCGGCTGCTGGGACGGCCCCAGAGCAGCGTCTCAGGCAGAGCCTCAGAAGTGACACAGGGCTCCCCGGATGAGGGCAGCCTGGAGCGGGAGAGGAACTTTCTGGAACATGGGTCGACAGGCAGGGATAGGTCCAGCCCCTGGGAGCAGCCGGGCCTCCATGTCCTCCACCCTGGCTCCCGGGGCCGGACGGGGGGGCAGAGGAGAGCCAGCTGGGGCCCTACTCCCCGTGCCCCTGCTCTCCCCTAGGGGGCCGGCACGGTCCTCCCCAGAGCGGCTCACGTCCCATCGTCCTGTGGTCACTCAGACTCACAGAGTGGACTCTCAGCTGGTATTGGGAAGTCACCCTCGGGGTCACTGGGTCAGTACTTGGACGTAGAGAATTTGTATCCGCTGCTGTCGGCGTGACTGAGGACTCGGCTCGTGGGGACAGTGCCATACAGAAGTCATGGAGAGCTCAAGCCGCTGGGTGTGCCCCCGTGTGTGAGGGGCGCTCGGTCACGTGAGTCCTGGGCAGCAGGGAAGGCCCCTGGGAGGGAGGGGGAGCCCAGCTGCGACCCCACACCCTCAGCTCCAGCCACAGGCCTGGGTGGGACAGAAGGCCTTATCTCTAAAAGGACACAGGAGGGGACTCGGGGCAAATGGCCAGCCGCCTGCCGAGGGCCTGGGAGGACCGGCCACAAGCCCGGGGGGGGCTGCCTTCTAAACACGAGCGGCTTTTCCTGGTGGCCACTTGCTCACCCTGTGGTCCCTGTGCCCACAGAGCTCAAGGGGCAGCTCCAGGCATGACCAGGCTCGGGGGGGGACAGTGAGGCCAGAAGGTGGGGGAGGGGGACAGATGCCACCTGCTCGGACGGATGCAGGGTGCACCTGCCTGGACAGGCGGCCCAGTGTCCTCAGCAGCCCGTGACCCTGCCGTCCTCAGAGCTCAGGCCTCTCCCCTTCCCACCCCAGCTACATTCACACACACACACACACCCCACACACACACCTGCCCCCCACACCCCCCTGTATCAGCCCCCCGTTTTAGCCGCCCTCCCGAACCTTGTGTGCAGTGATGGTTGGGGGTCAGGGTCACAGCCAACCGCTACACCCCACACCCTGGGAGTCTCACTCAACGTACCCCCGGCCAGGGTCATGCAGGCCTTCCCACCAGCACGGGACACACGCTAGAGTGCGAGCGAGGGCCTTCCCCCTTGTCTCTGGCCTGTAACCGTCGGGACTCAGGACAGCCGGGCCCGGGTGCTAAGAGCACGGTGAGGGACACAGGAAGGGACTGCCGGGGGTCCTGGGACTGCTCCAGGGTCCCCCTCCCAGGCAGCCCGTCCAGCCTCATGGCCCCAGACATCCGTGTTCCCTAGCCCCCCAGTGCCAGGGCACACGCGCCACCTACGGCAGCCATGTGGCCTCCTCCAATGTCATGCTGAGTGCCAGGCCCTGTCCCGCCTGCGGGGGAAATGGCAGTCCTTGCAGCTGTCCCCAGAGTGGGGGCCGGAGTGTCCGTCCCCACGGCTCGGCGGGGCACAGCTCGGACGGCACGTCGGAAGGCCATGTGACAGTGTCTCTCAAACAGGGAGCACGTGCCCATGACAGGAGTCCCGTACCAGGTCACTGGCAAGGAGACCCCGCGGCCAGTCCATGGCCTAAATGTCCGGGCACGGGGACAGCTGGGGAGACCCGTGGCGCACGCACACTTGGGACGCCAGCCGCGGGCAAAAAGGATGAGCCAGACACTCACACCCCGTCCCGACACGAAGGCCGTGACCCGTGGCCGGGGGACACAGTGAGGGGTGAAGGGCGCGAAGGGCAGGCTGTGGCGAGCGGTCCTCGCCCCCAGACACGTGCCCTGCCTGGATCTGTCACCAGACACTTTGCCACGGCCAGAGGGAGGCTGCCGGGTGGAGGCGGCCACAGGGGAGGTGGAAGGACTGAGTTTTGGTGTGATACTGAGCATTTTGTAAGGGACCCTGCAGGAATGTTGGGTTTAAATAAAGTACAAGCATGGAGAAAGGGTGAGCTAAGGCATGGTCACTGCTCAGTCCTGCGGGCAGAAATCAGGGTGCAGAGTCTGCGAGCGGGAGGCCCCCAGGAACTGCCCCGTGGGACAGCCAGCTCGACAAAGGACACCCCAGCTGACTCGGAGAAGCCTGCCCACCAGGGGCCAAGCCCCCAACGCCCGGCAAGTGCCACTCGTTACCTCTGAATCACGGTGTGTGCCCCGGGCTGGGGTCCTCAGCTTGTGCAACCGGGTTCATGCGTGCAAGTGCATCTACGCAGGCACAGATGCCCGGGGGGCGGGGAGCGGGAGCAGCCTGAGTGTGTGCCCAGTATGGGTGCATGCACGGAGCACACGTCATAGGAACACACGGGTGTGTGTGCTTGGACACGTGTGTGCAAGTGTGTGGAACGGCCTTCGGCTTCCCAGAGCCAGCACCACGATGTGCGAACTCAGGGCCCTGCCTGGCGGCCACCGCACCTTCCCATCTCCCCTCTACCTTTCCTGCAGGGCCAGGCGGGCATGTGCAGGGGCTGGTGGGAGCTGGGTGCGGGCCGTGCTGGGCAGGGATATCTTCCAGCATCCGTCCCAGAGGGTCCAGCCTCAGTCGAGGGGGAGGGGACCATCAGGCCCCCTATGACGGCCCTGTGACATTAGGAGGTACAGGCCTCCGTCTCTCTGTGAGACTGTCCCTTGGTGCCTGGACGAGGATGTGGCCAGGCCTGAGACACCCCCACCCGGGCCTGTGGTCACCCGTGGGCTCAGAACTGGGAAGCCCTGACAGCGGGACCGGTGCTGTTCCCAGGGGCAGGAAAAGGGACGGACAGAGGCTGCCATCAGGGCCTGATGAGAGGTTCAAACAGCCCCCAAGGTGGGAGGGGCGGGGTGCCCCCCGATGTGGGTGCCAGAGGGCAGCCGCACACTGTAGGGCAGGGGCGGGAGGTGGCGAGCCGGCCCTCTCTGGACTCACCCACAGACGTGGGCTGTGCAGCCCGAGGGCCGCTGGCTCAGAGGGGCCAGGAAGCGTGGAAGTTGCTGGAACATGGTCCCCCACATGTTCCACAGAAGATGTCCACAGATGCCCAGGGGGCCCTGGAAGGTGGGAAGGCAGCCTGGGGTGGTGCCCACCCCCGGGCCGAGCTCAGAGTGGGAGACACAGCCCCCTGGCATGGGCTCCCCGCAGCTCTGCGCCCATCCTTTCCTTGCCAGGGGGAATCGAGCCCCGCGCGTGGCTCCAGCAAGGAAGGGCAGAGCGTGGCAGAGCCCTGGGGCGGCCCGGGCGTTCCCGCCATGGGCGCAGAAGGCTCCGCACGGCTGGTCAGAGCAGAACTCCGTGTCCCCGTGTACGGGCTGTGGGTTAAGGCATCAGCCCCTCTTTGACCTGCATTGGGCCAGGGTGTCCCAGGGGTTCCAAAACCAGTGCAGGTGGGAGTCCAGGGGAGGGCCCAGCGGGCCGGTGCTCCCGCGGCCAGGGGCCCTGGAGCCAGCCCTGCTCACTGTCCTGGGACACGAGCGGCAGCCTGCGAGGCGGTCCCACGGCGCTGGGTCAGCAGAGCTTCCCGGAGGCTGACCCGCCACCGACCGCCCTCACTTTTGCCCCCCGCCCCGCCTTGGCTACTTCTGCGGCAGGAGGGGGATGGGCTGATTCCGGAAGCTTCTGAGGGCCGGACCCTGGAACCAAGATCCTTTCAAAGAGCAGGAAAACCTTGGCCCGCGGGTGGGGCTTTCCTTCTGGTTCCAAAGACCTGACGGCCAGGCCAGACCCAGGACTTGTTTGGACCTTCAAAGGGACCCGGAGCTGCCCCACGTGGTCAGCACCCGCCCGCTGCTCTTGGCCTCTCAGTCCATGTACGGGAAGTCTTGGCTGTAGAACGGACACTACCCAGCAATGACCCCCAGGTCGTTACGGACACATCTGAGGGTCAGAGGGAGTCTGGATGCTGACTGGCACTGACCCTCTGGTGCCCGCCCCCAGCTGTTCCCCTGGAGCCTCTCTGCTGGCCGACCTCGACCATCAGCTCCCGACCCTCGCAAAGCTGACACCCCCAGACTTATGCCCTTTAGAGCACTGGTGGCCGCAGGCTGAGCCCCAGCCTTGCCCCTAAGTGGGCTCCTTAGAACAGTCTGGCTAAGCCTCAGGAGGCGACCCGAAGGACGGGGGTCACTGCGACCAGAGCCACCGCATCTCTCACCCCAACCTCCTTGGGTCAGGTGGGGGCGGGGTAGGCAGAGGCAGGCCCGTCCCACTCAAGGGCTCACCGGACCCTGGGCGTTCCTGAGGGACCAGCCGCCCAGCTTCAAACGGCGGGTCGCTGTGTTTCCAGCGGGGGGTTTCCAGCTCAATGGCAAGCGTCCTGTGGCAGCCGGAGGCGGTGAGCCGGTCTGCAAACAGGCCCTTCCTCTCCGGGCCGCGGCGGGACAAGGAGGCAGCGGCGGAACGGGGGCCGGGCAAGGCCAGAGGGGGTGCTCTCTGCCTTCTCGCGGACTCCTGCTGGGTTGCTGGCGGGCCCCCCACCTCCCACCCCCGCTGACCCCCCACCCCCCCACGACCTTCTGGGTCCCGAAGCTCCGCGCCCTACCCCACCCGCGGGGGCCTGCCTGCCCAGCAGGGTGGTGCGACCTTGGGGACGAGGAGCACAGGGAGCTTCCAGAGCCGCGAACCACCCTCGCGGGTTTGGGAAACGAGCTGGCCGGAAACCCCACAGGGCCTGACGGAGGGACCCAAGGCCCACGTGTATTCCCGCCTGGAGAGCCCACCGCCTCCCCTTCTAGTGCCCCAGCACAGGTGCACACAGAGGCACACGCATGCACGTGCACACACACGTGGGGCCAGTCCATGGGGCCATGAAGAGGCCAGGAAGGGCAGGCATGGGTCAGGGGTCTTCTATGAGCGGCAGCCTGCCCGACGTTCTCTGTTTGGCCCTTGGGAGTGGAGGACGCTTGGTCAGTCTCACAGGGCGCCGTGTGTGGTAAACAGAGCCCCAGGGCTCGGGTCGGGGGCTGCCTGGGCCTGGAGACCCTCCGCACCAGCGCCCCACACAGACAGCAGCCCCATTTTCAGGGAAATGATGGGATCGATTCGTCCTCTCAGCAGCAGGGACTGCGAATTCCTGTTCATCCCCAGCCTCGTTCACCCTCGGGATGGCCTGTCGTTTACATTACAGGCTTTCCCATTGCTGCACGGCGGCACCTCTCCGCGGTGTGCGCCGGCATTTCCCTGACGACAAGTGAGGGGAACTTACTTGCTTATTTGCGATCGGTGTGAGAACATCTGTTCCCAACCCTTTGATCCAACAGCATTCTGAACGTCCGACCCAGGGCAACAGGGGCAGGAAAACAAAAACGCGGCATCCAGCTTCGGAGGAAGTAGTAAGTTGTCTTTCTGCACTGAGGACAGAATTCGCTGTGTGGGCAATCTTAGGAAAATGTACCAAAAAACTCCTAGACCTAGTAAACGTAGTAAGTTTATATAAGATCTTAGTGCAGAAATAAAGTACATTTTGTTTACAAGCAACACGCACAATCCAAAGTTTAAATAAGAAATAACATCCAAAATATGAAATATTGAGGGAGAGATCTTACCAAAAGTGTGCATGTTCTGACTGTAAATTACAAAATATCGCTGAAGGGAATTATGGTGAATTAAATAAATGAAGAGATGAAGCATGTTTGTGGATCAGAATATGCGGCTCTGTTCCTTCGAAGCAATCAAAGTCCGATCAGACACTTTTGCGGAAGCCGACGAGCTGAGTGTCGAGTTCATGGGGAGATGGGAAAGGCCTGGGATAGTCCAAATGGGATAAAGAAGCCTGAGTGTGGACAGATACTACCTGGTTTCAAGACTATCACAATCAAGACTGTGCGGTGTCGACATTAGGGAAGACAACATACGAAGGGAATAGAGTAGAGAGTCCAGAAACACATGGACAGTTTCCAACAAAGGTGCAGAGACAATTTAGTGGAGGTTGGGCATCCGTAGGCACACGAGTGGAACTTTGACCCACGCCTCTGACCATACACTAAATAACTCAAAATCAAAAACCTAAATATATAGCCTCAAACCGTAACATTTCTAGAAGGAAACAGGAGCCAATATTCATAACCTTGAGCTAAGGAAAGATTTCTTAGCTACAACACCAAGAGCACGAGCCATAAAAGAATGTGCGTAAGTTGGACTGCATTGAAACGAAGAACTTCTGCTTTTCCAGAAGCGGTACTGAGAAGCGGAGGACGAGCCACAGACTGGGAGAAAAGTCTTTGCCAAGCTCTTACCTGAAGAATTTACATCCAGAATACATAGGGAACTCCCTAAACCCCAAACAGGAAAACAAACCGCCCCGTTTAAAAAATGGGCAAAACGCGTGAGTAGACATTTCACCAAAGCAGGCACACCGATCGCAAATAAGCAAGTAAGTTCCCCTCACTTGTCGTCAGGGAAATGCCGGCGCACACCGCGGAGAGGTGCCGCCGTGCAGCAATGGGAAAGCCTGTAATGTAAACGACAGGCCATCCCGAGGGTGAACGAGGCTGGGGATGAACAGGAATTCGCAGTCCCTGCTGCTGGGAGGACGAATCAACGCCCCTTTAGAGAATCAGTCTGGAAGCGTCCTGAGAAGCCGTGACCCGACCGACCGTCGCACTCGCGGGGGAAGGAAGCGTGGGTCGGCGGGAAGCCTTGTGCACAAGCATGCTAGCAGCTTCCTTGCCATGGCCCCAAACTGCGAACAGTCCTTGACTGTTCCTGACCTTCTGCGCTGAAACACGTCCCCTAACAATTCCTACTAAGTTGAAGCTCTAACCCACGGCAGCTCAGACGGTGACCTTATTTGGAAGGAGGCTTGTGGCAGATGTCATGAGTGATGATGAGGTCGCACCGGTGGGCCGGGCCCCCGTCTAGCACAACCGTGTCTGTGTAAAATGGGGAACAGGGACACAGGCTTGCACAGGGAGAGGGGAGAGGACAGAGGTGCTGGTGAAGACCTCCAGGCCGAGGCACACGACAGGTGCCAGCAAACGCCAAATGCCAAAAGCCTAGCACGGGGTCTCCTTCCGCCTCGGAGGGGGGCGCCCTGCCGGCCCCGGACTTTAAGCGTCCAGCCTCCAGACTGTGAGACAATCCCTCCCTCCTGTCTGAGCCTTCCGGTCCCCGGGGCTTTGTTACAGAAGCGTCCGGCCTTCCACCAGGGAGTGGACCCCAGCTGTGGATTTTTCAGAGATGCCCTTTATCTGTTTGAAACCCTTGCACTTGCAAATAAATGAATAAATACAATTATTAAATTAAATTGACTGAATTTGAAGTGGCGCTAATCCACATCCAGGCAGCGTGGCGTAGTCAGGGCGCGCATTCCGCCAGAGCCCGGACAGAGCAGTCTGCCGTTACCCCTCCAGGTGCTGCCACTCGCCCCTCCACAGGACCCCGCCAGCAGCCACTCCGTGCGGACGCTGGGGCATAAGCCTGCCAGGCCTCGAGGAGCTCCCTGGCCCCTGCTGCCAGCTTTGACGAGCGGGGGGGCCCCCGGGCTGTAAGCTCTCCGCGGCACGCAGGCAGCTCACCCGTCTGCCGTCTGGACAAGGGAAACCGGCGTACAGACTCGGGGTGCTGTCTGGCCCTCCAGCTGAGTGTGGCCCAGTCAGCAAGCAGCAGGCACTTGCTGAGAACGCGTCAAGGCTGGGCAAAGCGAGCAGCCAGGCCCGGGGAACCATGACCATGGTATGGGGGGCCGTGGCGGGCAGGGAATGAGCCCGGGGGGGCCAGAGAGGCTGAGCGGCCGGCTCTGGGGTCGAGAGCCTGCAGTGCCCGCTGTGCCAGGTTTCTGAGGACGCTCTCGGAGGATGCTCCTGCCTGCCCGGGCAGCTCCGCAGCTGACCTTGAGAATAACCCCAGGGCCGCAGCGTGCCAGAGTCCAGGGGTGGCCCCTCTGCCATGCCCAAGTGCCCCTCTCGCCCTGACCCTGGTGGAGCTTGGCTGGGAGACACCAGGGAAGCCTCACCAGGCGGAGGGGCCGCTTGTCCAGGCTTCCGGAAATCTCAGCTTGCCTCCTCCCATCTGGGCCCCATGCACACAAACCTGACCTGAGACCCCAGGTGGTCCCAGCCTGGGGACCCCCACGCTCACCTCCTGCCTCCTGCAGGGCTACATGCTGCTACTTTTGAAAGTAGCCCAAAGCCAGGCACGGTAAGGGGCAACGTGGTGCACAGAGGGTCCTGGGACCCTGGCCCTCACCCACCAGGGAACCCCTCCCCATGGAAGCCCGGGCTTCCCTGCAGCCATTCTCCCCACCGTGGCCGACCACCGAGGCCAGCAGAGCAGCTCCGGGGGATGTTTGTGCGTCCCCTCCCCATCCAGCAGAGGTGGCACGTGGGGGCGCCTGCCGGGACAGGCAGTGCTGGCCGTCTGCCCGGCCAGGAAGAGCTTCCTGCCCTATGGAGAGCCGGGCTCCAGCGGGATCACGTTTCAGCTAGGCCGAAGATGGCTAATGCAGGTGTTGGCCCAGAAATGCCCTTAAAAGGCTGAGGCCGGCCAGACTCCTGTTCCCAGGGGGAGAGCAGGGGCCATGGGGGCGCCGACTGGGGCTGCCCCACCAGCAGTCACTTTAGTCACCACGGCGACCTCCCGTCCGTTTCTAACTCTTGCTGGGACCGACAGCCCTCGCCACACCCTCCTACCTGGGAGCCTGGGAGCCAGAAAGGCGGGTCTGCTTGGCACTGGTCTTCCATTCGGAGAACAGCCACCTTCACCTGCCACTGACCACACTCCTGGGCACCACTGCCCATCGTGTGTCACTGACCACTGGCTCACTGAGAGATGGGGTCAGTGGCGAGCTCCGGTCTTCATCCCAGAGAGACCGGAATCCTGTACCTTCCCCCAGAGCTCCTCCAGACCTGTTGGTCTCTCTGCTTGGTCTCCACGCGCCTGGCTCTCTCCTGCCTCAGGGCCTTTGCACTTGTGCTCCCGGCGGGTCTTAGCTGGAGCTGTCCCCAGTACTGACTGTCGGTGCCCTTCCTAGCTTTCACCCAGATGCAGGATCTTACATGACTCCTTCCCCTGTTCTCCCAGTCCACATCTGCCGTGCCCTGCCCCTTCCCAGGGCTTACGTGGGCCAAGCTGAGAAAGGACCAGGAAGGCGAACGGGAAGTGGGACAACAGTTGGAGTAGCAGAGGCACCCCCAGAAAGTGAGATTCCAGGCTGCTCTGCAGAGAGGCAACAGCCCAGCTACCCGAGGGCAACACCACCGTCGAAGGGCAGGGGCGGGGCTGCTCTCTGTCATCAGAGCCAGGACGGGGCAGGCCCTGTGCTCCCAGGACTCCCTTCACCCCTGCCCCCCTCCCAGCACAACCTGCACTGTGTCCCCAGGCGCCCACCTTCATCCAAGCCTGGTTCTCTCCAGTCTGGGCCTTGAGCAGGTGGAAACTCACAGCTACCAGACACCCCTTGCCCTCCCCGGGGTCCCCCAGCGACCACAGGACAGCATCTACTTGGGGACAATAGGCACCACACAGAGCAAAGACCAATGTCAGGGTCAGTGTCTCAAAGCCGTCCTCCCCCCACGGCCCACATGGTCCCAACCCCTCCCCCCGAGCCACGCCGGGCCCATGCTCGGGGCCACCAGCACTCAGACACAGCGCCATCCTGGGAAGAGGCCCCAAGAGCCAGAGACCCAAACGCCACTCGGCCGTGGGGGAAAGGCCAGGCCAAAAATCCCATTCTGACCCCACCCAGCTCTTCTGAGAGATGCTGATCCAGCAGCCTGAGGCCCCAGAGCCAGAACCTGAGTTTGAGCCGGGCTTCTGAAACCAATAATCAGTGAGCCACGGTGAGCTGGCGTTCTCTGGAAGGCCCGAGCATCTCCCTGGGGGACAGACTCCGGCTGGAGGCTCACCGCCCACAGCTCTGGCACGGCCCCAGGCCCCGACCGGAGCCCCCTCCCTGGGCCGGTTCCTGGAAGCTTGGTCCCTGGGCCCGGCCAGCTCCTTGGGGCCTGGCATGTGCATGGAAGCTGCCCCCAGCCGTGGCTGCGAGACCGTGGAGGCAGAGGGCCCGGCTGCCTGCTCTCTGCTCTGCGACAGCCGTGGCCCAGGCTCCCCAGGTTCACTCCCAGCTTTGGATCCAAGCTCCCCGGGGCCTGGCCTGTTTCCTGGCGGAGCTTCCTCAGGAAGCGCGGCGAGCGACCCCATTTCCCTTGTTCCCAGAACGGGCAGGGAGCACAGAGGCATGGGCCTTCTCAAGCAGCCGGGGCCACGCGGACAGTTCAGGGCCAGCCCGGCCCCGCCACACCTCCGTTCCCACAACTACAAACGGGGACGAGTCTCCCCTCCTGGATCCTGCCAAGGGCCCAAAGCCAGCACCGCCGGGTCCTTCCTGTGGTCCCGAAACCTTCTGGAGAGAACAGCCAAGAGCTCACGGAGCCCGCGTGGTCTGTGCAGCCTCTTGTCACGAGGCTAGGCCTGGACGAGGGGTGGGGGACAGAGAAGCAAGAGGGCAGACTTCGGGCTGGGGCCGCGTAAGTGCGGACGCCGTCCACAGCCTCCCTCCATCCCAGCCCCACAGCGATGTTCAGGATACACGGTGCGACTGGCAGGCGGCTCGGGTCCCAGCTGGGCGTCCACCCCCTTCAGGAGTCCCGGGGGCTCAGGACGGAAGAGAGAGGACAGAAGACAGAGGATGGCACTGTGCCCTCGCGCGGTAATGGCAGCGGGTGTGGCGCCGGAGGGGGGCCTCCCCAGGTGGTGGCCCGTGGGCCAGGCTGTCCCTCCTCCTCCTTCCTCCCTCCCTTTCTCCTGGCACCAGGGGCACAGACCCTGGCTTCTGCCACACATTCTCCATCTGCCCACACAGGACCCCTGCGGCTCTCTCCACGAGGCCCTCGCAAGCCAGGAGTCCCCTCCCATGCCCTGTTCATCACTCCCTCTCTTTTATCATCAAGATCCCCTTGCAGGTCTCTCAATTGCTAACGGCCTACACAAGATAGGTCTGGTTCCGGGCTGTGCTGGAAGGACCCCGGCGCGTGGTCTCCCAACTCGTTCTCTTCACCCGCATGTTTCCAAGACACGTGGCTGCCGCGGGCGGAGCCGTGGCTGCCACTCCCCCGCCAGCCCCGGAGGCAGGTCAGCACGGAGCTGTCACCCGCCGGGTGAATGACCACCGCTTCCCACGCTGACGGCCCAACGGCGCAGAGCGTCTGCTGGTGACCGCTGCCCGTTTGTCCATCGGCCTGCTGGCCCTGTTCTCTCTGGGTCACAGGATTTCTCTATTTTCTATGCAATGATCCCATCGGTTCAAAGCACTACGGGCACCTGTCGGGGAGTGGCTGGCTCGTACATCTCCCTTAAAGTGGTTTTGGTAAACGTATGTTCTTAACCGGCTTCCAGTGCGTCGATCCCAGCTTCTGCACTTAGGCCGCTCTGATCTGGTTTACGGGCCCCGACCCGGGGTCTGTAGAGACTCACCCAGGATGTTCTCTACCAGCCCTGAGAGCAGAGGGCAGTGCTGTCCTCCTGGGGAAAAGCCAGTCCTTAGAGGGTCACCAGGAGACGGCCCCTGGCTTCGCTGCTATCTTCTGGACAGACCACAAGCCGCGAGGGAGCCAGCTGCCTGGGGACAGCTAGGACGGGGAAAGGTGTTTGGGGCCGATGGCCCACGGATATGCGCTGGCCTCGGAGCTGGGAGTTCCGTGGCCCCTGTGGTCAGACCTGTAAGGACGGGAGTCCCTGCCTAGCTCCCCCCGCCCCCACAGAGAAACACACCTTCTCAGCCACACGGGGTCCGGCAGCCCCAGGCTTTGAGGCGTGACCTTGTGGCTGGGAGCGAGATGGGCACGACGTGGGGGAAGCAGCTGTCAGGAAGCAGCCGTCGAGAGCAAGGTTGGCGGCCTCCACGGACCCCCTCCCACCCCAGCACCGCGACGGGACCAGGACGCCTGCCACGGTTGGCATCACAGGGCGGGTCTGGCTGCATCACTGCACGGTGTCCAGTGGGCGGGCAGGTGCCCAGCTCAGGCCAGGCACAGACCACCACCTGGGTGTGCCTGCACGATCCGGCTCGCTCGCGGTCTTGTCGGCGCTGGCCGCTGCGACAGAGACACAGGCCAGGGGCTCCAACTGCAGTTCACTGTCCCGGTCCGGAATCGGGAGGTCCCAGATCCAGGTGTGCGCAGGACTGGCTCCTCTCGCCTCTCTCCTGGGCGTGTGGACGCCGTCCTCACTCCGGGTCCTCAGGCACTTTCCCTCTGTGCATGTCCCGATCCCCTCTCATGGGGACACTGGTCAGATAGCATGGGGGCCGCCTTAGTGACCTCGTCCTACCTTAATCAACTCTCCAAAGGCCCCGTCTCCATATATGCACATCTTGAGGCACTGGGGGCTAGAGGTCCAACATAGGAATTTGGGGGACGTGACACCGTCCCTGTCACCAACACTTCCTGGGATCTCTGAGTTGGGCGCCGAGTGGCCCAGGTCCACGCACAGGAATCTTTAAGGGACACCAGGCATCAGTCCCTTACGGCGATGTTACCAAAGTGCAAGTCCCCGTTGGTGCCCAGGACGACAGGGCGGAGGGTCTCCAGGACTGGGGGGCCGGAGCCCAGTCCTGGACAGACAACGTTGGAAATCTGGGGCTCGGGCCCCCCTCACTCCCTGTGGGGCTTCCTAGTTTCAGTCCTCAGACGCAGCGCCGCGCCGAGAACCAGAGCCGCGGCGAGGAAACGCAATTCCAGCAGGGGCGCCCCTCCTGCCTGCCTCCCACCACCCGCGAGTGGGCTGAGGCCGGCACAGGCGCAGAGGGAGGGAGCTCCACCCGTGGGGCCATGCAGGCCTGTGGCTGTGGCCCCTGCTCTCACTCTTTGCCCCTCCCAGCCCCTCAGCCGGTGCCGCAGACCCCGGGGATCGAGCACAGCCCCTCTGCGGGGCCAAAGCCTGTCCTTCTTCCCAGATCCGAGAACGTGTGTCCAGCAGAGCAGGGAGGCACTGACGGAAAACTGAGCAGGGCAGGGTCCTGTTCCCGCCTTGTCCTCCTCGTGAGCAACGTCCACCCCAGCCAGCCTCCCCACGGCCCCGTCAGGATGAACTCCACTAGCTCCAGGCAGACTAGAGCCCTCCCTGGATGGCCTGCCTGGGCACGAGAGCTCTGGGGGACAGTGTCCCTCTCGTTCTTAGCCAAAGCCAGGAAGCTGCCTTGCCACCCTGGTGGCCATCCGGAGCTCAGCCCACAGGCCGGTCCGCAGCCTCCTCTAGAAGGCGCATGGCAGGGGGTGATGTGCACAACACAAGGGCAGCTGATGTGCAGAGCCTGGGAGAGGCCCCACAGCAGAGAGGGGCCGGGCAGGGGTGGCCCCGGCTGGGCATTCGGACCCGCACTCCACTCAGTCCGCCACCCTCCACACCAAGCCTGTCCCTGCTATGGCACAGAAGGGACAGGTCTGGAGAGGCGAGATAAGAGGGGGCTGTGGGAGGTGTCCCCAGAGGGCACAGCCCCATGATTAGGGGGCCTGCCCCCCGGCAGTGTTCGCTCACCTCCTACTTCCTGCGTCTCCGCATCCCAGGCATGTTCTTGGTCCAGCGGACCTCCAGGCCCCCTTCTCGCACACAGAAGGCAAAAGCCAAGCCAGCAGCACGAGCCGCGCAGGCTGGGGCACGACAGGCAGGCTCTGCGCACCTGCTCCACGGGCCGCGGGGCAGCGCGGGAAAGTCAAAGCAACGGAATTATGTGGCCAGGTTTAGGTTTTCAAAAGACCCAGCTGGCTGCCGGGTGAATGCCCTGGGCACGGAGGCCAGAGCTTCGTAAGATGAGGGACACCGAGGAAGGAACCAAGAGGCCCACTCTGACCCTGACGGTGGCCCGTTCACGGCCCTGGGTCAGGCCACAGCACCTGCTTCTCGGCCCAAGGCTGCCCCCGGTGTTCCGAGGGGTGCAGCCGTTCTTCCTGGCACTGGCCGGCTGCTCGGGTGCAGCCCAGGGCCCCTGAGCTGTTTCTGTCCTCGGGGTCCAGCTCTGCCAGGATGTATGGCCGTGGGCCAGCGGGCAAGGGCTTGCAAGGGGGTGATGCCAAGGCCAGGCACAGAGGGACCTTCCTAAGAAGGGAGGTGGGACAGGCTGGGGCAAGCTCAGGGCCAGTCCCTGCTGGCCAGAGTGGGGCCTAGAGCAGAGGAGCCGCAGGGTGGGTGAGGGAGGGCAGCGACGCCCCGGGGGACCAGTCTGTAGAGGAAAGGCACAGCTGCAGGTCTGGGGACCTGGGTGACACGCTAGGCTGCTGCTTGGGGCACAGGAACCAGGGCTGGTGGTTTCGATGGCCGAGCCACGAAGAGGAAGCAGGGAAGGGGCAGGCACAGTTGGACAGAAGACGCCAGAGAGAGATCTATGAAGCAAGGACTTAGCTCCCTGCAGACTCTGGTCAACACACGCACGCACACACACAAGGCCGCTGGCCGCAGGATCTCCCAGGGGCAGGGCCCTTCCCCCTGCTCCCTCCTGCTCAGTGCTGAGCCATCCACGCACCCACACCAGCTCTCCAGGCTCCCCAGGCCACCCATGACACCCTCACCCAGCCTCCCCTAGTTCAGGGGCCCTGCCCTGATGTGCAGGGCCGAGCAGCACTGAATTGGGGAACATGAAAAGGGGGTTGGGACGGGGCCCCAAGACGTTGCAATCGTCCTTCCTTGCCCAGCTCAGAACAGGTCTGCAATCCCACATGGGAGCCCAGAGGCCAGGACTGGGATGTTTATATGCACACACCCTCGGCCCTCCCAACTGTTTCCCAAGAAGGGACCCAGCCTGCAGGAAAATTCTAGTAACCAGCTTTCTAAGAAGTGGCGGGTGGTGGGGTGGGGAGGACAATCTCCAGGAAGGACGGCGCTCAGGGAGCAGCTGGTCAAGGGCAGTATGTTGCTGGAACATTCTGCGGCCAGGGAGCAGGCCGGCCGCGGGGATCCTTGGTGAGATGGCATCCTTCGTACCAGCCCTCTCTGCCCTCTGACCCCGCAAGGCCTGAGGGCCGCACGCCGTGCCTGCCCCGCCCGGGCTCACCACGGGCTGCTTCGCACCTGGCGGCACCAGCAGGAAAAGCGCTGGTGCCAAGGAGACTTTGCCGAGAAAGAACAGCCTCGGGGGCCCGTTCTCGTCCCTCCCGTCACGTCAGCCCTGTCGGGGTATGCCAGCGCACAAGAAGCGCGGAGGAGGGGCTGTTGTCCGGCAGGCTTTAGCTTCGGGAATGTGAACTCTGTGGCAAGGGGACCTCCCCTTACAGGCCTGACCTCCCCGAAAGGACGGTCCCCGGCAATGCCGCGTCATTGCACAGCACACAGCCCCCGTCGGCCCCATAATCATCCCCCAAGATTCAGCCTCCCCAGAGCAGTCACTGGCCACATCGTAAAACGCAGCTTAGACACTGTCAGAGGCAGGAAGGAAAGGGGGACCCCAGCAGGAGACCGAATGCTGAGCCAGGCGTCCCGTCCTGTGTCTTCTCCGGAGCCATTGTGGGTCAGTGGTACCGCCAGGGGTGTGGGGTTGGGGGCCAGGCCACCCCAGCTGGCCTCCCAGGGACCTGCATCAGGACAGGCTCGTCCCAGCAGCATGACCTGCCTTTGCTGCCCATCTGCAGGAACACACGGGTCCCCACCTCCCACCTCATGTGCCGGAGGCGTGCTCGGGAAACGCAGATCCTAACAGGAGCCCAAACCAAATGTAATCCGGAAAACATGAACACTAGGGCCAAAACCATGGGACGCGATCCAAAGTCAAAAGTGAAAGCTGATTTGGGTTGGAACCGCACTTGGGGCTTTTCTGTGCGGCCCTGCCCCTTCCCGCCGCACGGCTCCAGGAGCTGACGATACTCTAAGGGTGACCCACGCTGGGATCGTGGAAGGACGAGGGCCCACGGAGGCCTGTCACTGTGGGCACACGCTCTCCTGCCCTATGATGCAGTACCGGCCCACGACCCCGTTCTCCCCACCTCCCACGGCTCTGAAGGCCACGCCTCAGCGAGGCAGGTGCTTTCTGGTCCCGGCCTGAGAAGAGAGGGCCGCCCACTCGCCCTGACCGCCAGCAGCAAGTCTGGGGCGACACCGGCCTGCTGTGTGGCCAGTGTCTTCACAGAGCGCTGCGATGGGTAATTGATCCCAGCCCTGCAGATCCGAAAACAACAGAGACAGGGGGAATGTGGTGGGTGTTCTTGGCGCGCCCGTCCTCCGGCCCCTGGGAACCCCGAAGCCCGAGCGGGGCCCCTCCACCCAGCCGGCCGCTCAGGCCGCGCTGCCCGGCACCTTCCGGAGGAGGAGCGTCTGGGAGCCACCCCGGCCCCCGTCCCCCCGCCGGAGCAGCAGCCCCGAGCCCTCCCAGCAGGGACCACGCCTTCCCTCTGTGAAGGGGAAGGCCGCCTCTCCCCAGAGGGGCAAAGCGCAGCCCAGAGCACAGGCTTCCAGAAGGACCTGGAAACGCGCAGGCACGTGCTGAGCAGGGCGGCAGAGGCCCAGACGGGGAAGCGGGCGTCCGGCCGCCTGAAGCCACCCCTGCCCCGCGGGCTGCCGCCTGCCCGAGTCTCTGGCCCGGGGACTAGCACTGGCACGGAGGACGCGTCTTGGCCCAGAACCGCGTGACTCATTGCTCGACAAACAGGAAGGCTTTCCACCTGCCCGGCACTCAGTCAGGGTTTCCTACCGGACGACAGCATCAGGAGCCCCGGAGAACAGGCAGTTCTGTTCCTCGCCGGGAGCTTCTCGTGCTGGTGACGTCAGCAGGGCACAGGGCGGTGCCCGGCCCGCAGGGGTGCGTGCGGGAGGGAGCTGGCAGCCAGCATCGGGGCCACCAGGACAGGGACGCTCAGGCCGAAGCCGGGTGCGGGCCTGAGAGAGGGTGGGGCTTCTCTCCTGGCAACTTCCAGGAACGGGATTTTTTCCCAGAGCAGCAGAGGAAGAAACAGGATAAAGTTGCAGGACAGTGGGGGACAGGGGGCGCGGGACAGAGGCCTCTGCCTCGGGTCCCCCGTCATTCTGTTGCCGGTTCTTTTTTTTTTTAAAGATTTCTTTGTATTTGAGAGCGCGCACAGGCAAGTGCAATGGGGCGGGGGGGCAGGAGGGGAGGGGGAGAATCTGAAGCAGACTCTGCCCTGAGCACGGAGCCCGACACAGGCTCCATCCCAGGACCCTGAGGTCATGACCTGAGCTGAAACCAAGAGTCTGACGCCAAACAGAGCTCCGCCCCCACCGGCGCCCCCTGTTGCTGGTTTTTTTTTTTTTAATTTTATTTTTAATTTCTTTTCAGTGTTCTAAGATTCATTGTTTTTGCACCACACCCAATGCTCCATGCAATCCATGCCCTCCACAATACCCACCACCTGGATCCCCGAACCTCCCACCCCCCCACCTCTTCAAACCCCTCAGATTGTTTTTCAGAGTCCATAGTCTCTCATGGTTCACCTCCCCTTCCAATTTCCCCCAACTCCCTTCTCCTAACTCCCCATGTCCTCCATGCTATTTGTTATGCTCCACAAATAAGTGAAACCATATGATAATTGACTCTCTCTGCTTGACTTATTTCACTCAGCATAATCTCTTCCAGTCCCGTCCATGTTGCTACAAAAGTTGGGCATTCATCCTTTCTGATGGAGGCATAATACTCCATAGTGTATATGGACCACATCTTCCTTATCCTTTCGTTCGTTGAAGGGCATCTTGGTTCTTTCCACAGTTTGGTGACCGTGGCCTTTGCTGCTATAAACATTGGGGTACGGATGGCCCTTCTTTTCACTACATCTCTATCTTTGGGGTAAATACCCAGTAGTGCAATGGCAGGGTCATAGGGAAGCTCTATTTTTAATTTCTTGAGGAATCTCCACACCGTTCTCCAAAGTGGCTGCACCAACTTGCATTCCCACCAACAGTGTAAGAGGGCTCCCCTTTCTCCACATCCCCTCCAACACACGTTGTTTCCTGTCTTGCTAATTTTGGCCATTCTAACTGGCGTAAGGTGGTATCTCAATGTGGTTTTAATTTGAATCTCCCTGATGGCTAGTGATGATGCACATTTTTTCATGTGTCTGATAGCCATTTGTATGTCTTCATTGGAGAAGTGTCTGTTCATGTCTTCTGCCCATTTTTTGATGCGATTATCTGTGTTTTGAGTGTTGAGTTTGAGGAGTTCTTTATAGATCTGGATATCAACCCTTTGTCCGTACTGTCATTTGCAAATGTCTTCTCCCATTCCGTGGGTTGCCTCTTTGCTGTGTTGACTGTTTCCTTTGCCGCGCAGAAGCGTGGCTGGTTGTAAGAGGAAATGCAAGCCTGATCTGAGCGCGCCCAGATGAGAGGTGTTTCAGGTTTGTCCTGCTGAGCTCAGAGATGGCCTCTGTCACCAGTCACCATTTCGTTAGGCTTAACCCAATGTCGGACCACAAGTACGCTGGATCTACGGCCAAAAAGAAACAGCTACACATCCCCAGAAATGTGCGATGTAAGTGCCTCCGTGCACCCACATGAACTCCAGACTCCGTCTAACACGGGGACTCAAAATGAGGGGGAGGGGAGAAGACATGTCCGCTCTGAACCATGGCCCATCCCCCTCGGTGGAAGGCCATGTGTGTCCAGGAAAACCTTACTATGGATTTCTGTGTGCAAAATGCTGGAGCACAGCATCAGACAGAAAATCATCCCCACTTGGGACCGTCTCTCCCGACAAGACACAGGTCAGGAAAGGCAGCCCCAGTGCAGCCCCATGACCCAGCCCTCTCCAACCTGCTGTTTGCTAGACAATGTGTGGCTGAGGCCGTGCCCTGAAGGAGGATCCCTCAGGAGGCTGCAGCTTCTGGGTTTTTACTCTTTAACGTGCTTCCCTCGCTCTCCAAGAAAGCAAGCTACACACGGAGGCTTGGGTTTTCTTATTTGTGGCCAAACTCCCACCAGGGTTTCACAGGCTCGGAGAAGAGACCTAACAGGGTAACCGCTGGACAAGGGCCAAGACACAGGTTTGGCCATGAAGGCACGACAGAATCCGCCTGCCCCCGACATGCACACACGTGCCCTCACACACACGCCTGCTGACACACACGCACAGCTGCACGCACAGCTGCACGCTCGCACACCAGATCTGTGGCCGTGTCCACTCACTGACGTCGGGGACATCATGACAAAGGCTTGACCTGTGTCCACATCTGAGTCAGTGTTTGGTGTGAGGGCAGGGCTTGTGGGAAGGCGCCGTGGCGCTGTGTGCATGGGGAGGCAGGGAGGGCTGCACAGGGCTGTAGGAGAGGGACCGCTGTGGCGATAGCCGGAGGCCTCTCGGGCCATCCACGAGCTCACACATTCCCAGGAAGGGTAAAGCCCAGAGCACGAGGACCCCAGGAGCTCAGGGCCTCCACCACAGCCCTGGAAAGACCTCTCCCTCCTCACTCCTGGGGAGCCTGGACTCCAACAGGGTCAAGACGTCAAGATGGGACAGAAGCAACGAGGGGCTGAGCCTCACCAGTGGGAGCGGGGGCTCCAGCTGCCTCTTTCCCCCAAGGGCAGACCTGCCAGCACAGCCACAGGGCACGGGCTCCGCCAGAGGCAGGCAGAGCAAGGCAATGCTTCTCAAAGGCACCCTCTTGCAGACCAGGAGGACCCGAGGCGAGAACCCCAAGGTCTTGCCCCCACACGCCCCGGGCGGCTATCTCGGCGGGCTCACGGAAAGCAGCTCTGACGGCAGGGACCCGGGCAACCGTATGTGCCCTGCCCCCACCCTGTAAGCAGGGGGTGCCCGTGGGCGAGGAGCTCATCCAACATGAGAAACCGCCTCCCACTCTCCTAGCGGGACGAAGTGCGTTCACACGCCCCAGCGCCGCTCCCAGATCCCCCGGCCTGCAGCAGGAGGGGGAAACACTGACTCATCCCGCAGAGAAGCGGCCAAGTACAACGCAGAAAGGCAGCCAGGGTGCCACGGTTTACAAAGATTGCCACGGGACGGCTCCCCTCACTCAAGCAGCCTGGATGCCACGAGGCGAGCTTCCGGTCTGGGGAGGAGGGAGTTCTGTGCCCACAGGACGGCCTCGCCCTGCTCTGCCCTAAGCGGTACCTTCCCAGCTGCCGCCGTCCTTGAGCTCGTCTCCATGGGCGTCTGGTTGAAGACCGAAAGCAAAGCCAACGCGCTGGCCCTTCCGCACGGGGCCGCCTCTCCCTCCGGCCCCACCGCCCTGCCCAGTCGGCCCCAACCCAGCCCAAGCCTGGCCTCCGGGGGTGGCTCGCTGGCCCAGAGCGGGCAGGAGTGTCTTTCTGCTCCTGGCCCATTAGCCTCAGCTCTCGGGGACGCAGACAGAGAAAGACGGAGGAAGACTGTTTTCCCAGGCTAAGGTAAGACAGATCGCAGTGACCCCAAGAACGATCAGCTCCCTGGGACAGAAGGAAATAATTTTATAAACTGACCTGCAGATCCGAACAGAATCTTTTAAAAATCAAGGTTTTTAATAGTGATGATGAATCCCCGTGTCTCCCTTGGTGTTAGCCACGTGCTACCGTGGGATCAGTCAGCCACGGGAGCCTGTCATGTGTCCACACGTGCATCCACATGCCACTCGGGTGGGTGGGCAGAATGGGTCAGTGGTGGACATCTGCTGCTGTCCTCTTCTTCCCCTGCCTCCCTCCGCGCCCTCAGGGACCTACTGGGGGCACCCAGAGCACACTGGCCAGAGGGGCCCAGACCCTGGTCTGCAGAAGGAGTGAGCCCAGATGAGGAGGGACGCACACCGGGGGAGGCGGGGACGTCAGGGGACGTCAGGCTATGATCACAGCTCCGCCGCGCAGGCAAGCCGCTTGGCGGCCCCGGCTGGTCCCCTCCCTGCAGACCGCGAGTGCGAGGGTTGAGCTGAAGCAGCGTGGACACAAGCCCTGACGGCCACCAGGAGACCAATGCCTTGCGCCCAGCTCTGGGGCCCGCGTGCGTGTGGGAGGCCTCAGCGTCTCACAGAAATCATGGTACGACCCAATGCCTGTCGTGCCAGAGCACCTCATCGCGGGCCTGGCCCTACACCAGGCCACGCGATTCTCATGCCCAGGGCCAGGGGTCGCTTCCCAGCCACTGGTGGGACCCCCGCAGATGCCAGACATTGTAAGGAGGTGCCATGCGTGTGCTTCCGTGCGTGCGTGTGGAGAGAAGCTTCCGGATCGGCTGAGCACCCCAGGACGCCAGCATCACTAAGGGCCTCTGACCTGAGGTCTGCAGGCCAGGAGCTCATGGACCTGGGACGGCCGAGGGGCTGACAGCACAGGTGACTGAGACCAGGGCTGGCACAAGCGGGCTCTCCCGTCCTTCATGTGACAGGGACACGTCACCTCCACCTCACCTGTGCTCTGCAGGACACGTGTATGGCAGCAAGTCAGGTGCAGGGTCATGGGAGGTCCAGGTACTGGCCCAGGAGGCCTGTGTCTCACTGGCCGTGGTACCGTGAACTCCGGGGACAGACGGCGGTAGGGCTGGCAGGCCACCCCTAAGCTCCGGACGGAGAGTGTGGCCACCTACTGATGCTAAAAACAAAATCTATCTTCTTTCTATTTTGAAAGGAAAATCAGATATTGCTCCTGCTCCCAGTTCTCCAACAATACACCATCACACAGGGCAAACCATGACGTCTGCCCCATGCTGGCACCCACACACTCGTTGCCATCTCCCAACCTGCCCCAAACTCGTGCTCCGGGTCCCTGAACCCATTCTTCCTGCTCCCTGGACTCCTCCCTCAGACGTCCAAGAGCAACTGTTTGCATAAAACCATTTATTCTAAAAAGCTGAGCTACAAATACATCTTCAATCAAAAACTGTAATTAAACTATGTGACCGAGAGTCAGTCCTTTTTTTTTTTTTGCATTTTTTGGTGCTAGCCTGTTCTAAGAATATTAAATAGGCATTCTTGGTGGGAAACGAGCAGCTGAGGGAGCTCCAACTTGAACTTAAAATCCTTACAATAAAAGCTACTCATGAAAAATACCAAAGATTTCTAAAATACAATGAGGATAAGATACAGGAATCTTTGTGTTTTGAAAATCATACTTGTAATAATATTTCCAAATGACAATCACAAAATTCAACAAATGGTTGGGAAAACTGGAAATCCACAGGCAAAAGCATAAATTCGGACCCTTACCTCACACCATATCCAAAAATTAATTCAAAATGGATTGACCTAAACTGCAGAGAGAAAAGAATAAAATTCTAAGGAGAAAACAGAGGCGAAAATCTTCATGACCATGAATTTGGCAATGATTTCTTAGACATAATGTCAAAAGCACATACAACAAAAGAAAAACAGATTAAGTTAGACTTAACTTAAACTTAACTCTTACACATCGAAGGACTCTTATCAACAGAGTGAAAAGACAACCACAGAATGGAGTGAACATTTGCAAATCACCTATCTGATAACGGGTTGGTATCCAGAATATATAAAGAGCTCCTGGGACTCAACAAGAAGAAGCAAACAACCCAACTCAAAAACAGATAAAAGGTAAAAGACATGAACAGACTTTTCTCCTAATGGAGACGTGCCGGTGGCCCATAAGCACATGACAAGATGCTCAACGTCTCTGGTCATCAGCGACATCCACGTCCAAAGCACCTTGAGACGCCACCTCACTCCCATAAGGGAGGCTCTAATGAAACAAACGGAAAACAAGCCGTGTCGGCAGAGACGTGGAGAAATGGGAGTCCTCGGGCAGGGACGCGGGTGGGAATGCAGAATTGTGCAGCTGTTGTGGAAAAGCTTGGCAGCTCCTCCCACAGACACACAGGCGTCTTGTGTGATGCAATTTCACATCTGAGTGTACGCCCAAAAGTCGTGAGTGCAGAGACAGACGCTGGTGCTCCAGTGTGCACAGCAGCAGTAGGCGAACAGTCAAGAGGCAGAACCACCCGGTGTCCTTCGGCAGATGAACACACACAGATGCGGCCCAGGCGCACCTTGTCTTACTGTCCTTTGCTGTCCTGTGTTTCACAGGTACCGTTTTTTTGTTTGTTTTTTAACAAATTGAAGGTTGATGGCCTCTGTCTGTCGGCTCTGTAACTGTATTTCCAACAGCATTGCTCACTTCACGCCCGTGTGTCACATTTTGGTCATTCTTGCAATATTCCACACTTTTTCATTCTTTCTGCATTGGTTATGGTGATCTGTGACCAGCGATCCTCGATGTTACTACTGTCCCCGTTTGGGGTGCCCCGACTGCACCCACGTAAGAGGACAAACTTGACTCAGAAGTGTCGTGTGCGTTCTGACTGGCTCTCCAACTGGCTCTCCCCCGTCTCTCTCCCTCTCTCCTCGGCCTCCCTGTTCCCTGAGACACAATACTGAGATCAGACCAATTAAGGCTCCTGCAATGGCCTCTGATTGTTCAAGTGAAAGGGAGAGTTGAACGTCTCTCACATTGAATCAAAAGC